>NC_090270.1:160291067-160891067 GCF_040414725.1 Anabrus simplex | reverse complement strand
ATGTATGGAAGAAGCGTCATCATGTCTCTCTTGTTAGCCTCGGTGACAAGTCGCACAGCGTTGTTGAGAGGGGTGAGTTGAACACCTGACAAACGAAGACCGCCACAAACATGATGTGAAGGAGTAATGTCCAGAGTTTTGAAAGGGATTCCTTCATTGAGAGATTCCTTGTAGAAAATGAGATGAGGAAAGTCTTTCTGAAAATGAAGCCATCGAACAGGAAGCCAACTGAACTATTCATTTTGCGTGTTCGTCTTTCTAAATGTTACACTTTTCCCTACGTCTTCTGTTGAGAAAGTCATTCAGAGCCATTCTATAAATGGCAAAGGGTTGTTTTCTCCTTGCCTTTTGAATGGTATTACACCAATCATCTGGAGTGAAAATTTGAGCACTTGGATTTCATTTCTCAAGTTCTTTACAATCTCTATCCAAATTAGTGCAAGTTTGGAATTCCGATTTTGACCAGCTGCTGCGTCACTGTATGCTATCACATGATGAACATCATGGGCATGGAGTTCAACATTCTTTAGAAGGCAGGAACCTACTTCTTGGGAGAATTTTGATGCCAAAGCCTCATCCCAAGTGTACATAAAGCCATTGTCTATTATTAGATCATGAATGCCACAGTTATACACATACAAGTTGATGGCTTTGGGAAAGCCAGTGCTTTCTGAAGATCGAAAGTTATGGCTACGATATTTCCATTTCCTTGACTGAGTTTTATGTCTTCAGCCAAAGACTGCCATGCCATTTCTGCTTTCCTCCAATGCTCATTTTGTTTCTGTACCAATTCAGATTTAAGTGGTTCTTCTGCAGACAAAATTTTCAGGTTTAAAGAGTCACATGTAGGACATGAATCTTTCACTGGAGTGTGGAATGACAAATTGAATCTCTCATCAAAAATATGCCTGTAAAAACTCTCTTTCACTACACTTCTTTCTGGAACCTGTATTTCAATGCAGTCTTCTTTGTGAAGATCTTACATGATCTTAACACTGAGATCAGGGCTAAGATATTTCCTGTTAGGGTTGTGTGCTGGAGTGTAGTGACTTTCATAAGATGGGAACCATTTAATGTGGTCGATTACAGTGCTGACAACATCCTTGGGAATTTTTTCCTTTTGGGTATGCTCTTCCCTCTCAAATCTTCCCCTGGTGTACGCCCTAGTTCTTCTTTCTTTAGTGCACGGATTAACTGGCCAATGGAAATGGAAAAGGTATCCAAGAAAAACTGTTTGCAAACAAGAATGCTTTCTGTTTTTACAGTCAAGAAGTACTTGTACATAACTGATTTTGGTCCCTTGTGTTTGCCTTCATCCTCACTTAGTCGTCGCTGTTGAACCTGAACACGTTTCACCAGTCCGCAGAGGTAAGTGTTCTGTTTACTGAAGTTTCCCAGACCCCAAAATGTTTTGAACAAAGCACTCCTCTCATCTGTATTTAACAAAGTCACACATCCCTTACTACAACCACAGTCTTTTCCACTGAATTTTTCTTCGACATATTTCCCTTTGGTTGATACATAAGATTCTCGTAGATTTCTCCTATTTGGTGCCAACTTCTTTTTGGTGATTTTGAGGTTGATGTCTACGTTTTTTTTCCGGGTTCTACTGATTTCTCAGTTCCGTTTCCATGCACTGGATCTTGGGTTCTGTTGCACAATGTTGAAGTTTCAGGAACGTCTCTTTGACTTCCTAGATCGGTGATTGGTCGGGCATGTCCTGTGGCCCTTTAAGGAAGTTGAGGTCAATTTTCTAGGAGAGTGATCTGTGGTGATGTTCATTCTTGAAATGGAGGGAGCTCGGGATTGGTACCAGTAGCCGCAATTCTGTAGTGCTTTGCAGTTGTTTGATCCGACAACAAACACTGTTCTAAATAGTCTGCTGTGCCACTATCGGAATCATGATTGTTGGAACCTCCTCCACCACTGGAAAACTCATAGTTGGGATCATTCATGTTAGTCCTGCAAATAAATGCTACGTGTTCATTTCTACATTTATACATGTTTTGGCTTAAAACAATTATAACTGTTGTGATTTCACTCTGTTTAACCCACTGTGGAATTAGTTTCCTTGTGTCACAGTTATTTTTGTTATTTACTTGACATACCATACTATGGTCACTTTTTTAAGTTTTTTGTGAATATCTTGCACATTTTATGAGATATCCATGTAAAAATGAAATATGATTTAGTATAGAGTGTTGGTTATCATCTACTTACTAAAATAAATTTTTTGAACATCCGGTAATTGTCTCACATCTGAAAATATAGTGACCATAGTAACCCCATGGGGTGGGGACACTATGGTCACATATTAAAATCACTCCAGAATTGTTACTAAATATGCAGGAATTAGTAAGGGGTGACTATGGTCAAACAGAACGTGATTTTCTGAGCATACTGATGTAAGAAATCTTATATTTAACTATATTCTGAAGCTAAAAAATTACAATTATGTCAAACATTAAAGAAAAATTTGCAAAATGTGGTTAATTTGTTCTTTTCATTTATAATTGTCTCATTTCAAGTTGTAGCCAGTAAACTTTATATAGAAGCTTAGCTTACCCCCACCTTTGCTCAACTGGAGGTGGTAGTATTTTAAGAATTTCATTCACATTGATAACATAAATGTCTGCTTCCTTTGGCCACCCAAAATATTCATGACATGGTCTAAGAAATATAACTTTCACTTCATCTTCTTGACAAGTACCATCATCATCTATCACTTTACCTATGTAATACAGTTTTTTTTCTTGGTACTAAACTCAACCAGAACATAGCCTTCTGCTGTTGGTTTCCTACAGCTTTCATCATTATCTTCTTCTTCTTCTGCCATCAGTCCTACTTTCATCTCTTTCCAAGTTTCTTCATCACTTCCATTTAAATGAATTTCAACATCACTTTCAGAGTCTGATGAATTTTCTCTTGTACGCCTTTTCTGCTTCTTTCTGAAGATTGGTAGAACTGATGTTTCACCACTTGTTCTTGCTTGAAACTGATCTTGAAGAGGTGGACAAAGTTCAATATCCTCCAGAGAGACATTTTTTCCTGGCTCGACAAACCATCTCTTCTTTCTTGTGGGGCCATTTCTTTAATTTGAATAGCGCATTTCTTTCAAGAAACTTAAAACAGACACAGCAATGTCACTAGCAACTGAAGAATTATTGTCAGTTTCTAGGACAGACCTACCATTTTTCCACTAACACTGAAATAAAAAGGACACAAGCATGAAGTATGAAACAAACAAGTGAATAATAAAATATAAATACATTAATTGTATATAATTTTTAACAAGAGTAATCTAACGTAACCCATAAGACAATTGCAATGAGTTGATACTCATGACCATAGTAACCCCAAAAAATAAGACAATTGTACTATTGTTTATAAATTTGCACTTTTAAGGTACAAAATAATTTCTTATAAAGATAAAATTACATACATACCTTCACAAGGAATAAACAAAGGTAAACAACACTTTCAGATGACATTTAGAAGTGATTACCTAGAAGCAACAATGAATAGTTTAGCCAACTGTTGTTTCTGTCATAAAAACAAGTGCTGAAACAAATGATAGTCAGAAAAACGCATTTCAGGTTAGAATCACAAGTTTTCCCTTTCTGGAAAGAAAAATGTGCCTAGATTGGAGGGAAATTTGAAAATTGAGATTTTAAAAATATATAATATATGAATAAGCCACAATAACATTTTTCCTCAGTTTTGACCATAGTCACCCCTGGGACCGTAGTCACCCCGGCTGACGGTACAATAGAATGC
Source organism: Anabrus simplex (assembly GCF_040414725.1). NCBI lineage: Eukaryota > Metazoa > Arthropoda > Insecta > Orthoptera > Tettigoniidae > Anabrus > Anabrus simplex. Next base: position 160,887,290 of record NC_090270.1, on the reverse strand, counting down.
AACCTGGGACTGAGATTTAATGACATCAAGAATTATGTTTATAATCTTTCAGTAGACACTCATTACATGTAAAAAAAAAAATGAAAAAATCAACCCCGTATACTTAATATTGATAAATTAAAATTGCTTAATTGGCATGCGAAAATTCAGTTCTAAACATTTTTATGCATGGATTAAACAAAGTATAATGTATTGTTCATGTACTTTCTGTGTGATAACACTGCATGACACGTGTAGGCTGTAGAATTTCAACATGCAGAGCAAATTTCCCTTATAAAGACTATTTTTAATTTGATAACACCTGAATATTAAAAATCTAAATAAAGAAAACAATACCGATACTTACTAGCACAGTTACAAGGACTTTTTTAGTGTAGAATGTAAATAACAATATTAATGAACACAGAACAACACACGCTTGACTTATAACCACTGTTCCTGTAAAAGCGCCTCACTCTGGCATGATGGGAAGAATGCATTTAGCACTCTCAAGCATCTCCCATGGGAGTTATAGTTATACCACTTCTTCACAACAAATTTTCATGCGTTATATGTGCACTGAGTGGTATAACTCAAAAACTGACATTTCTTTACTTAGTCCACTTTGGCTCTCAGTGGCTCATTTCAGCAATAGAAAATAAATCTCAGTTAGATATGATCTATATAGATCTGGCCAAAGCATTTGACTCAGTGGATCACACACGTCTTCATAAGCTCGCTACCAGATTTAATATCCTCTCCGACAGAAAACAAAGAGTGGTACTACCTGAATCTGCCTCATCATGGTTATCTGTGTTATCAGATGTATCTCAGGGCAGTATTCTGAAACCCCTAATCTTTGTTCTCTATATCAATGACATAATTCTCTACACCCAAAATAGTCAGTGTTCCCTCCTCCTGTACGCCGATGACCTGAAAATTCTAAGAGAAGTGTCTACGCCTGATGATTGTAATGAATTACAGACTGTATTCAATTCATGTGGTGACTGGTTTAAGAAATGGAATCTTTCTCCCAATGTTAAGAAGTGCAATACAATCTCCTTTTCATTGCTAAAGCCAGGAATGAGCAAGGCCTATACCATCCAGGGAAATACATTGCAATCGGCTTCTCAGGTAAGAGACCTGTTATAAGAGACTGTAAACTAACCCTCTCTGCTCATATTCAGTCTATAAAATCCCGTGCTATGCGTACCCTAGGCATTTGTCATAGGTTCACTGAAATTAATTATATTAATGCTTTAAAATTTTACTTTGTCTTGTATGTTCTCCCCATTATTGACTTTTGTTCCCCTATTTGGTCCTCATGTGCTATCACAAACATATCTCACCTAAATAGTATTTTTAACCTTTTCACTTTCATTGTTAAGACTCGCAATCCCATTTTTAAGAACAAAACTAAATCTGACATTTTGAACTATCTGGGTATACTTGACCTGAGAATCCGTTTACAATTCTCCGATCTATATTACCTCCATAAAATAATCAATGGCTACACCAAATGTAATACTCTTCTGGCATACTTCCCTATACATGTTCCTCCCCGCCCAACACGCAAGCGGTGCACTTATCATGTGTCTCTTTCATGCCTAACCTTACAACAATGCTCTTATCTTCCACTGTCTCCGTACTCTTGGTAACTCACCACCCGATATCGACATATTCAAACCTTTTGCATCCTTCAAACAAAAAATTAAAAGATTCCTTTGAAGTCCTCTCCAGATTTCCACTTTCTTCTGTCCATCCAACCCTTGACCTTTCTCCTTCCTTCTGTAACAGACACTTGTCAGTTATTGTTGCCTTTGTTGTTACATTGTTATTGTTAATAATTGTTAATTTATTGTTGATACTTAATATTGTTGTTTATACCTTTGTTATCTTTTATACTTATTTATATTTATTATTATTATTAGTGTAAAATGGTCCTCCATATGCTGTATCTAATAAATAAATAAATAAATAAATAAATAAATAAATAAATAAATAAATAAATAAATAAATACCTTCGTTTCAGGATCTGAAAAGAAGTGGTCACTAAAAATTTCAGTGTACATATTGCCATCTATTAAAAAATTCCAGTCCACGAATCCTGCATTCAAATTGTTCCTTGAGAAGTACACACAAAGGTCAATACTGAATGCGAGCACCCTCATCATCATCATCATCATCATCATCATCATCATCATCATCATCATCATCATCATTGTCCCACTCCAGTCACTGCTTTCTGTCCTTCCACTTTTCCTGCTCCATTACTTCTGCCACATCCAATCCAGCTGCTCTAATGTCTTTCCAAATCTGATCCATCCACCTTCTTCTCAGTCTTCCAACTGGTCCCTTTCTCTTAACTTCTCTTTCCAATTCCCTACTTGCTACCAGTTCCTTTCCCATTCTTTTTACATGTCTGAACCATCTCAGTCTTACTTTCTGTATGTTCTGTAGTAACGGTTCTCTATTTAGCTCTTTTCTGATTTTAATATTTTGGGTTCTCTCTCTTCTTGTCTTTTTAACCGATGTTCTTAAAAATTTCATTTCTACTACTTGGATCTTACTATCTTGTCTCTAATTAGTTACCAGCATTTCTAGTCCATATGTTACAATTTGTATGAAATACTGTTTTAATGTTAATTTCATTTTCTTGGATACTTTTCGTTTTACTAATTGCCATTCCGGACTCCTTCAGATTTTCATTCCAAATGTCCAGTCTCCTTTGTACTTCCTTTTCTCCCTTTCCCCAAATAGCCACATCATTTGCAAATACCAAATCATTCACTTCATCACTACTGATACTCTGTTTTACACATTTTATGATTTCATCCATCAATATAACAAACAATAATGGCGACAGTGCATTTCCTTGCTTGAGCCCCTTTTTTTGTATAAAATGTTTCAGAGTCACCACTCCCCACTTGTACACTGCTTATACTCACATGATACAACATTTTTGTCTTGTTAACTAATAATTTTATTACATTCCCTTTCCGTAGGCATTCCTATACCTGTGTTCTCTTAACTGTATCATAAGATTTTTCCAAATCCAAAAATACGAAGATGATTTCCTTGTTGCTTTCCAGCCGATTTTCCATTATTGTTCGCACTGTAGATATCAAGTCTGTTGTTGATCTCTTTGGTCTAAAGCCATATTGTTCTTCCTCTAACTGTGTTTCTATTATATCCCTCAGTCTTTTGTCTATTACTTTCTCCATTATTTTTAGCCCATGTGATAATCTGTGGTGTAGGGGTAGCATGCCTGCCTCTTACCCGGAGGCCCCCAGGTTCGATTCCCAGCCAGGTCAGGGATTTTTACCTGGACCCGAGGGCTGGTTCGAGGTCCACTTAGCCTACGTGATTAGAATTGAGGAGCTATCTGACGGTGAGGTAGTGGCCCCGGTTTCGAAAGCCAAGAATTAACAGCCAAGAGGATTCATCGTGCTGACCACATGGCACCTCGTTATCTGCAGGCCTTCAGGCTGAGAAGCGGTCGCTTGGTAGGCCAAGGCCCTTCAAGGGCTGTAGTGCCATGGGGTTTGGTTTGGTTTTTTTCATGTGATAAATGGGTTATACCTACCTATATAATTTTCACATTTCTTCCTATTTCCTTTTTTGAACAATGGCACAGTTGCTGTTGTTGCTAATCTTCAGGTATCCTTTCATCCTTCCATATGGCATTGAGGACTTGGTATAGTCACTGTAGTCCACTGCTTCCTGCTGCCTTAATCATATCAGCATTGAATTTGTCTCTTCCACTTGCTTTACCTTTGGTCATTGCTTTCACTGTCCTTTCAAGTTCCAACCATGTTATCGGGTTCTCTTCTTTTTCTCCATCTATTATTTCCATTTTCTTATCTCCTTCTTCCTCCGAGCAGTCATACTCATTATAAAGTTTTTCAAAATATTTTGCCATCACCTTCTGAAGACCCTTTTTGTCATATGCTATGGATCCATCTTCTCTCTCTAATGCCTTGAATTTTTCTTAATTCTTTTCTATTTTATTACTCTATATAATAGTTTCTGATTTCCTCAACTATCTTGCTCACTTTTGTTCATAAACTCTTCCCAACATTTCTCCTTTTCTTCCTTGATTCCTCTACTATGTTTTTTTCTTTTCCTTATCCATTTCTTTCTTCACCTTTTATTTCTTTTTTATATTTTGTCTGTCCACCATCATGTCTCCTTTCCCTTAACATTTACTTTTGTTTTCCTGCATACCTCAACTGCTGCTTACACAAATGTCTGTCTTAAATTGTCCCACTCTTCTTCCCCACTTTGGATTTCCGTGTTAGGCAACTTTCTTGTTATCCAATCTTGGAATGCCATTCTTTTATCCTCCTCCTCTAATTCCCAAATCCTGATCTTTGGTTTCTTCTTCAGTACAATTTTACAGATTTTTACTTCTTTTAATTCAACAATTAATAATCTATGATCACCTTCCATACTTTCGTTGGGAATTATCTTTGTATTCATGACATATCTTCCCCATTCTCAGTATGTTATTATAAAAACAATGAGTGTTCCATACTGTCCATCCCAATTATATTGGCTGATCTTATGGCTATTCCTCTTCATAAACCATGTGTTCTTTATTATCAGGTTATTTCTGATACAAAAATCCAACATTTTTTATCTTCATTTCTATCACCATACCCATGTGGGCCCAGAACCTTCTCATATCCCATTCTGTCAGTTTCCACATGGGCATTCAGATCTCCCATTATCATGATCCTATCTCCAACAATATGTGTTTCCAGTTCATTGAAGAAAACTTTTTCTTCCATGCTACATCCTGTCTGTGGAGAATACACCTGTACTATCTTCAGTAGTTCCTAGTTTACATGTGTGTGCATTATTATAATTCTTTCATTTACATACTCAACTTAAGCTGTTGGTTCAACATTCTGTCTGATTCACTATAAATCCCACTCCATTTCTTTTCTCTTTACTGTTACCCATCCAGTATAAATTGTACCCCTTTCTTAGTTTCTTCATTCCTTTCCCTTTCCATTTTACTTCACTTAATCCCAGGAGGTCGAATTTTCATCTCTACATTAAGTCAATCAATTCATTTTCCTTCCCTTTCATTGTTAAAATATTTATTGTTCCAAATCGGGTTTTGTTCTCCGATCTAACACTTGCACGAACATCACTGTTGTATACAAGGAACTTGATATAACAAGCACAACATAAAAGTTTATTATTTGAAAATATTCATACAGTATGTACATAAAAGAAACGAAATTTGTCTTGATGTTTGTAGTGCTGCACACGTTAATTCTCTTCTTCTTCTTCTTCTTTTTGTACCGCTTATCCCACACCTATGGGGTCGCGGGTGCGAACTGTGTCGCACATGTGGATTTGGCCTTGTTTTACGGCCGGATGCCCTTCCTGACGCCAACCCTATATGAAGGGATGTAATCACTATTGCGTGTTGCTGTGGTGGTTGGTAGTGTAGTGTGTTGTGTGAATATGAAGAGGAAAGTGTTGGGACAAACACAAACACCCAGTTCCCTGGCTAGAAGAATTAATCAGAGACGATTAAAATCCCCGACCCGGCCGGGAATCGAACCCGGGACCCTCTGAACCGAAGGCCAGTATGCTGACCGTTCAGCCAACGAGTCGGACAGTGCTGCACACGTTAATTAATAATATAAATTAGCAGACTGATGGTCTGGGAATTATTTACAATTATATACACTCATATTTGTATGTACATTGAGTTCTATCTTGATCGGATAGGCTGCTCGAATGAATGATTGTCCGTGATAGCTGATGACTATCTGTAGTACGTAGAATTACAAGTGGGACTTGTAGTAAAGTCTGTAGTAGCAGAATGCTAGGTAGAAGTTGAGGAACTTGCAAGGAACTTGCGGTAAAGTTCATGAATAGCAGAATGCTAGGATTGAAGTCAGAGAACTTGCAGGGAACTTGTGTTAAAATTCATGAATAGCAGAATGCTAGGACGGGATGCACGTCAGTGACGCGGGAGGCAGGGTATTTGAGGCGATGTCCTGAGGTGACACCTCCCGACCAGAGTTAGCCAACCTGTTCAGAACACTTATTTAAGAGGGTACTTCCGTGTCTGACATACGGTGTAGTCTGATCGCTGGACACTGTGTGAGTGCGTGGAGAGGAGAAATCGTCGCCCAATATATAGCGCTGGCTGACGTCACAGACAGACAGTTTGAGGAATATCCTGAGGTTATGGTGGCCACAAGTAATCTCCAATGAAGAACTGTGGAAAAAACCCATCAAACACCCATTGATATTGAGATGCGTCGTAGGAAATGGAAGTGGATCGGGCATACATTACGGTGAGATAAAGACAACATAGCAAGACAAGCCCTGGAATGGAACCCACAAGGTAGCAGAAGAGACAGACCAAGAAACACATGGAGGAGGAGTGTAATAGCAGAAGGGATGGAGAAAGGAGGGAAGACCTGGACAGAGATCAGGACGATGGCGCAGAACAGAGTCCGGTGGCGAAAGTTCATTGATGCCCTATGCTCCACTTAGGAGATACAGGAAATAAGTCAAGTAAGTCAAGACGTCACAGACGATTACGTCAGTGCTCTGCAGTCCACCTCGTGGTATCTTGAAGCTACAAATGGAAATTGAAGGATTCATGAAGATATTGAATTTCGTTCTAAATAATTACTTCTCCTTTAATGGTAAATATTATCGGCAGAAAGGCCTAGCTATGGGCGACCCTCTATCTGGCATTCTAGCAGGTATTTACATGGACTATATAGAACATACAAAAATTTCACAAATAAAGGGCATTAGTTTGTGGCAAAGGTTTGTTGACGACACTTTCGTGATCATCAATAAGGACATTACTAACAGTCACGATATATTAGTCTCACTGAACGAAATAGATCCTAACGTCAGATTCACCAAAGAAAATGAGGTCAACAATTCTTTAAATTTTTTAAATTTAACAATTACACGCTTGAATAACACTTTTGAATTTCAAATTTTTAGGAAACCTACTCATTCACCCATAACTATTAAAGATTCGTCCTTACTTCCTAAGACCCAAAAACTAGCTGCCTATCATAGTCTAATATATAGGGCACTAAAAATTCCTCTTTCACCAAAAAGTTTGGAAACAGAACTAAATTACATAAGACAGTTAGCTCGGTACAATGGCTTTGAAGTAAATGTAATCAATCGGTTAATTAATAAGATCAAAATTAGGCTATTGTCCAACCTAGTCCCAGAGAAATCAAAGACAAACAGCTACACTACCCTTACGTATAATAGCCCGGCTATCCATCATACCACTAATATTTTTAAAAAACACAGCGTCAACATAGCCTTCAAGACAATAAATAATAATCAGAACATATTCCTCAACCACAGTAAAGTCAATAATAACAACAACATTTACTCAGGGTCAGGTGTTTATAGGTTAAAATGTGCCCAATGTGAGTTCACATATTTTGGACAAACCGGGAGGAGCTTTTACACGAGGTATATGGAACATTATAATGCTTCCAAGCATAATAAGTATTCGGCCATGAGCCAGCATATGACTGAAACAGGCCATAAGTTCACCTCAATAGAAAATTATTTGACGGTCATTAAAAGCCTAAGCAAGGGGAAATTATTGAACGAAACGGAAAACTTGTACATTTATTTGGATCAAACTTATAACAAAAATAATAATCTTAACGATGTCATCGATAACAAAAATCCGTTATATGAAACAACTCCGAGTTTAATCCAGGCCATAAATCGGAATAAAGTTCCCAGTATGTTTAAATCACAGAACGCAAGTGCTCCAATAGCCATACCTAATACCAGGCCCGCCCAATCCAATTCAAGTAATGCCTCTCAAGCAACAATACGGACGCACGATTTGAAACTCACGCCCCCTTCCCCACCACGCTCCACCCCTCCACTACAGCATCAATACTACACTAGAAGTAGCAAGCTTAGCCGTTCAGACACAACTGGAACAATTGGTCCCAGCTAACGTCGACAAGACAAGTAAGTTCATACGATAAACACTCACTCTACATTTATTACCGTATTGGGTTCCACATTCATCATTCTAATTCCCCATTTTTTCTCTTATCCAGTTACAGACAACTCATATTCATCCCAGATTGAATATGCACCAATGGGAAATTGATCAACAAGAATGAAGGAATTTTCCAAATATTTTTATCCGATAAGCAATGAATGAAATCAACAATATGTATCCTACTTACACGCTTCGACCTTAAAACATAACCATGCTTCTTTCTAAAGGAATATTCAAACTGTTTCAAACCCTAACATGAACGACTTTAACCAAGATTCCGGTTTTGTTAAAATTCTTACGACTCAGGCGACCATATCAGCTGAAGAAACCCCAATTCACGCAGATATAAATTCTAGTCAATACAATTTGAGAAACCTCAATTCACGCTGTGATCAATCCAACCCTCAATTGGAAGTCTAGTCATTATAAAATAAGTTAATTCATTGTTCATAAATTCTGGCAGAACAAAAATATGTACCAAAATTTCTAAAACCCATGCAGAGGAAGGGTATAACCAGTACGAATAGAATTCAGAACACAGCGAGATTTGGATAAGAAATGAAATTAAATTGACGTACAAAAAGAAAGCCCTCTTAAATTTACAATTATATAAGGTTCATTTATTTTTGTCCCAAATGTTGTCTCCGATTAATGCTACATGTGGACTATAAATTGAATATTAATGACTTTTAACCAAGATTCCGGTTTTGTAAAAATTCTTATGACTCAGGCGACCATAACAGCTGAAGAAACCCCAACTCAGCAGTGATAAATTTTAGTCAATACAATTTGAGAAACCCCAATTCACACTGTGATCAATCCAATCCACAATTGGAAGTCTAGTCATTATAAAATAAGTTAATTCATTGTTCATAAATTCTGGCAAAGTTAATGCACATATTGTACATACTGTATATATTGTAAACTATATTGTACATACTGTACATATTGTAAACTATGTAAATAGCATAAGACAATTGTATTTAGTATTTAGTTCACTACAAGTTCCAATGTTTATAGTTTTAATTCTTGACCTTAAGATTAATATAGACTGAAGATGCCCATAACTAGGGCGAAACATGTCCCTAACTGGTGTGTTTAATTCATGTAGAATTTAATCACTAAAAATATATATTTGTATTGAAAAGGTGGACACAATAATTTTAATCTTGAAAGAGTTTACATATCTCGAAGCGTCGATGCTGGGCGGGCTGCGGAGCTTGCAGGCGGCGGAGGAAACACACAACAATCAGCATTACCATCATACTGTGCAATTGTGGCCAGAGACTTGTCAGTTCCATTTCCATTTTTAAACTTCCATCTGAGGCTTGTATTATAGTTGAAGGCAAGTACAAATTTACTCATGTGCTGACCTGCTAAGCCTAACACATCTGAGGATTTTCTTTCGGGATTTACTCCCTTAGCCTTTGAAGATCCCTCTTCTCTACAAGGTAGTGGTTTCCTCTTCTAATTTTTCCCAGAGAGAATGGGTTGCCTCATCCACCATCTTTGCCATTCCGAAGATCTCCTTCTATGCTTAAGATGCTGTTGAGGTCTTCACCCGTAACCCTGGCATGGGTTCCACATTATACCCCATGAGGTTGGGCCCCTGCCTGAACTTAGCTTTCCTTTACACCGGCCTACTGATGTACAGGATACCAACCCCCGCAATGTGGATGTGCCAGACAAGAATTACTCAACTGAAGGATAGGGAAGGTGACTCTATCTACCTTGAGCTGGGTTAATGGTTATGTAAGATGCCACAACCAATGGCACTCTGAGAAAAGAATTACATACAGCTAATTTATGAGAATGTCATTAAGAAAATAAAAGAGGCAGTTAAAAAACATGAAGTGAGATTTATTTTAAATGAAACTACTGATGAGCTGAAAAGGTATATTTTGAATATGTTGGCATTATCTGGTGAACGGGTGAAACCTATACTTTTTTAAATGTACCAACATGAGAAGACAAATACCAGCAAAATAATGCAATCATTCAATGACTCATGTATGAACCTGTGGTCAGGGGGTATATAGTATGAAAAAGTCAGGCTTGTGGTGACTAATCAAGCATGCTACATGCTTTCGCCTTTCAAAGAACTGAAGGGCATGTACCCCAAACTCAGCCATCTAACATGTATTGAACATGGACTACACTGTCTTTGTGAAAGTATCAGAAAGAATTACAACAGGGTAAATGACTGCATTGCTGCTCTGAATGAAGATCCTCGTAAAGGCTCCCAGTCATCTTTTGTACCAGGAAGAGCCGGGGTCCACCTTCCACAGTTTCCTGTCGCCACAAGGTGGGGGTACTTGGATAAGATGCACAGTTTTCTTGTGCGGGAACTTTGATAAAATCAAATGCTTCATATATGCCCTAGACTCAATGGATACAGCAGCCATCAAGTAGGCTCATTAATTACTTAACAACAAAGAAGATTTTTTAGGGCACAGCTGCAAGTATTTGCCTGATGTGATTCAGAGTTTGGAAGAAAAAGAAGGTATGTAGAAGGAGGAACAGTGGAAGAAGTTGATGAGTGGATTTGCTAAAGACAAATTCAAATTAAATTTCAAGAAAAATCCAGATTTGGATAACTTTGCAACTTTGACTGAACTCCCATTATGAGTGCTGACAAGATATTAGCAACTTGCTATCAAAAACATTGAAATATTGTGTGTAATCTTATATAACAAGTTAATTATTAGAACCTAGTAAATAGGATAAAGAAAGTTCATGTAACTGGTTTAAGCCTTAATAAGGTGATTTTGTGAAAACTTTTTTTTGCACCATTTTGTATGTATTTTCAGAACCTCCTCCTCCTCCTCCCCCCCCCCCCCCCTACTCCACTTTTCTGACCATACTTTCCACCTAAAATCCTTTCCCTACTAATTACAGTGTCCATTTCACTTGGCAGATCTCCTCTGCATTTCTCACATTCTCACATTCAAACTCCAGGATTGCAGAATTGACAACTCTGTACATGTCAGATCCATCAACCATGAGCAGTATCTCAACTACAACAGTCTTTATCCACATCACACGAAACAATCTCTATTATTCAGCCTTGTCATCTGGGACAAAGGGATTTGTTCAACCCCTAAACCCTTTGCCTCCTACAATAACAACCTGAGAAAGGCTTATACTGCTAAGGGTCATCCTATCTAATTGGTTGACTGCCAGATTCCCATACTCTTCATAACCACTTATCATCCTGGTCTACACAAAATCAGTCATGTTCTAGAACAAGCATTCAATCTTCTCTCAGCACGCTACACCTATGATCTTCCAAAAAGCCCCACTGTCATATTCAGGCACCCACCTAACCTGAAAAAACATTCCCGCTTGTTGTGAATGAAACCAAGCTGACAACCCTCACCAACTTCTGACTCTTTCCCCTGGGAATACAGCTGCTGTAAGATCTGCCACTTACATATATCAAACTCCACTTTCACCAACAGAATCACCAAGAAGTTTTACTCCATACAAGGTCATCATGACTGTGCTTCATCCAGCATCATCTGCTAGATTGAATGCAGACTCTGCCCAGCTTTTCACATTGGCTTAACTACCAACACTATCCAAATGAATATTCAGCCACCTCAGTTTCCTGCAAAACCCCTAACATGGAACTTCCTGTCCCCATTCACATCGGTACAATCAAACCACATTTGATGATTGTTTCACAGTTAAAATCCTTAAACATTTACCTCCCGATCTTCTCACCCTTAGTGATTCTGAAGGTGGACATCATCTGGTGTTCAAATCGAGGGAAGCACCCAGTCTTAACATTAGAGAACCACTCTTTTATTCCATTCTCCTGTCTGTCTGTCTCCCCACTCCCTTTACCTCACAACAGCATCTATTTGTCAACAATAACTACTACCATTATTATTCTGTTTTCCAGTAATGAAGACTGCACCTAAAATTTACAGACCCATGCCTTTCTTTTTGTGTGTAGTCTATTGTTAAATTGAATGTCTGAAAAGAAAATATTTGAAGTAAATTATTGAGAAAAGAAGGGGAGCTAGAAGATCGAGATTGATATACAATGATATAATTAATATTATACATTAATATACAGTGCTAATAGTATTCAATAGGTGGAATTTTCTTTACCCTTTGATAGTGATCAAATGTCATTACGGACCATAATGAAATTCATAATCTATGATGTGTGTAGTCTATTGAAGCATTCTTGCACAGTAAGTCGCTGCTCTCCATCTGTTTCCTTGACGTGTGCGTGCACGCGCGCGTGTATGTGTATATATAATATTGCTCCTGCTAGCTTTCTTACTGGAGCATTTTCAGTACTTATTGAATGGTTTTAATATAAATAGAATGTTCTATGACAAGGCTTAATTATTTGGAAGATGTTTATTCATTATGAATACTGTAAATCAATACAGTATATACTGTATTTCCCCACATGTAGAGGGAAAACTATAAGTAAGCTTCTTTGTATATCCTATACAAATAAATTTTATGTCAGTATACTTGCAGGCAGTATATACTGTAGTTTGTTAAGTACTTTTTGTTTACAATGACTCAGTATCTAAAATGTTTACATTAGTTTATTTTTTACATTATAACTGTCATATTTCTTTTACAGAAAAAATAAAAAAGGAAACCATTGAAATACATTCACCCCTGGAGAAGAAATGCTGGGATACAAGAAACTCTGAGAGTTAACGAGCATCAGTTCTGTTTAACTGCATGTTCTCTGTGTGACTACAGGGTGATATTTCTTTAATGATTATTTTTACTTGTTCTAATAAAATGTTTTTAAAATCTGTCTTTTCTTTAATTTTGTTAAGACACATAACCATCCAAGGTAACAAATTTGTGAACTATAATCACACTAGAAAATAAATAAGAACTCTCTTTTCTTTAATTCTGTTACGACACATAACCGTTCAAAGTAACACATCTGTGAACTATGATCAAGCTAGAAAAGAAATAGACCTCACAGCTAATTCTTCTTATTATTATTATTACTAATCTGTTTACCCTCCAGGGTTGGTTTTTCCCTTGGACTCAATGAGGGATCCTACTTCTACCACCTCAAGGGCAGTGTCCTGGAGCGTGAGACTTTGGGTCAGGGATACAACTGGGGAGTAGGACCAGCACCTTTCCCAGGCGACCTCACCTGCTATGCTGAACAGGAGCCTTGTGGAGGGATGGGAAGTTGGAAGGGACAGGCAAGGAAGAGGGAAGGAAGCGGCCATGGCCTTAAGTTAGGTACCATCCCAGCATTTGCCTTAAGGAGAAGTGGGAAACCACAGAAAACCACTTCGAGGAGGGCTGAGGTGAGAATCGAACCCACCTCTACTCAGTTGACCTCCCAAGTCTGACTGGACCCCATTCCAGACCTCGTACTACTTTTCAAATTTTGTGGTAGAGCTGGGAATTGAACCCGGGCTTCTGGGGGTGGCAGCTAATCGTGCTAACCACTACACCACTGAGGCAGAATCAGAGCTAATACCTGTTTTGTATTTCCAATATAAAATGTGAATCCAACCATACTGGCCACACTTAAGCGACTGCAGCTATCGAGCTTGGTAATATTATAATTAGATACAGTGTTAAGTATGGACACAAAAATAAAGAGTAGTATTTAAGGTGTTTGTATCAGAGTAAAAATATCATAACATAACAATTCTGCAACTGAGATACTTGCCGGCAACAGAAGTTATCTGACTGACATCTTTACATCACATGTGTGGCACACATGAGAAACATCTGCTATATATGTATATATTACATATTAACACTTCCTCAATTTAGAGGTTGCCTAGAAAGACAAAGTATACTTAACACATTCACGCCCGTATCTGAGTTATTGCCTATAGCGTGTGTCCATGCTCTGGACTGCATCTGAGTTAGCTCAGATAAGCCCAACCTTGAATTGGAGCTGTTACTATGCAGCTGTGGTTTATTTTTGTTACAAATATGTACAACAGAGATGAGGGTAATACCCTTATGAATGCTTCTATCTGCTTCTACTCACCAGAAACCACAGGGTCTCGCATTTTTAAAATTCTTTTTTTCTGAATGAAAGCTAGTCCTGGCCAAGCTAGCTGCATAGTTGGTTTGTGATTGCACAAGTGTGTCTATAGTCACGTTCTGAAGTGTAAACATGGTGTTTAGGGGCAATATAAGTATGGACGAAATTGCCGACATCATATTCAATGAAGACTCAGGTGATGAACTAATTCCTGAACTGAGTGAAAGTGATAATGATGACAGTGAAAAAGATTCTCCTGGACATGTGACAGAAAGACAGTACCTGAAGTTTTGCCTTTATTTCACCCCCCTGCTATCCCATTTATGGCTAAACCAGGTCTAATTCCTGGGTTTGATGCTCACTACCAGCATCATTAGTAAACCATCTCTCGGAGTGTACTGGACTGAAGATCCAATTTCCTCCAATCCTATTTTCTCAAAAACCATGTCACAAAATTGTTTTGAAAGTATCCTGTCATTTCTCCACTTTAGTTAAAGCAGTGAATACAAGCACAGCACTGATAGATTAGATAAAATTAGACCCATTTTACAGAAACTATGTGACAGATTTACAGAGCTTTACACTCCCAAACAGAAAATTGCCCTGGATGAGGGAATGCTAGCCTGGAGAGGGCGCCTAAGATTCCACGTATACAACCCTGGTAAAATAATAAAATGTGGAATTTTAGTGAGGATGGTTTGTCTATTATCTATAAACTCATGATATATAATACAAGTGGTGCGAATTTACAAAGCACAGTTTTTCACTGCTTGAAAATGATCTTGGTCGGTGGTATACAGTATATATGGATAATCATTACAACAGCGTTGGACTCGCAAAACAATTATGGGAACAGAACACTGCCGTATGTGGAACAATACAGTCAAATAGGGGTGAACCGAAAGATCTAAAGGAACACCAGGCAGTTCTCAAACAGGGCGAAATGATTTTCAAGAGGAACGAGTATGTATTGCTTGTTTCTTGGAGAGACAAAAAGGTGATTACTGTGGTAACTACCATCCACTCGGCAGAAATAGTTGAAACAAACAAATCTGGAAAAAAACAACTGAAACCAGACTCGTGACTGACTATAATCAACACATGCATGGTGTTGATACTGCAGAGCAGTACTTTGGCACTCTATCCTTTCATGAGGAAAACAGTAAAGTGACCAAAAAAAGTTTTTCTTTTATTTACTGTACTACTTACTTTTTAACGCATTTTGGCTCTTTCAGAATTCAAATCCTCAAAAAACAATACATTTCTAAATTTCTTGCAGACAGTAGTTAGGAACTTGCTCCAGGAAAAATGTAAACCCAACATGCAAGTACAGTTACCTCTCTCTGACATATCAGCACCCTCCACTTCATCAGCTCCAAGTATACGTCCTGCAATTTTGCCGCCAAAAAGGGCACTGGCCAACGATCCACCATTTAGGTTAGATGGGAAGAGAACAGAGCATATTCTCTTGAAGTTTCCACCATCAAATAAAGTACAGTTCCTCTCAAGAAGGTGCAAAGTGTGTTTTGAAAATAAAATTATTAGTGAAACACGCTATTTTTGTGGAAAGTGCAGTGTTCCGGTTCACCCAGGAAAAGGTGACATTAGCCACCACACCCTCCAGAGATACTAAAGAACTTCTTTCAGGTATGTGCAAAATTTTGTTTCCGTATCTTGTTTAGTTTAGAACTTATTGTGAAACAATTAGCTGTAGTTTGCTCTGCCACTAACAGTTGGAATAGCGGGGCCAGCCATTTAAATAGTCCACTCAGATGGTGGGCGTGAATGCCAACAAATATAGTGTAATGGGAAAATAAATAAAAGTCTACTGAATTTTATAGAAAATCACTGAATATGGTTTCGAGGCAGCAAGTGCAATGTCAGTAACCAAAGATTTTGGCAGATGGAAAGTCTTGCAGAACTCAACGAATTTTTGAGGTAACGTGCCCCTACTCCCAATTTGCAAGCCTATGGCAGTTGTTGGTACTGTGCACTACAATTTACCATTTACTAGTTCATCTAGAACTCAAATTAGTGATTAGCTACAGGACTAGCTACGGTATCCGCCAACATTTCCTGTTGTTGAAAAATAGGTAAATGATCGGATTCACCACCACCTTATTGGAATCGCCCCATTTCATGGTACATCTGTACGTGAACCTGATTAGATCAGAGGACTTGGTTTCAAATTGAAAGAGATAGACATAGATATGTTTTAAAAAATTCACTGAAAGTATCTGAATCAGACTCTGATTCTGTGCATAGAATAGATGTTGTCCTGCATGAAGAACAGATTGGATATGTACCTAATTTTCAAATATCTCTGATACTTCAGAAGGATGAAAATCCAGTTCTTACAAGAGAACGAGATTAACCATATGCACTTGGAGAATGTGTCGAGGAAGAACTAGATGCATTGGAGCACGCTGGCATAATTTCTCCTGTAGCCACAAGCCATTAGTGTTCACGCCTGGTGATCGTACCTAAGCCTGATGGAGGTGTTAGACTCTGTGTGTATTACAAATGTTGTGTGAAGGAAAGGTTGGAGTCCATAAACTTTCCGATTCGATGCACTCAAGACGTCTTGAATATTCTGTGGAACTAATTTTCTTTCTTTTAAATTGGACCTTTTCAAGGGTTATTTACATTTTACTGTTGATGAACAAAGTAGCATCATTCAGACAATTTCTACACACAGAGGCATGTACCAAATGAACATTCTTGAGTTTCAGAATTAAGACAGCCCCTTCAGAGTTTAATAGAATAATGCTGCAAATTCTACCAAGTCTACCATAATGAAAAACATATTTGATGACCTTATTGGACATGATGCCACCCTAGAAGAATGTGAAAGAAACCTTAGATTATGGTTACAAAGACTCTCTGAGAATGATCTACAAAGAATGTTCATTTTTTGGAACACAGATTGAATACCTCGACCATATCATAGAACAAAATGAGGTTATGAAATATAAGGAAAAGATATGATCTGCCTCAGAGATGCCATACTCCACAAATGTGGAAGAAGTTTGGTGGTTCCTTGGAATGATTACATATTGCTCCTTTTTATCTCGTCTTCATCACCAAATAGCTGTGTTTTGACAAAAAGAAGTATATGGCACATTTTCTTCATAACACAATAACAGAAAGAAGAAAAAACAGCAACATATCATGGATAATACTACACAGAAGATGTATATACAAAATAGCATTATCTACTTATAATCACAACAGTCCTTTTCTGCATTTATGTGTTCTTCACCTTAAATTCTGTGTGAATAAACAACAAATATAATCATATCTAGGTATGTAGGTTCCACTTGAAACTACCGGTAGACCTCAAGTTGATTCTTTTATCCTACATCCAAAATGATTTCTAGAATGGATAATATCAGCAGTTTCCTGTCCTTAAGTGTAATCATCAGAAAAATTTATCAGGTTTGGCTGGGCTTACTTGCTACTATAGAATGACTCCACTCCACCTTTTCCAAAGAAAATTTTTTGAGATAATCAAATCAAATCAAAATCTCTTTATTTGCAAATGAGGTGTCTACCTCGGTGGCAAATGGTACACTAAAATACATTATTGTCAAGCACTAAATTTTAAATTAACAGGAGACGAATAAAATTTTCCTAGAATACAATATTATACAATTTACGCTAATAATTTTTTCTATTAAACACACACATCATCCTTAATAAATTTATATTGTTTACAAAATTCTACTTATAATATCTTACAAACATAGTCAACTCATATACAGTACGGTATGTGAAATTACTTCTAATAATACTATACAACTGGTATAAGATTAAAATTAACATTGAATTTATTTACATATTTATATTTTACCCATTTTGGAACCTAAGTAGCATAACGACCTGCTGCGTCTTAACCAGAGCCCCTTTTGCCACCACTTTTCAGAGTTCCTGAAGGGCCTTCACAGCTACCGTAGCGGTCCCAGGGCCCTCGAAGTCCCCACTGTACTTCACCCCTACAGGCAGTCCCCTACTTGGGCTGTCCAAACTCCTTAGACCAGGGGATGGAATTAACTTAATCACACATATTTATTATTTACAATATCCTGCACTGGTCAAATGCCCTCTAACATTTAATTTATTATCTCTGTTGTTGTTTATTCTCTTCTTGAATATCTGTACAGATTTTGGAAAAGGATCAAACACTACCCCTGGTAAACTGTTCCACTCCTTCACGCCCTTCCCAATGAAAGAAAATTTACCCCAATCGCTTCTGCTAAAATTTCTTCTAATTTTGTACTTGTGGTCAGTTCTACCAATATAATTATTTTCCAACCGAAGCCTCTCACGGATATCTCCCCATGCTTCTTCTCCTGTATAGGCTCTATATAATCCTATAAGTCTACTTTTCTCCCTTCTCTTACTTAAAGTTTCCCACCCAAGTTCCTTTAACATTTCCGATACACTACTCTTTCTCCTGAAATCCCCTGTTACAAACCTTGCTGCTTTCCTCTGCACACCATCTAGTTCTTTTATTAGGTTTTCTTGGTGAGGATCCCAAACACTGTTTGCATATTCCAATAATGGACGAACCATACTTAAGTAACATTTTTCTTTTAATTCTTTGTTGCATCCTTTAAGTAGCCTCATTATGACATGTAACGATCTGTATGCTTTCCCAACAACGTCATCAACATGACCCTTCCAGTGCAAATTACTTTCAAATCTCACACCTAAGTATTTGCACTTGCCATCTTTTGGGATAACTACCTCATCCAAAGTATATTCAAATTCAGTTTTAAAGCTCCTGTTTGTAAAAGTTGTAACAGTTGATTTGGCTCCATTAATCTTCATATTATTTTCTTCAACCCATTCCTGGATACTGTCAAGGTCCCTTTGTAATTCTGAACAATCCTCAATGTTATTTATTTCCCTATAAACAATTATGTCATCTGCATACAATCTTATTTTCGATGTTATATTGTTCCCTAAGTCATTTGCGTATATTAAGAAAAGTAACGGACCGATTATACTACCCTGTGCAATTCCCTTCCAGACTTTCTCTTCCTGTGATATATTATTTCCTACTTTGACTTTCTGAACCCTTGAATTTAGAAATGTTCTTATCCAACGTATAACCCTTACGTCCAATCCTATTCCCTCCAATTTCTTTAATAATATTCCATGTTCCACTCTATCAAAGGCTTTGGGAAGATCAATGGCTATGCAATCTAACTGGCCTCCTGAATCTAACTGATCTGATATGTCCTGCTGAAATCCCACCAGTTGTGCCTCGCAAGAAAATTTCTTTCTAAATCCATACTGGCTCCTCATGAACCAATTTTTATCATCACATATCCCTCTGATGTACTTTGCTATTAAACTCTCCAGTATTTTACAAACTATACTGGTCAGGCTGATTGGTCTGTAGTTCTCTGGTTTCCTTTTATCACCCTTTCCTTTATAAATTGGTATTATTATAGATTCCTTCCATTCCTTTGGTATCACACTATTATTTATGACATAGTCAAAGAGAAATTTTAAATAAGGCACTATATACCACCCCATTGTCTTTAATACCTCCCCAGTAATTTGATCACTTCCTGCTGCTTTTCCTTGCTGAAGCAGTTGGATTTCTCTGAAAATATCTTCATTTGTGAATGAGAAGCTTCTTGTTTCCCTCTGTGTCTCTTCCTCTCTATCTTCTGTTACGGTTTCCAAGTCCTGACAATCTTCTACTGAATCTCGGAATTCCCTACTAAAGAGGTTTGCTTTCTCAGTATCTGTTAAATAGTGTTCACCCCCTTCTCCCACCATTGTAGGAATTTGGATTCCTTTTCCTTTCTGATTCCTAATATATGAATACAGCTTTTTCCATTTCCCTTTGTGGTCATTACCCTCTTGAAGAATGCCATTCATATAATTCTCTTTTGCTTCCTTTTTCACTCTATTCAGTTCCCTCATTAGTTGTTTTCTAGTTTCTCTATTCTCCCTACCTTCTTTGATTTTCCTGTTTACTATTCTACATTTTCTTTTTAATTTTCTTATTTCCCTTCTATAATAAACAGGGTCTGAGGTCATTTTACCCTTCTTAACAGGTACAAATCTCTTCTCTCCTTCCCAAATTATTCCTTTAAATTTAGCCCAAAGTGTATCCACATTATTCCCTTCACTTATCCAACAACTGAATTGTGATTTAAGGTAAGTCCCAAATTCATCAACTTTAGTTTTTCTGTATAATTTCTTGTCTTTTGTGACCCTCTTATTAAGCATTTTTGGTACGAGTCCTACATCCATTATTACAGCCTTATGGTCACCTATTCCTTCAATTACCTCAGTTTTATCAACAATTTCCCATGGTTTAACCAAGAATACATCTAGCAAGTTATTGAGACGAGTTGGTTCTTGTACTACCTGTGTAAATCCTCCCTCCCAAATTAACTTATTTGCCAGTTTCTGTTCATGGGCTTCACTTGCAGCTCCATTCCATTCAACTTCAGGCAAGTTTAGATCTCCCCCAATTATTACCGTATCATTATTGTTTTTATGAGTATAATCTATTATTTTCTCAAATATTTCCATATCTCTTTCCTCTCTTCCAGACCTATATGTTCCTATAATTCCCACCTCCTTCATATTATCACAAACTAATTTTATCCCTAATATTTCATCCCTTTCATCAGTAAACCATTCATGCGAACAATAAGTTTCCTTCACCAGAATAAATACCCCTCCTCCTTTTTTATCTCCTTGGTCTCTACGATAGACTGTATACCCTTCTGGAAATACTTCTGTATTACCCACCCCTTCTCTCAACCACGATTCCACTCCTATCACCACATCCGTCTCATAAGTTTCCATCAATGTACCGAATTTTAATTGTTTATTTACTACACTCTGACAGTTTACCAAGAGCAATCTCAGACCTCCTTCCTCCCTAAAACTTGACTGTTGCAATTGGGTAACGTTTGACTCATGAGTTGAGAACTTCCCTGGAACCCAGATCCTTGTACATAGATGTTGATTTAAGGGTCTGGGTTTTCTGGCAAGTTTCCCTGTATGTGCCAGTTTAGTGGTATGGGTTTTCTTAAGTACCGATTAGTTTGCAAATCTCTGTTGATAATTGTAGCAATTTGTCTACAGAGAGTTGCTTTTCCATTACCATTTAGATGTAACCCATGTCTAGTGAACATTTGCCTGCCAAGACCTAGAGTATCTACTACATAGACATTTCTAAAACTCTTACATAATCTCTTGATTTTTATATTTACATCATGTACAGCTTTGTTCACACATGAGTCCTCTAAAAGGTCATACCTGGGTGGCACATTTACTACAATTACTTTTGAGTCAGGTAGTTTGGAAATCTTACCTCTGAGAGTCGTAATTAGTTCCTCACCTTCATTTGCAGCAATGTCATTTGTACCACTCACAATCACCACATAATTGTCCTTCTCTGACACAGGATCACAACTTGAAAGGACGTCTTCAGTTTTGGCACCTGGTTTTATTAGTCCTAATCCTTACATCCATGCCTCTTCAGCCCCTGTTCTGTTGGAGGTTCATAGATAACATCTTTCTCATGTACCTTAGTGCAATACTAGCAATAAATAAAAAGTATATTCAAGTAACTGAATAGGAAATTATGTTTAAAATGTGTTTTGAACATTTGCCTCTGAGAGAAGGTTTAACTATGCATAACTTCTTGACCAAAGATGGCACACACAAATAAATGAAGATTGCAAACTGCCTATCACCATGGTTAATGGACTTGTATGCAAGAGTAAGGCCATTAGAACACACTCACACATGTTTACAAAATAGAATATTAAAAGCCCGAAAGTCGACTAAAATAATTTAGTCATGTGCTGCAAGCAGAAAGATATATAACAGCAAAGCAACAACAGGCTGTTATGCTACACATGGGAGAGTAGGGGCACCAGATCCACAGCAGAATTTATCAAAGCCATCTTTGAATTCAGGAAATCAGTTAGGAATGTAAGGGTATTCAGGTATTTTTCTATGGTACAGATCAGGTCTGATCAGCAGTGAACTTAGTTTCCCTAGGCCTAGAACATAAAATGTCTGTATGCAGATGAATAGAGAAGAAAATCTCCCAAGATGAAGGAATTAGAAGTGCATGGATATGATTAGTGAAAAGTTCCAAAGAATAGAATGTCAGCAGGTTCAGAATATAGCAAGAAAACAGATGGCATGTATGAATGATGGAGTGAAAATCCACAGCCTGTTTCCAGTCATTTGACCATGTCAGGAATGGATGAATGAGACCCCCATCTAGCGGCGAGGATAAAAATTGTGCTGGCTGCCGAAGCCTGTCACATTCCTCTGGAGCAGTGATTAATGACTGACAGATGGAATGAAGTAATATTAGAGAGTGTTGCTGGAATGGAAGATGACAGTGAAAACCGGAGTACCTGGAGGAAACCCTATCCCGTCTCCGCTTTGTCCAGCACAAATCTCGCATGAAGTAACTAGGATTTGAACCACAGAACCCAGCGGCGACAGGCCAGTGTGCTGCCACCCGGGCCATGCAGGAAAGGTGGTAAGGAATGGTAAAGACCTACTATATTTTAACAGTGAAGTAAAGAGACTAAGAAGGAGGTGCAGATTGGAAAGAAATAGAGTTAGAAATGGCTGTGGAAGTAAGAAGAAAATGAAGGAACTTACTAGGAAATTGAATCTAGCAAAGACGTCAGCTAAGGATAACATGATGGCAAGGATAATTGACGGTCATACAAATTTTAGTGAAAAATGGAATGGTATGTATAAGTACTTTAAGACAGAAACAGGTTCCAAGAAGGACTTTCCAGGAATCATTAATGAACAATGGGAGTGTGTATGCAACGATCTTCAAAAGGCAGAAGTATTCAGTCAGCAGTATGTAAAGATTGTTGGTTACAAGGATAATGTCCAGATAGAGGAGGTGACTAATACTAAAGAAGTATTAAAATTTACCTATGATAACAATGGCATTTACAGTAAGATACAAAAATTGAAAACTAGAAGAGCAGCTAGAATTAATAAGGTTTTGGGGGATATACTAAAGACAATGGGTGGGATATAATACCATATGGGAAGGATATAGTACCATATGTGAAGTACTTATTTGACTATTGTTTGCATGGAGAAGCTACACCAAATGAATGGAGAGTTGCTATAGTAGCCCCTCTGTATAAAGGAAAGGGTGATAGACATAAAGCTAAAAAGTACAGGCCAGTCATTTTGACATGCGTTGCATGTAAGACTTGCAAAAGCATTCTGTCTGATTATATTAGACATGTTTGTGAAATTAATAACTGGTTTGATAGAAGACAGTTTGGGTTTAGGAAAGGTTACCGTATTCCACTGAAGCTCAATTTGTAGGATTCCAGCAAGGTATAGCAGATATCCTGGATTCAGTAGGTCAAATGGACTGTATCGCGATCAACCTATCTAGGGCATTTGATAGGATAGATCATGGGAGACTACTGGAAAAAATGAGTGAAATTGGACTAGACAAAAGAGTGACTGAATAGGTGTCTATATTTCTAGGAAATAGAACTCAGAGAATTAGAGTAGGCGAAGCTTTATCTGTCCCTGTAATAATTAAGAGGGGAATTCCTCAAGGCAGTATTATTGGACCTTTATGTTTTCTTATATATATATCAATGATTAGTGTAAAAAGGTGGAATCAGAGATAAGGTTTTTTCAGATGATGTTGTTCTGTACAGAGTAATAAATACCGAAGTTACAAGATTGTGAACAACTGCAAAATGACGTCGATAATGTTGTGAGATGGACAGTAGGCAATGGTATGATGATAACTGTGGTTGAAAGTCATATTGTGTGTTCTACAAATAGGAAAAGTCCTCTCAGTTTTAATTACTGCCTTGATAGGGTGAAAGTTCCTTTTGGGGATCATTGTAAGTACCTAGGCATTAATATAAGGAAAGATTTTCATTGGGGTGATCACATAAATATGATTGTTAATAAAAGGTACAGATCTCTGCACATGGTTATGAGGGTATTTAGTGGTTGTAGTAAGGATGTCTCCCTTTCCATTTGGAAAAGGAACCCAGAAGGAGAACAACTATTAGATCTGTGCAGAAGAAATGATCTTATGATCAAAAATACATTCTTCAAAAAAAGAGACAGTTACAGAATAACAAGGTACAGTTGGGATGGCCAGTATAGAACATTGATTGACTACGTAATCACAAATAAAGATGGTGGCAGGTACATCACAGATGTAAAGGTCATCCCTAGTGAAAGCATGGACAGTGACCACAGATTGTTGGTAGTAGACTTCAAACATAAGACAAATGAAACGCAGAAACTTATTACGAAAAAACCAAGGATTAAAACTTGGAAGTTGCAAGAAGTCCAAATAAAGGAAGAATACAAACTAAGGATTCAACAGAGTTTGCCGAAGTGTGAAGTAACCAGCGTTAATGAAGAATGGAAGGCCTTCAAAGACACCTTTGTGGGAGAAGCCAAAAACCTATGTGGAGTTACAAGTTCTATCAAAAGAAAAAAGGAGACACCATGGTGGAATGATAGAGTGAAAACAGCGGTGAAAGAAAGAAACCAAATAAAGAAGGCACTGGACAAGGAGAAACAAAAACAGGGACAAGAACGAAATGAACAAGAAATACAAAGACTTCAAGAAGTATACAGGAACAAGAAACTTGCTGTAAAGAACATTGTAAGGGAAGAAAAAGAGAAGAAATGGAATGAGTTTGCAGACAAACTGGAAGAGGACAGTAGAGGAAATATGAAATTGCTATACAGAGTAGTGAAAAACAAGCGAAGGGATCAAGAGACCATAAAAGCAATAGAACGTGATGATGGAACTCTGGCACAAGAAGAGGGAGAAATTAAACAAGAACTCAAGATCTATTTCGAAAAGCTGCTGAATGGAGATACAGAAAACATAACAATGGATAGAGGAGAGCCAAGTCGAGGAACCACAACTGAACCACCAATTACATGGCTTGAGGTTGAAAATGTGCTCAAGAACATGAAGAAAGGAAAGGCAGTGGGCGTAGATGAACTAAGTGCAGATATGCTGAAAGCAGCGGGAGTTCCAGGAATCCAATGGCTCTATAGACTGCTCAACAAGATATGGGAGGAAAATACTATTCCTGAGGACTGGAAGATGGGCATCATTGTGCCTCTGTTCAAGAAAGGAAGCCGACGAAAATGTACTAATTACCGTGGTATCACACTACTGTCTCATGTCCTGAAAATATTGGAAAAAATAATAGAGACCAGAATCAGAGATATTGTTGAACCAATTTTGGAAGAAGAGCAGTATGGTTTCAGACCAGGAAGGTCAACTACAGACCTTATATTTGCAATTAGGATGCTAATGGAAAAATACTGGGAGAAGAACAAGCCTTTGTTCCTAATATTTTTGGACATTGAGAAAGCATACGATAGTGTACCAAGGGAAAGAATTTGGCAATGCATGAAAGAACTTCAAGTGCGAGATAGCCTCATAGACAAAGTGAAAATGTTGTATAGTGGGAACAGAAGCTGTATTCAAGTAGGATGTGGTTTGTCGGACTGGTTTGAAACAAAGAGAGGAGTGCAGCAGGGCAGCTCATTGTCACCACTTCTATTTATTATTGTAATGGATGTAGTAATGAAATCTATTAAAAGGAAAGAACATGGAGATATCAAAGCCTTCACATTTGCAGATGATGTTGTGATCTGGAGTGACTCAGAAGATGAATTGGGAGAGAGAATACAAAGCTGGAATGAGGAGTTTAAGAAATATGGTTTAAACATCAGCAAGACCAAAACGGTGGTGATGAAAGTGTATGGGGAAGGAGCAGAACCAATAGTCATGTTAAATGAAGCTCAACTGGACAGCGTTCCAGTTTTCAAATACTTGGGTAGCGTTATATCAAATGACAACCTAGCAAAACATGAGGTGAACAATCGAATCAATAAGGCAACACAATTCTACCACCAGGTAAGACACCTGCTGTGGGATGAGCAAATACCCATGAAAACAAAAATGACATTGTACAAGTCCTATTATACACCAATTCTTACATACAGTCTCGAAACCACAACACTGACCAATAGAGATAATTCCAAACTTCAGGCAGCTGAAATGAAATTCCTACGCACTATGATCTTGAAAACCAGGAAAGACAAGATTAGGAATGAGAAAATTAGAGAAGAAGTAGGAATAGACAATTCTCTCCTAAATAAGATTCAGGTATCAAGACTGAAGTGGTTTGGTCACATGAAGAGGATGCCAGTAAACAGAACTGCAAGGAAGGAATTTGACAGAAAGGTAGAAGGAAGACGACCCGTGGGAAGGCCACGAAGGAAATGGATAGATTTAGTTAAGAGCGATGTAATGCTGAGAGGTCATGATTGGGACAAGTTGGTGGAGGAAGAATGGTACAAGGACAGGATGAGATGGAAGAGGCTCATATACCACACCCGGGAAACTGGAGATGGTTTAGGATGATGATGATGATGATGAGTAAGGATGTAAAGGAGAGGTCATATAAGTCTCTGGTAAGACCCCAACTAGAGTATGGTTTTATACTGTTAATTCCCCTGACTTGGGGACTGGGTGTTTATGACGTCTTCACCGTTCATTTTATTCTCATTAAGTCACCACCAAGTCCACACATTATTATTAAATAAAAATGCTGAATTTTACAGTGGCCGTACCCATCGTTCACTGGTTTATTAGCTTCCTCGAGAGATCTGTATTGGTGGCCGACCCATGATCATGGGTTCGATTCCAACCAACAAAAAAAGAACCTGAAAGATTGCATTCCATTTTAGCAGATCTACCTATAAAAAGAAAAGGTGTCTTCCTACAAGGATGTAGAAGTAAACGGATGTGAAATACCATCACTCTGTTATCTGTATGATTAATTCAGAAGTATGAGGTGAGGAAGTATATACGATGAGGATCGCACGGTTGTTAGTCAGCAGTGGTGATCTGATGGACCGAAGCCTAGCATACTTATCCCCCCCGGTCCCCGGTCCCATCCGATATACAACAGGAAGCCGCGTGAGGTGGGTCGAGGGGAGAGAGACGAGAGTCTGGGCTGCAATATCAGTTTCCGATGCATAGCTTTCACTGCGTTTTTTCTCACTGCTTTCAAGTTTGTAAATGGAGCAATGTGTCACATGCTTACATTATAATGAGCTTTAGACCTCCATCATTCTCAATTGAAGTTTGGGCTTGGTAGCCCTCAATATACGCCACTGAGTATTCTGCGGTCTATGTAATCAAAGGCTTTAGTACCGATATAATCTATGAGATTGCATGCTATCCTATGTCGTCTAATAAAACTTTTGCCGCATGAAGCATCGATTTTCCTTTTCTGAAGCCAAATTGGTTATTTCAGTTAACCCGTTCGGAGGGCGATGCGGCGAGATCCGCGGCTACAAGTCGCTTCCTGGGTGGGGAACGCGGATTCAAATTATATTTTTTTCTCAGTTGCCTGCCTGCAGAGGTTTACTTCCTTTTCAGCAGCGTATTATCGATGAGTCTGCCTTCTGATGTGAATTTTTTCAACTATGTTCTCCCAGTACCAATGTGTCATCTATGAGTTGCAACATAAAGAACGCAGATGACGTCCAGGCAAGAACGACCTAAGGCCTAATAGCTTCGCGCTGAAGCTTTAGCTCATCGCCTAATCGTCCCTTGGATGTAAAAATATTGCTGTAGAAGAGATTTCTATAGATTATAACACTGAACAGACCTCTCTGATGACATTTTAGAACTGTGACCTGATTTATTATCCCCAGTCTTGAGTTCTTTCTTCACGACTGGAGTGTGTGTTTATCGCGAGTTACACAACATTTTATTATCGTACGCATCCGTAATACAGGCTTATTTCATGATTTCCTTCCAAACTGCTGAGACCAGGGTTCTATTCGATCCTTTTTTCTTACATTTTTTCCGCTAAAATATCTATAACGAATTACCGGCCCACCACTGTTAGAGGAAGATCATTTACGTGTCATGATAAACGAAATGTTGGAATTTAGTGGGGAGAATTGTGATATTAGTGAAGCTAAGTTCTGCCGAAGGGGAATTCGTAAGTGACAGGAAATTACCTGGAATAAGTACTGCAGGCTCGAATATACAGGGTTTGGGCGTAGCTGATGCGAATGTTCAGCAGTCGCGAAAGAGACAACACGTGTTCGATACCAGTTCAAGTAGCGATCATGACAGTGACAGTTGTGACGATAATACTGATTACAGTCCAACCATTGCAAGTTCTTCATCAACTTATGCTGAAAATGAACAAAGAAATTCCCGCTTTGATCCAATATTCCATCGTGATGTAAAGGGAGAGTTTTTAGGGAAAACAAAACTGACGAAATATTTTAATTAACTTTTTATGACGAGATATTTCAGGACATAGCTGAACAGACAAAAGATGCCGAGCAGGAAATCGAACATAAAACCCAGTTTAGTAAGATAAAAGGAAGGAATCGAGATCAAGACCGTGTCTAAACAAATAAGGACGAAATTAAGTTTCTTATGGCCATACTGTTGCGGCAGGGGACTGTACAGAACCCTAAATTAGGACACTATTTCTCGCAATTGCTTGCTCACTATGCCTATTTTCTATGAGCTGATGACACAGAAGAGATTTTTTCTCGCTGGACTGAGTGGCCTGGCCGGCCTCCTGACCTCAACTTGGCAGGTTCGATTCTGGCTCATACCTGTGGTATTTCAAGATGCTCAAATACGTCAGCCTCTTGTCAGTAGATTTACTGGCATGCAAAAGAACTCCTGCGGGACTAAATTCCGGCACCTCAGTGTCTCCGAAAACCATAAAACTAGTTAATGGGATGTGAAGCCAATACTATTATTATTATTATTATTATTATTATTATTATTATTATTATTATTATTATTATTATTATTATTATTATTATTATTATTATTATTATTATTATTATTATTATTATTATTCATACACTTCTCCACAAGGAAATATGGGTAGTAATGGGGCACGGGATGCACCAAGTGCCTTACATAATTAAAGTATTTACACATTATAATACAAACGTTGATGTACAGGTATATACAAAACTGTAGATCACGGGATCTTCATTCTTGCGAGAGGAACGATCGCACAATGTTGCATGTTGACAGGAGGACAGAATGTTGCATAATTCTGTAGATGTTCGGTGGAAGACCCAGTTCTCGCAGACTCTTGTGAAGTGTATGTGGAATGAGGCCGTTGACTGACAGAATCACAGGAACTATTCGAACCAGTTTCATCTTCCAGATCCTCTTTATCTCTTCTGCAAGTTCTTTGTACTTGGAGATTTTTTCACTGTACTTCCTGTCAATATTGGTGTCATTGGGGATAGCGATGTCAATAATGAAAGTCGTCCCAGTTTTCTTGTTTACCAGTATTATGTCTGGCCTGTTATGGTTGACTGTTTTATCTGTCACTACAGCAGTGTCCCAATAAAGCTTAATCGACTCGTTCTCCAGGAATGGTGTTGGATGGTACTTGTAATAAGGGATACGCTCCTGAATTAATTGGTTTTCCTGAGCAAGTGCCTGGTGTATGATTCCCAAGACAAGATTGTGTCGTCTCGTGTATTCTACGGGGGCAAGTATTGGGCAGCCCGCAGTGATATGGTCGATGGTCTCGAGATGAACGGAGCATCGTCTGCATTTGTCGGAGAGTACGCTGGTGTCTTTGATGATGTACTTTTTGTAATTGTTTGTAGCTATTACTTGGTCTTGTATAGCAACTGCAAATCCCTCTGTCTCCCCAAATAAGCGCCCACTTTGTAACCACATACACGACGCATTCTTGTCTATGCTCTGTTGGTTTAGATTGCTGTAGTATTTTCTGTGGAGGGTCTTCTCTCGCCATGTCCTTTCTTTCTCCCGCAGGGATACTTGGTGATTTGCATGTGGGTCAGAGGCATTGTATGGATACAGAACAGTGTACTTGTCAGCAAGTACTACAGCTTTATGGAGAAGGCTGTTTTCTTGCTTTTTATGGAAGTATCTCCGTAGGTTCTTTATCTGATTCAGGAGCATGACTTGAAGATTCAGTACTCCTCGGCCTCCCAATTTTCGTGGGAGAGTGACCCTTTCCATGCATGAATTGGGATGATGTAATCTATAGGTGGTGAGCAAAGTTCTCGTTTTTCTTTCTATGCTGTCTATTTCTGTAGCAGACCATTTCAGAATTCCGAATGAATAAACAAGTGTTGGAATAGCGTACGTGTTTATTGCTTTAATTTTGTTCTTGGCATTTAGGTAGCTGCGCAAAATCTGATGCAACCTCGATGTATATTTATCAGTGAGTTCCTGTTTGATTTTCTTGTGCTCCAGAGTTGTATTCTGAGCAAATCCAAGGTACTTGTATGTCTCTGTTTGTGTCATTCCCTCAATTAAAGATCCGGTATGGAGCTCATATGGTTGGGAGTTTGTGTACCGACCACGTTCAATTGTTAGCAGCTTACATTTCTTTACTCCCAACGTCATTCCCACATCAGATGAGTAAGAGTCTTTTAAATTCAGTAGGGCGTTCATTTGTGTTTCATTGTGGGCATACACTTTCAGATCATCCATATAAAACAAATGAGATATTCTGTGTTTCCCATTGTTATATTTAATATCAAATCCAAAACCAGTAGCTTTTAGAAGATTGGATAGTGGATTCATTGCAAGGCAAAACCACAGAGGACTTAATGAATCTCCTTGAAATATACCACGTTCAATTTTAATTGTGTCGGACATGATACATTTATTTTCTGTCTTAGTGCAGAGCATTGTCTTCCAATTGTTCATAGTAACTTCAAGAAAATGAATTATGGCAGGACTGATCTTGTACACATGAAGTACCTCTTTTAACCATGAGTGGGGAACTGAGTCAAATGCTTTCTGATAATCTATATACGCTGTGTACAGGTTTCTTTGTGAGTGTATTGCCTGTTGTGTTACAACGGAGTCTATGATTATCTGTTCTTTGCACCCTAGTGATGACTTTTTGCATCCTTTCTGCTCCTCAGTGAGAATGTTATGGTTGCTGATATGTTTATACATTTCTTCTGTGAGTATGGATGTAAAAAGTTTGTAGATCGTTTGTAGACAAGTTATTGGTCTGTAAGATGATGGATCTTTAGCATTTCCACCTTCCTTAGGTAGGAGGTATGTAATTCCTGATGTAAGAAATTCAGGACACTCTTCAGGATGATGCATTAGATAAGTGAATTGTTGGGCTATTTTCTTGTGGACGCAAGTGAAATGTTTATACCAAAAATTTTGTATTTTGTCTGTACCTGGTGCTTTCCAACTTTGAGTTCTCCTGACAGCATTACTCACATGGCTTTCTTTTATGGTATCAAAACTCATTTCTGCATAACCATTGTTGTTTTTCTCTTCCTTAATCCATGTTTTGTTTGTATTGTGGACTGTGTTGGTACACCAAATACGTTTCCAAAAGTCCTCCGTGTCCTGCATACTTGGAGGTTCTTCTGCCTTAGTTTGCCGATTTTTCTTGAGCGTTCTGTAGAATTGGCCCTCATTCTTGGAGAAAAGTTTGTTTTGCATTTTCCTAGCTCGAGACTCTTTGTACCTCCTGAGCCTTGCTGCTTTTGCACACAACTTTTGTTTTTGGGTGTCAATGTATTCTTTGACCTTTTCTCTGTGCTCGGGTTCATTTGTGTGGGTGTTGATTTTCCTGAACACATTCCTCAAGTTTCTGTTAGTTTTTGTTTTAGTTTTGTTACAGAGGTATGCGGAAAGTTGACCAATGGTTTTTCTTAGCTCTTGGATATCAATTTGTAATCGACGTTGCCATGGTGGAATGTATTCTGAATCTGCATTCTTACAAGAGCTTCTGGAGATGGGTATTAGATTTTGGTTGTTCATCCTAACCACAGTTACTGCTGCGCAATAAACGAGGGTGTTTGTTTCCTCTATGCTACTGGATTCTTCTATATACTGCTGTAGGATGTTATTTACAGTACTTACAAGGTTTTTGCTCAGTGGTGTTTCTCGAATTTTGGGCAGTTTTGGTCTATAGTTCACTTTGAGACCCACGAACTCCGCCATCGCCTCTTTAAACATGTCTTCAGCACGACGTGCTTCATCAGCACCTGAGAAATCACCAGTTTCTCTTATTTCCACAGATTTGTCTTCCTGTGGTTCTTTTCTTCCAGAATCATCCTGACGAATTTGAGGCATTGAGATAGAGTTGCCTTCACTGCTCGGCCTCGTAGCTAGAATTTTAGCAGCTTCTTCCTTAACTCTCTTGGAGCCAGGCGGTACTGCGAGCGTCCGCCCTTTAAATTGCCAGAGCCGATGAGATCGGCCTTTAAATATCCGTGCGGAAGTTGCCAGAGCCGATTACATCGGCCGGCTGAAAATTCTGTGATATACATACCTTTTTGGCAGTCTATAGTGACGTGCATACTTTTGTGACAACCTGTAGTAAATGGGCTACAAGATATTGTGTGCCTGACCTTGCTTTGGAATTTCTAAGAGGGTGTTCTAGCTTTCACAAGAGTTGTTTCCTGTGTTTAGAAATACCGCTAACCGGTCAGTACAAGATTGCTCCTTGCAGTGAGTGGATTCTTGACAGCAGAATGGCAAGTAGTTCACGTGATATATTTTCAGCAGGTATTGATGACGATAAATTAATGGAATATTTGGAACAATGCGAAGTGAACGCGGATGATTTATCGGATAGCGATAGTGAATTTAGTTCAGAGAGTAGTGATGAAATTATACCAGACACGCCCCCGGGATCACCACAGCTAAAGAAGAGGCGTTTATTTGTTTCTAATGGCAGTAAGGCTACTGTGAATACTGTTGTTGATGAAACTAGTGATGACGAAGATGATGATGATGATGATGTCTCTGGAGAACATTTTGTGGAAATTTCTCCCAATGAACCTGACAACGTCCCTCAGTCTCCTGTTTCGTTCATGGAACTTCCTGGACCTAAACATGCCCCTGCGCCTGATTCTCCGCCCATATCATACTTCAATTTATTTTTCACTTTTTCTCTGCTAAACCTTATAGTCACCGAGACCAATCGCTATGCTGACCAACTCCTTACTTGTAATGAACTGTCACCTAATTCCCGCTCTCGATGTTGGAGACGCACTACAATTGACGAAATAAGGGCGTTCATAGCTGTCATCATGAATATGGGACTAATAAGAAAACCTACCATTGTTTCGTACTGGAGTACTGTAGACCATTTCATTACCCCTTGGTTTGGTGAAATGTTCTCAAGGAATAGGTTTCAGCTTATTTTGAATTTTTTTCATTTAGTTGACAACAATAAGCTTTCTCCTCCTGGCTCTCCAAACTACGATCCCTGTGCTCGATTCCAGCCTCTTGTAGATCATGCTAATAGGCTATTTAGACATCATTATACTCCTCATCAGCAACTTTCCATAGACGAAAGTTTAGTTGGAACTAAATGCCATACACAACTACTCCAATACATGCCGAATAAGCACCATCACAAGTGGGGGATAAAATTTTGGATGTTGTGTGATGCAGTTAGTAAGTATTGTGTTGGTTTTTATACCTACCGAGGAGCAAGATCCACTGAAGACCGAAACGAAATCAGAATTAATGGACTGGCCTACACTGTAGTGACCAAACTCATGTCCCTAGGGAATTATTTTATGAAAGGTTTTCACGTTTACGCAGATAATTATTTTACGTCAATCCCCCTTGCAAAACATTTATACTCACTTGGAACATTTATTACCGGCACTATACGAAGAAACAGGAAGGGACTACCAGATGCTGTGAAAAAGCCATTTAAATTAGTTTGTAATAAATATTTCAGACAGGGGCCAATTTTACTAGTGGGATCCAAACAGAAAAAAATCTCAGAAAAATCAGGTGGTGCTTATAAGTACACGCGGAGCTGCAATAGAAACAGAAGTGCCTGCAACTGCTAGAAACATTAATCAACCCAAGAAGAAACCTAACGTGATCTTAGACTATAATCGTTATATGGGTGGCATTGATACAAATGACAT
The DNA here is from genome assembly GCF_040414725.1 of Anabrus simplex. Lineage (NCBI taxonomy): Eukaryota > Metazoa > Arthropoda > Insecta > Orthoptera > Tettigoniidae > Anabrus > Anabrus simplex. Next base: position 160,853,244 of record NC_090270.1, on the reverse strand, counting down.
GATGGTGTATTTTTATTTAGATGAACGTAGAACTTTGAAATTCTGGAAAAAAGTTGCATTCAATATAATTTCGAGAATGGTCTTAAATGCTTATTTGATGTATTTAGAAAACTGTAACGGAAAGAAAATGACTAGGCTCCAGTTCTACTCCAGTATAATTGAATCTCTGAGTACTGAATGGTTTGAGAATAGACAAAAGATTATCACGAATATTCCCGTGTGTGGCCGTAAAACTTTTGTCAGGTACATTAGAAAGACGGTGCGTTGTATGTAGCTCTCCGCAACAGAGAAAGAGGTCGCGTACTGTGTGCATCAAGTGCGATAAAGGCCTGCATACTAAATGTGCAGCTCTTCATAAATGCCCTAAATAAACAAAATATATTTAAACTTCTACTTGAACAAAAAACAGAGATTTTATATGACGTTGCGTTACGCTTTCTATTGTTCCTATTAGTGTTAGTGATAAGTGATTAGTGTTAGTGATAAGTGATTAGTGTTAGTGTAAATAACCTTAAGTGCTTCAACAGTGGTCTCAAACTTTGAACAGCATTATATAGCGGTGACGAGTCTTCTTATCAAAAATTTTCGGTGAGTAAATTTATTTTGTCATTTTCCTTCTTTTTTACTAGTGACATAGTAAATTTGTGTTTGCATTTTTTGTTTTTCTTTTTCTCGTTCAGAGCAATTATTCTGTTCATAAATGAATTTTCTATCATTACGTAAATGCCGGTCCCCACGGGTCAAGTGTAGTGTGCCTGCCTCTCACTCGGAGGTCATGGGTTCGATTCCCGGACAGGTGAACGGTTTTTACCTGGGTCTGAGTGTTGGTTCGAGGTCCACTCAAACTAAGTGATGACAATCGAGGAGAGATCTTAGGCTAAGAGAGCTACCTTGGTCTAGAAAACCATGAATAATGAACGAGAGAATTCGTCTCACTGACCATGCGTCACCTCGTAAACTGCAGGTCTTCGGACTGAGCAGCGGTCTCTTAGTAGACCAAGGCTCATCAGGGCTTTAGTGCCATAGATGTTTTAATTACGCAAATTGTATTGTACTGTATTGTAAGATGTTTTTAAAAATAGATACTGAAACAGAAAACTAGAAAAGGGGATTTCCGATAAAATAAAAACTATAATCTCAACTATTATTTTTTACTTTTTAATAACTCAGAACTATTTTTATACAATCTACACCACATATATAAAATTTATCTTAAGTGTTTGCCATACATCGATATATACATGAATGTTATCGGTGAGTAAAATTGTCTTATTTTCATTAGGGACATACGTTTGAATTTTAATTTTTTATATTTTTATTTTTCGCGTTCAAAATAATTATTTTATAGAATTATATTTGGAAATAAATTCTGCATTTAGTCGTATATTCTTTTGTATCGTAGATGATATTTTCAAAGTAGATATTGAGAGAGAAAGTGCAAAAATGTTTTTCTCTTCCTAAAAGTAAACGTTATCGACAACCATAATATCAACAATAATACTTTTTAATTATTTATATCACTCTAAATCAGTTGTTTATTTTATGTAGTCGACGTGTAGAAAATTTCTTGCCGGTATTTGAAATACACCGGTAGATATACGCGAATGTTAAAATGCACGTAATTCTACTAAAAACGGCCTGGCACTTTACAGTAGTAGAGTGCAGGCGGAGCTCTGGCCTCTTCCAGCTGCTAGTGAGCGGCCGATCAGATCGGCTCCTGGCTCCAAGAGGGTTAAGGTTTTGAATTATTGTGGCAGGAAGTCTGTTGTTGGTTACTATTGCACGTCTTTGGTCTGCAACTCTTTGTTCTGTGACAAAAGAGTACTGGGGGAATTTGTCCACAAACAACCTGTGCATAACTTTCCTGTACGTTGTAAGGTCTTTCTCTAAGTTCGTAGTTATAAAGTAGGAGCGCATTATGAATTTATTCATATCATCTGTCCATTTCAAGCGCTGCCTCGGTTTACCTGCCTTGGTGGTCAGCTGAACTTCTGAAACATCTTCGGCAGGAGGAGTAGGTAGTTGTTGAGTTCTCCTAGCTGAATTGTCGGCTGTAGAATTATTATTATTATTATTATTATTATTATTATTATTATTATTATTATTATTATTATTATTATTATTATTATTATTATTATTATTCTATTGGAAGCACTTCAAAATACTTTCAAACTACCGGAGTATCTCATGCGCATAATGAGAAATTATTTGAAAGATCGTACTCTAGTATATCACACAGAAGATGGGCAGAGAGTGAAACGGCCCACAGCTGGTGCAGCACAAGGGTCCATCCTTGGCCCAAATCTGTGGAACATAGTATATGATGGATTGTTGAGGTTAGAGGTGCCAGAAGACACAACGCTAGTGGGCTATGCTGATGATATAGCTGTTTTGATAGTTGCTCGAAATTTGGAGTTGGCTCAATTTAAGCTAAATCAAGTAATGTGATAGGTGAAAGATTGGATGGTGAATCACAGATTACAGCTTGCAGGTCATAAAACAGAGATTGTTCTCTTGACAAGAAAAAGGATCACGACTGTCATTCCAATGTATATTGGACAAACAGAAATCGAAACATCTAAAAGTATAAAGTATCTCGGAGTGACACTTGATAGCAAACTTACTTTTTGGGATCATGTCAAATGGGTGACAGATAAGGCGGTAAATACAACGATTGCACTGAGCAGATTAATGAGCAACATTAAAGGTACAAAGTCTAGCAAACGACGACTTCTGATGTCGATAGTTCACTCGACACTTCTATATGGTGCCGAAGTCTGGGCTGAATCTCTGAAGTTTGAAAAATACCGGCGAAGGATAGCTGTGGTACAGCGGAGATCAGCCTTGCGTATTACAAGCGCATATCGCACAGTATCCGAACCTGCGGTCCTTACGATAGCAGCGGTAGCACCAATTGATTTACTTGCCTTAGAGAGGCAGGAAGTCTGGCGAACTCAAGGAGAGCTCGGAAAGAAGCGCACTAAGGAGCTAGCTTATAGGCAAGGAACGGAGCGGTGGCAGCAAAGATGGGAGGAAGATCCTCGAGGAAAATGGACTAAGCGGCTGATACCCACGCCTAGCTGACTGGGTTGCCCGAGCTCATGGCGAGGTTAACTTTTACATCACGCAACTATTGACGGGTCACGGATACTTCCAGAAATTTCTACATAGAGTAGGTAGAGCGAGCGACTCGGAGTGTATTTATTGCAATGATATAGATGATGTATTTCACACATTTTTCGTATGCTATCATTGGTCAACTCAGAGAAGATGTTTATATACTGAGCAAGGAGAGTTGACGCCAGAAACTATTGTGCAGGCGATGCTACGAAACCAAGAATCTTGGGATCAGATAGCAGTACTGTATATGTAGAAGGCATCCTGCATCAGAAAAAGAGAGATATGAATGCTCATGAACGACAATAAGGAGAAATAAAGAAGAAGAAACCTGAGAAATTAGCACGACACCGCCCTGAAGTAATGCGAGAGCGGTTCCGGGGCGGAGATATACGTCGTGGAAAAAGGGTGTGTGGGTTTTAGTGAGTAGGAATCTCACACGCTTGTGGAGTGCGGACCTTCACAAGTGTCTAATGAAAGATTTCCCACACTTCCCTCGTAAACAAAAAAAAAAAAAGAAATTATTATTATTATTATTATTAATAGATTTTCCTCCACAGTTTTTTTACATACCAGTATCTCTGACAATGAGGTGAATAATGCACAACTTCCTCCCAAAGTATACAAGATAAATCCAGTATTTGACCACCTGTTCGCAAAATTTTCGGAAGCTTATACCCCTGATGGCAAAATGTCAATTGATGAGAACCTCTTGCTATGGAAAGGGTGGCTAGGGTGGAAAGTTTATGTAACAAGAAAACGATCGCATTTCGGAATGGAATTATATAAATTATGCGAAGGCAAGACAGGTTATATAACATGATCTCCTTCCGTGTGTATCATAATGAACAGCAGTAAAAGACATAACACTGTGAAGACTCTAAATACTGTAAATATTACCTGTATTGTAGTGTAATATAGTCCGTTTGTGTCACTTATGAATTGTAGCGAGGCTATAAACTTAATCTCTCGAAAGCGCTAACCAACATAACAGAAAATTTCGTGAGTATTATAATTTATTCCATTTTACATCTTTTAAGTACTTGTAAACTTTGTAAATCTACAATTTACATATAGAGAAATATTTATTTCCAGGCAGAGATTCATAGTAAACTGCCTAAAATATTCAGGTATTAAAAAAACCCAGAGCTTTGCTGTTAGGAAAAAGCAATCTCAATATCACAGTGTGAAAGCACTTAGTACGATTTTGCACAAAGTATAGAAAAATTAAAATAATAGAATTTTAATAATATAAATTTCGCACAATGTGCAGTTCTTACAGAAACTTGTCAAAGAGTTTTGTCTTTTGTTGCACAATATCAGATGATAACGGTCACAGTAGGCTCCGCATAATTTACACTTGCAGTTATCATCTGGGTCATGGAATTTATCTGTTAGGCATATCTGATGATGGAAACCGTGTATGGCATATCTTGTCAATACATGACGTAGATCATATCTGGCTTGTGTCCATTCCCTATATATCATTGCAACCGTTGTATAAAACACTGGCCATATCTCTTGTCTCTTCTTATTGAGTTCCTGCAGTACATCCATGTAGGCTTTGGTAGCTTGTAGAAGCAGGTTGAGGGAGAGGTCTTCGATGAAAAATTGCTCTCTTGCCAGTACATATGTAAGTCGGGATAATGTGTACTTTGACACACATAGTGCTCTTTTGAGGAAGTTGGCTTTGACTTTTTCTATGTCTTCAAAATTTTTCTTCTTTAGGTGTGTCCAGGTGGTTTCCAGTCCATATGTTATGATGGGAGCAATTTTTAAGCGAAACAGTGTGGTAGCTGTGGGCAAGGATAGTTGTCTTAGGTTCTTTATGCTGTTAATTGCCGTCTTTGCTGCGATGGTTCGTTCTTTTATGTGAAGGTCATAGACATCTCCACTCATCTGAAGTGTGATTCCTAAGTATTTGAAATGCGGTACATTCTTCATCGGAATATTCATATACATGAGGACGTCATTTGCTGATAGTCTGCCTCCTCTTCTGAATGTCATTTTTACCATTTTGCTACTATTTATAGTAAGCTCGTTCTTTTCTGCCCATGTTGTAAGTTTGCTGAAGGCTGTTCATATGTTTTCCAAGTTTTGTGATACAATGACCATGTCGTCTGCGTAAGCATAGATTTTCACATTTTCTGTGTCTATTTCTCTAGGTACTTCTGCGGTGGCTATTATGAAAAGTAGAGGACTCAAGGGATCGCCTTGTAGAACTCCATTTATTTGATTCATAGGGTTTGTTGTGGATACTCTATTGTCTATAACTATTTGATTGTTTGACAGGATATTTTGTATCAGTCTTGTTATTTGGTTCTTTCCAACTATTCTGTCTAATTTCTCCATGACAAGTTTTCTATTTACCAAGTCAAAGGCTTTTGTGAAGTCTATAAATATTGCATGAAGTTTCCCTCTTGGAAGTTCCAACGCTGTTTCTATGTCTTTCTGCAAGCAACTTACTGCTTGGATTGTGGATTTCTGTTTGGTGAAACCAAATTGTTGTTCAGGGATTGCGTGAGATGTCATTTTGCTAACTCTTTTGGCCAGGAGATCTGTCAGAATTTTCAGTGGAGAGCATTCCAGAGCTATCCCTCAGTAGAAGTTTGGGTCCCTGGAATCCCCTTTTCCTTTGTATAATATGTTCAATGTAGATATCCTCCATTTATCCGGGATTTTTCCTTGTTGCAGACATTCATTGAAGAGCTCTGTCCATGTTTTCGTGAGTTCAGGTACTGTTTCTTTTAGATGCTCGTAAAAAATATCATCTGGTCCACATGGTTTGAGTCAGTGATTTGTTTCCCGTACTTCGTCTATTGAAAATGGAACCACTGACTCTACTTCTTCTTCTTGTCTTCTTTTGCTGGATGTGTTTCTTTGTCTTGAAGGACTTTCCTGAAGTGTTCTTCTCAAGTTTTGAGTGGGAGGTCCCTAGGGAAATAAAGTTGCTTCGGCATTAAGGCCTTGTACCATTTTTGTTCAGCTTGTTGGATGAATTTCTTTTCTTTTCTTCTGCCTGGTAGTTGTTTTTATGCTTGTTTAGTGTTTGTTTGTAGCATCTTCTGGTCTTATTATATTCCTGTAAGTCCTTTTGTGTTTGTGAGGTTCTTGCTGTATGAAGTGCCTTTAACGCGTCTTTTCTTGCCTTGTAGCACTCTTGGTTGAACCAAAGTTTTTCCCCCCCTTTGTTTTCTATCTTTCTTTACTACTGCATGCATTAACTGTTCTTCGATTTTTAATGCTTCATTTAATTTTCCTTCCTTGGTGATGGTGGTGGTGATTATTGTTTTAAGAGGAAGTATAACTAGGCAACCATCCTTCCTTGATTTCTCTCGATGCCAGGATCATCATTTTCATGTTTAGTTTGTCTTTATCGTGATAAAATTTTTCAACAATCAATTAAATACATTATATTCAAGTAAATATTTCTCTTTTGGTCCTTCAATAGTTCATTTTAGTCTAAGATTGTTTTTAATCAAGTAATTAAATATTTTCATCAATCAGGGAAATCGCTCCCCACCTGAGAGTGAGCTAGTGTGTACCGAGCTCCCCGTTTAAGGGGTTAATTTGCTTTACGCACTACAGAAAAATTAGTTAAAATCTCCGGTAGGTACTTTCAAGCCCGGCCGGGAACGAAATAAGAGGGATCCGACTAATATTGCAGTCGGACTTGGTCGAGTCTCGAGTGGTTGCTGCTCGGTCGGAAGTCGGAAGTTATAAGGTCGATGTATATCGAATGGTTACCAATAAACCAAGTGGTCTTGAATAAACTCGCGATGTTGCGATATGTGAACTCGCGACATTGGTATATCGAGCTAGTATCACCAAGACACCAATCATCACCATTGCAATTTACGATTGCTTCGAATACGAACGAAACGAGTAGGATCTTCTCCAATTCAGATTTTTTAAAAAATGTCAAATTTGAGGCAAACTCCGTTGACATGCAGTGGCCATACGAGACCAGTTGTGCATTTAGCGTTTAGTGATGTTACTGAAAGTGGTTATTTTCTCATATCTGCGTGTAAAGGTATAGTAATATGTTAACTGCTATGGTCGCCCTGTTTTCCTTGGCCCATTTACGTTTTCGTTGGAGCCATAATATTGGTGACGTAGTATGCACGGGGCTTGAATTATTTTATATAACAATATGTTTTTCATGTTAACCTTTTTATTTAATTAGCAGGTCTTCACTGCGTACTGATGTTTATTCTGTTGAAGTTATAAGTAGGTTAAGGGTTGTTTGAAGAAGAAGCATGACTTCTGTGTTGTGTTGTGCTGGACTGACTGAATTTAATGAAACGAAAATGATCTAATTTTATTTATTAGTATCTATTCGTTAAGGAATCTCTTCATAAAATGCAGAAAGGATCAGTTCATTATGACATGCCTAAGCTAATATTATCTTGAGTGATTGAAGTCTGGTGCTTGACATGCAACTCAGGAATTTTCCTGCTTCTTTGTGTTTTTAAATGTGTGCCATTAATTAAATTTATTTGTTCCGGAATTTTATCTAGTCAATGTACTTTTTCTCCCTATTAATGTAGATGGAAAGCCTATGCTACGCCAAGGTGATACCGGTGACTGGATTGGCACCTTTGAAGGTCACAAGGGGGCAGTTTGGGGGGTAGCGTTAAATCCACAAGCAACAAAAGCTGCAACTGGTGCTGCAGACTTTAATGCTAAGGTAGGTCATTGATTTTTAAAAATATAATTCTGATTCTTACACTTGCACTATTCTGGAGATTGTTATAGAAGAACAGGATTGCTGTTCAATATATCACATAAATGGTGTAATATGGTGGCCTTTATAATGTTATGATTTCTGTAGGATGCATTTCCAGGGTAATTCTTTATTTGGAGATCACCAGTTGCAAGGTTAGGGAACGCATGGCTCTCTCGCTGTTTCCCCCTATGTCCTGTAGAATTCATGCCGCTTCCTCTCCGTTCACAGGTACCAGTTTCTCTTCTGTTTACCAAAATGTTAGGTTTATCGTACTCCTAAACCTCTTGGGGAATAATCCCACACAATTACTGCTAGGGCAGCTGGGTTTTGAAAACTGACAATTACTGCTAGAGCGTTACAGGTAATAAACTTCTAAGCAGTTAGGTTACAAAAACTGACAAGCAAAGGGGGGTCTCGGACTTAGGTTAGGCTGCAAGGCGGCTGTTAGGCACAATGGTGAACCTGCATTCAACAAGAACACACAAAGTGTTTTACATGTACCGGTACCGGTGGAATAACTCGCTTATTATTTTAATTTGGTTTAAAATTTGTATCAAGTTTGAACTATGTAAGTTAAACCTTCTATATTATAGGTTTAAACTGCTATTTATATTCAACCTTCTTGACATCTTATTAACGTATCTGTGATTTGCCTAGTAGAGGGGTTAGTTTTGACTACCAGTACTGCAATACTTAAATAGAAAATGTACTAAAATTAGAATATAGTATTAGCATTAGAAAAACAGAATAATTTATTTAAGTCTTTGGTTAAATAGGAAATAATCTTGATGTGCAAGTGAGGTTAAGAAGACTCATTCCAACAAAATTTTTCAATCTTGGAAAATCAGATGTAAGGGAGATTTTTGATGGATTTATAATCCGTAAGTGAACAGCAAGGATTGTCTTGTATCAAAGAAGGACTCATTTAAAACTGTACAAAATAATGCTATTTTTCCAGAAGCAATGATTTTGGTTGCTTTAAGATATTATGCAGCACGCATTTTTCTCATTAACATTGGGGACCACAGACCTTAAATTGCAGTCTCCTTATATTGTTATATAAAATGCTGTTGGTGGCATGAATACTGTAATGTGAATCATAAAAATATTCCTACATAAATGATGTAATATGTCCTGTGTTTGTGCATGGTCTGATGGCTGTGATTATTAAAACGTCAGGTCTGCATCGTTCAAGACAGTGATTAGTTGGTTCGAATCCAGTTGGTCAAAAATATTTTTACCACCAGAATGTTGCCCGGCACAATAGGAGAGGTGGTGGTATACAATTTCTAATCACTGGATTGCATGCCAAAAGCCTGGATTCAATCCCGAACCTCTCTGCCGTGTTTATATGGATTGGGGGCATTGACGCAGTTGGTGATTCGTCTGTCGGATGGCGACTCAAAACCCTGAGTAGTCCCCTTAGCGCTATTTGGATAGCAGTAGGCTATGTTGACACCTAATAATAATAATAATAATAATAATGTTATTGTTTCTACGTCCTACTAACCACTTTTGACAGTTTTCGGAGACACCGAGGTGCCGGAATTTTGTCCCACATGAGTTCTATGTGCCAATAAATCTACAGACACGAGGCTGATGTATTTGAGCACCTTCAAATACCACCGGTCTGAGCCAGGATCGAACCTACCAAGTTCAGTTCTGACGGTCAGCACCTCAACAGTCTGAACCACTCAGCACGGCACCCCATTCATACCATCCTATATCACGTCATTCATTTTATCTCGTCTCCCCAGGAAGGACGTAAGTCTTAAAGAGTCCAGCTTCAAGAACAAATCCATTAGCAAAACTATTGAAATCCAGATCAAATGTATATCCTGCTTTTCTTGTGCTAGCGACAGCGCTTTACATTGTTTGAGTAAGCATCAAGATCAGGGAGCTTTACAGTATTTCTCAAGAAAATTTGCCTTTCCCTTGAGTAAATTCCTTACATTTACAATACATTTACTACCTTACACCTCATCTTGCCTAGTAGACCTCATTTTGGGGTCGCCATTGGTTGTTGCGGTTTTCCTGTAACCACATAGCCTTTGGTAGTGCTATTTGAGAATACAACCAGCGTCTGGGCTGATGGCCTAATAAAGAGACGAAGCAGAAAAAAAAAAAAAAGCTGTGCAGAGAAAATATTGCAGAAACATTCTTGTCAATTGCAGCACCGAAGTTTAACTAAATATTTAAATGTCCCAACTCTGATCACACTCGGATAGCTATTCTGATACTTTCAAAGTTCTTGCAATCCATTCTTGACAGGCTACATTAGGAAAAAGTCGAATAACTGTTGCTGTAGACTAAAGGGAGTTCTACTTAGCTGAGAAATACTGAAATTATGAAAACGACATTGCTGAAGGTTAAGTACAGTCCCACAGCTTTATTTTCGAGTGATCAGGATTTTTGGAATCTGATGAAATATTACACGACTTACATAATGTGTTTGTTTTGTCATATTTAAGGTAACTGCTCTTAAGAAAATATAAACTATACTCTATACATATTTATGGGATCAGAAAAAATAATGTGTAGTATCATGCTTGCTAGTAAACCAGTAATAAAATAAATTATAGTTACGAATGTTTCATCATAACTATTGCTAGCATACCAGCAATAGAAACATTAATGCTATAGAGAGAAGAGTATTATGCATACAGGACTACATACCGCGAACTAGGTTATGTTATAAAAGAGTTTAGAATCAAGTAATGTATCTCCAAATAATACATCCTCATTGGTCTGTCTGCTGGATCCCCTGTGGGTGGGGGCGGTTTAATAACACCCACGATATCACCTGCCTGACGTAAGGGGCGACGAACAGGGGCCCCAGGGACTCTGCACTTTGGAGAGTGGGTTGGCGACCACGGGGCTCTTAGCTGAGTCCTGGCATTGCTTCCACTTGTGCCGGGCTCCTCACTTTCATCTATCCTATCTGGCCTCTCTTGGTCAATTCTTGTTCTTTTCCGACCCTGACGGTATTAGAGCACTCAAGGCCTAGGGAGTCTTTCATTTTCACGCCCTTCGTGGCCCTTGTCTTTATTTGGCCAATATCTTCATTTTTTGTAGTGTCAGATCTCTTCCATTTATTATCTCTGATTAGTGTTGTATAGAGGATGGTTGCCTAGTTGTAGTTCTTCTTAAAACAGTAATCACCACCACCACCACGATCCGAGGTTTGTGAGATTGATCCCGGCCGAGGGCGATGGTTTTTTATTAGGAGATAGATCCCAAGCATGCCTGGAATTAGTTTACACAAGAACCTTGTTTATCCGGCCCTCATTAATCTGGATCTCTGGTTTATCCGGATCAAAAATATTTTTAAAAAATTTTACTTGTACAGTACTTCTTTTATGGCATTGACTCTTCTTCAATGTCTTTTCTGCCAAGGATAGTTAGGACAGGAATTGCCAGTAATTTGACCACGGTCTATCAAAGGTACCGTCCCGGCGTTCGCCTGGAATTGAGAATGGAAAGCCATTCCCAGGACGGCCGAGGTGGGATTCGAACCCACACTCTTCTGAATGCAACACACTATTAATTCACTAATGGTGAATTCTGAAATGAAACCAGCGCTCCATCAGAAGAAACAATGACTCGTGGAGAGGCAACAATGCAGCTGGACAAACTGATGGCCTATTTAGAATCCTTGACTGAAACCACACCAGCAGAACTGTTGTTAGTAAAACATCTTTGTGATCGTGCTGCACGCATATTCTATACAAATGTAAAACAGAAAAATTCACATTATATTAGTGCATAATACAGAGTCATAAGTTTACAAAAAGGGTTCTGCTATTCTTTCGTACAATTGAAAAAGGTATTACTGTATAATTTAATAGATTATATAACATAGACTGTATTTGTTTTTTAGTTTATCTGGATTTTCGATAATCCAGATCAGTTCCAGTCCCACTTAATCCAGAAAAGTGAGGTTCTTGTGTACTTGAAATTCACATAAATGTTGGTTTTCTGAGGAAAGGAATATTGCTAAAAGACCTGGATTTTTATGTGTCAACGCGTTCCTGTGTGTTCCGTACGAAAACATAATCAAAAAACACATACTAGGCCCCTACGGAACTTGTTTATCGTAAAGCATGTTAGTGAAAAATAAGAAATAAAAGTGCTTTCCAAGAAATTGTAGAAAACAATGGGTAAAATTATACCACACAACACTTTGCACAAATGTGAATAATTTATCAGTAAAGCTAATATCCCACTAAATTTCTTCTTTATTCACTACGTATAATAGTATTAATTCACCACAAACAGCTGATATTAATACAAAAATGTCAGTCATTGAATTTTTTGGCTGTGATTGGCCAATTCCTATCGACCATGCCTTTGACTATTCTTTCAGTGCAGCCAACGCTAGTGCAGACGTGACATCATTGGTTTAAATGGGCAAGCAGTCGTTTAAACTAAACGAGTGTCAGAAATTGGTGGAGAAAATAGACACAGGTTTAAGGGGGCACATACAGCTCAAACCTATCTAAAATAGGTAAACCTATATATTTATCAATATTTAGAAAATTAAAATTTTTAAAGATGTTTTTAGGCATTTCAAATTTTGCAGTTTTTTTTACACAAGAGTAGCGTTTCCCTCGTATCATCCATAATTTTGGATTGATTCTAATATTTTTTGATTTTATATACTCGCAAATAATTGAGGAACAAACTGAGTTAAGTTTTTTCTAAAACAATTTATTTTTAAAACAATACTTCCTCTCATTCATTTTTTATGTCATTTTATTTCAAAAAATATTCTTTTAAAAAAGATCTGGCTATGATGTTACTACGAAATTAATTCACTTTTTAGAACACTAGAAAGTGATGTAAAGTACAAATTTTCATTCTCATATCTTGAAAACTGTTCATGTTACAAGGGAAACCGTTTTGAAAAACTCAAGTTGCGGTAAATGAGCATTAAAGTTACAACTGAAATGAATGAACTCTAGAACATCCCTGGTACATACATGATTCCCTCTTGTGAGTTTCTCTGGGATGCTTTTTCCATCCTTAGTCTTCTCCTTATTTTCCTTGCCTCCTTTGTCGATTGTTTAGCTCTTTTAAGGCTGTAAGTGACTCGTTGAGCATTGATATGGCTGAAGGCCTGGAGGCAGTACTCTCCAGGAACAAGTTGTAGCTCTTCAAGAACTTTCAATCTACTCTGCATACCATCATTGAAAGTCATAGCAGCATCATTTAGTGCTACACCTACCACTTTATGCGCTGCAAAGCCATTTTGGGCAAATTCTCCAAATTTTGGAGTTTAGGGATTCATCATTGTTCTGGGTGTGGCCTCCTACACACATCTTCAGGAGATCTCTTTTAACTAAATCTTTAAACACTTGGCAACCTCCATTATAGAAAGGGATATGTTATTTTTGTGTGTGTTTAAGCCTGAACTTGCCCTTCCACTACGGCATTTTGGTAAGAGCACCAAGAATTAGGCCCTTTGGGCAGAAATAATGGTATGGCTTGCCATCTGAGGATGCTTTGTTGTACCATGTGGGCCAAATAGCCTTCCTCATGTCATTTACAGAATTACAGTTTTCCCTGATAGCATTCCCATAGTAAACAGGAAGATCTCCTCTTTCCCATGTTTCACTTTAAAACACAACTCTTAGACAATAGATTTACGTAATAAAAACAGAAGACACATATGCATATCTGTAAACGGCTGATCTTTTGTAGGCATGGTAACAAACAATAATAAAAGGAAATAGATGTCGCTACCAGTGCCATGGAAGTGTGAGAAAGTGAGCAAGTCATATGACAATCGGTCCCCGCGGCAAATATGAATTTGCCTGTAGTAATAACTCGGAAACAAGGCATGAACGCGTTCCGATCTATGTGACAGCAGAATGGGGCGTGGTGCCTGCAGAGATTTAAATTACGTTTTAGGCCATAACTCAAGAACTGTTGCAGATATTAATGTGATTCTTTCATGGAATTACACAGAAGACTATAATCTGAAATCGCATAACAAAATAGAAAAATCAATTTTTTTGACCACTTAAGCTGTATGTGCCCCCTTAAACTAGGTACTGAAGTAAAAGGGTTTAATTTATACCAGGTTTAACTCAATTTGAAGAAAATGGCCCTAAGTGTATTGAACACAGTTTAACAGGATTTACAGATGTAATTGACTAGAACTTTCAGTGAGGAGGAAAGAGTTTTCTCAAGTCTGTTTCTTTCATTACTCAACAGTCTAATGGATATTCCCAAGGGGAAAATCCAAATTCAACACTTGCATTAGTTGAAAACAAGGACAGAAGTCCTCTAATGATCCCTACCTTGGATTTACAACAAAATTAATGTGTACTGTATAATAAAAATATGTACACATTTGACATTACAGCTGTAACGGCAGTGAAGAAGGGCAGAAAATACAGAGTATGTCCTTTCTAAAGTAGGATGCTTGGCCACTCTACTTGACTGTGCTTAAAAAAATATGATCATTTAATTGCTAGCTACATTTATGGAAAGTTGACAAGGAGCAGCTGAAGCCCTAGAAGCTAAGTTGAGGACTTGACCTGATTATAGAGTTGTGAAAGGATTCCTTTTTCAATAAGCTGTGTGAAATCTGTTTTCCAAAGTATAGGATGCTGTCTTTATTTGTTTTGTTCTGTATTGCAGTAATAGATCTGCATTTCCCTGGTAGTGGTTGAATACATTCCCTGGTAGTAGATGAATACATCCTTGATACCTTCTTGCCTGTCGTAAAAGGCGACTAAAAGAGATACCAGGGTCTCTGTCTTGGGAGCGTGGTTTGGCAACTATCGTTCACCTAGTTGAATCTGGCATTGCATCTACTTACTGGGGCCGGGCATCTCTTGGTATTAGGTTTGCAAGGCTGAGGTAATCTTCTCTTTCTTTTGCTGATACCTTCATTTTCGTTCTAATTAGTGTTAAGAGAGGCATTCTTTGAAGTTCCCATTTTCATTCTGATTAGTGCCGAGAGAGGATGGTTGCCCAGTTGTACTTTGTCTTAAAACAAGCACCACCATGTCACTTTTACTGTGAATTAGAGAAGCATACTAACATTTTTTTATATGAGCATGAGAACTTATCTACAGCATTCCCCTTCCTGCCAATGAAGGCTTTAAAGATACAGAAAACTGTATGTAACATTGAAGAATTTGCCTGAAAATTTTGAGCAGGATGTAGAGGTAGATTTTAGAAATGCAGTAATTGTTCAGGTACTCAGAAACAAAACTCTTAATTATAGACATGATACTGTATAGGCTTTTGGGCTTATGCTGTGTCAAGAAGATAATTTCACCTTATTTTCTTGACACGGCATAAGCCCAAATTATTTTCTTGACACAGCATAAGCCCAAAAGCCTATACAGTATCATGTCTATAAGTACGGGCCATGAAAACATCAATGGCAAAACTCTTAATTAATTCTTTAAGAAATTTTGTTGGTTAATTAATTAATTAATTAATTAATTAATTAATTAATACTTTATTAACGGTAATACCATTTTACATAACAGTGGAGAAGAATAAACAAAACAAAACACACTAAAAAGAAAGTTCAATGGAGTATAAGTAGAAAAATATATACAGATATATACACAGGTTATATTACGAGTAATCACAGGAAAGTAATAGTCAAATTTGGAGATTATGTAAGTGATTTCTCAATTTTGACAATGAGCAGTTAAATATATCAATATCCAGTTTGTTTAGAGATCTTGACATTCGTTCAATTGGCCCATTAAATGCATAGTTAGTTCTATGCCAATTTGTAGACAATGTATTCTTGAACCTTGTGCGTCTGTCTGGTACATGTACGTTAATTTTTGCAAGGAGTTGTGGACAATTCACCAAGGAATGAAGCAATTTAAAAATGAAGAGTGTATCCAATAATTCATGGCGTTGTGACAGGCTATGCATATTTAAGGACTGTTGTAAGGATGTATAATCAACATTATCATATGAGAATCCTGCTCTAAATGAATATAAATGAAGAAATTTATGTTGTACTGAATCTAATCTATGGATAGAGGTCTGATGAGAAGGGTTCCAAACAGGTGTACAGTATTCTAGTATAGGGCATACCATAGACACATACAGCAATCGATAGGTAGCTAAGTTTGAAATTTCTCTAGAATATCTAGTAATGCAACCCAATCTTTGAAATGCTTTCTTACAAATATTTTTAATATGTTCATTAAACAATAGGTTATAACTGAATAAAACACCAAGGTCATTAACTTGTGAAACAGGAGTTAGAATGTTACTACTAAATTTGTACTGAAATGATATTTTCTTCTTGTGTTTAAAAAAGATATTTTACATTTCTCATGATTATTATTCTTATGATTATAACTGGTCTATATTGTTTTATGTCAGTTTTATCACCATTTTTGAAAACTGGACTAACAAATCCTTTCTTCCATTCCATTCCATTTTGAATGCAATACTTTTCCAGATGATGTAAATCTTCTTGAAGTTTTAAACAATCAAGTGGACAATTAATTCGCATAAAAATTTTTGCATCGTCAGCAAACAAAAGCAGTTCAGAATTCTTAAGTATATTTTTAATGTCATTTATGTAGAGAGTAAAAAGTAAGGGTGCAAGGTGAGTCCCTTGAGGAACTCCACTGGTAACAATAATAGGTGCAGAAAAATGATTCCTTATTTTAACAATCTGCTGGCGATTTTTAAGATACGATTCAAACCATGAGAGGTGAGGCCCATTAATTCCATAGCCTGTTTTTGCAGCAAGATATCGTGGTCGACAGTGTCAAAAGCTTTTGAGAAGTCTGTATAAATGCAGTCCACTTGGGAGTGGTTCTCTATTGCATCCAAAAGGAACTGATAGAATAAAAGAAGATTGCTACAGGTTGACTGTCCTGAAAAGAATCAATCATGTTGCTCATCAATGATGATGTTTCTAAAGAGAGGTGTGATTTTGTCAAGAATTATTGAGTCAAAAATTTTGGAAATATGAGAAGAAATTATAACTGGTCTATATTGTTTTATGTCAGTTTTATCACCATTTTTTAAAACTACATTCCACTGGAAAAACTCCTTGGTTTAATGATAAGTTGAACAGATAAGAGTGCTTCACATAATATAAATGAGCAGTACTTGAGCAGGTACATTGAAACACCATCAGGTCCAACAGTTTTCTTTAATTCCAGAGATATCAGTTTGTTGTAAATTTCTGCCTTACTAATGTTTATAACTGATAGATTGACAGAGAAAGGGTAATCATATGACATACTACTACTATTCTGATAAGAATAAAAGGATGGAAAGTGGTTAGCAAAAAGACTGACAATATTTTCTCCAGTATCGGCTGTAACTTCATTAAGATGCTTTGTTGAAGGAATATTATTACATGACCTTTTAGAACTTAGATATTGCCAGAATTTCTGTGGATTGGAAGTAATACTTCGTTCACAGTTGGAGACATACATTGTATAGCATGATTTAGATTCAGACTTGCATTCATTTCTTAATTTTGAGAAATGCTGATAATCACTATTGAGACCTGATATTTTGTATCGCTTGTGTGCTTTCTTCTTTTCAATAATCAGGGACTTCAATTTATGATTAAACCACTTTGGGAATTTGGGAGTCTTAAAATTCCATATAGGGATGTAAAGTTCCATGCCATAATATAGTACTGAATAGAAGGTTTCTACTGCTTTATCAATTGATACATTTTGAAACATCACCTTCCAGATGAACTGTGACAGATAATAATTTAGTCCATTATAGTCACCATTTAAAAAGTCAAAATAAAAACTATCAGCAGGCAAGGAATTGTATAGTTTATTTATAGGTAAAGAAATATCTAATGCTGGGTGGTGTCTATTGAGGGGGACAATACTTTCATTACTACATTTTACTTCAATGGAACTGGAGTTACTGAAAACCAAATAAAGAAAGTGATTCAGAAAATTTGGGATAGCATTAAACTGATTTAAACAGAGATAAGAAAAGTGTCTATAACTAAACTGGACTGCATAGTGTGGTTACCTACTGACAGAAGGCCAGAAGATGTTTCTTCATTTACTATCCAATTAAGATGTGGTAGATTGTAGTCACCAACAATGAGCAATAAATGGTTGTCAAGATTTGACATAATTTTTTCAACAGCACTGCAATGTTCGAAATATTTTTGGACAGGAGACTTGGGTGGAATGTGTTGGATAGTTAATTCCTTAACAGCAATTTTCTGCTTGATACTTTTCTGGAGTAGTGAACCCATTACATATTACATTATGCATCAATACAGACGTGTCTTATGTAATATCAATATTGCATGAAAATTAGTGGAGTTAAGCACACCATTGATAAAAGATAACTCAACAAATAATTGTCAGTGTATAGTATTGTGATTGGTATATTTATTACACACATCATTAACTGCATATATGGTTATGTTTCAGGTCTGGGATGCTGTGACAGGAGAAGAGGTTCATTCCTTTCAACATAATCATATAGTTAAAAGCGTTAACTTTTCTTCGGATAGTGTCCTCTTTGCTACTGGTAGCAATGAGAAATTAGTTCGGATATTTGATCTCAATAAGCCCGAAGCGAGTCCAGTTGTATTCTCAGGACATACGTCGGGTATTAGACATGTTATATTTTTCCGTAATGACACCCATTTGGTGACTTGTGCTGACGACCGTACTCTTCGAGTATGGGACAAGAATTCTGGTCAGGTAAGTTTTTTCTTTCTCTGTCTCTAATTTAGGTTTTCATTCAGCATGTTATTGCATTATTATTGTTCATTACTCTACTGTAGGATGTTGTGCAATATGTATTCAGTGCAGGTCTTGTTCTTGATGTCAAATTAATATTTTGCATATAGCACATGCGTGGAGTCCTGATATTCTACATTGACAAATACATTAAAATGGAGTATCAAAAATTGTCATTGTTGGTATCAAGAAATCATTGTAGCTTTCATTCTAGGCATGCAGTTCGCGTTCACTTGTAATACGGTAAACTAGCATATCCTGCACAGAATATCTACGCGATAGGTATTGCGTGATTTAGAACTGAAGTTGTAAAGGAAGTACAGAAATGTTCCTGGATACTGTAGGTAGTAAATTTTTCTAGAAGAGTCTTATCGTATTTATGTGAATAATCCCCGCACCCTAATTTTAGGAAGGCTCGTTTTGAAAAAAATTAAATGAACTAAAATTTCTTCCATTGAAAGAGTAACATAGGCATAAACAAACATTTCATATCACTCCGCCAAGTCCATGTGGTCTTTACGCAAATATGAACATGTAAATTTATGGATATAGCTGCTTTGCCTGAACATATTTGAGAAATATATTACCACTGCTATAAAATATATTTGCCATGAAAATGATCAAGTATGCTGAGGTATTTCATTAATCTGAACTTCCAGTAGGCTTGATTGCCTGTAGATCGAAAGATTCGTTGTCTCCTGCATCACTAGTATCCTCTCCTAAATTACAAATTCGTTGCACACCACGTTCAAACCACTTTCCACATGCAGTCTTCTTTTACGTGGATATTAACACGACTGGTGGTGGATAATTCTTTTTCGTGCAATGTAAACAGTTGAAACAGACTAACTGGCGAACTTTGATGTTAATTTTGCAATATGGTAAAACCTCGTTAATTCAAAGCGTTGGGACGCAAAAATCGGATTTCGAATTACGTGATTTCAAATTAACCGCCTATTCGTACTTCAGAAATGCCAATCCTTGGCGCATCAAAAAATATTCTAAGATCCGTTACTGCATACAATTAACATTGATTCACAGTTTAAACCTTTCAAATGCAATGGAAAAGAACTATTTCTGAAATGTATCCAACAAGGTGCATTTACAGTATTCAAATAATGCACTTGGATAACTCACTGACAAACGCAACCTCTCTCAACGAAATAATTTTTAAAATTAAAGATGAGAAGTCTATGCTGGCTCCCCTGTGCAAATACTTTTCATTGGATTACTGTTCTGTATGCATTTTTAGATGCCTTGTATTTGCACGGAAAGTACCCGATGCCCTTAAAACATCGTGGCTTATCAAACTTTCCTATGACGAGGAGAGAAAGTCTTTCGCTCCGTCTGCATTGCAACACAGTACAGTGATGCCATATCCGTTTAAAAAGTCTCTTTGGACTAGGCATTAAAAAAAACCAATGCAGTTTCATTGGCATAGACAATAGGCTATTGTTCGTTGCATACAAATTGATTATAATTATGAGCCACGCTTTTTCGCCAACTGTCGGAATGGCCAAAGAGAATCGCCAGTATTCGCGGTTTCTGCTTCTTCACACACTGCCTGTTATGTGATACTGCGGCTCCTTAAAACGCTGAATACAAAAGAATTATACTCAAACTTAGCAGCCATGAAACAAACTGTTACCACACCAAAGTGAGTGAAGGTGCGGAAAGCTATCCCTGCACATTCCGGAAGATTCATTCTATCATAACATGGAGAAATTTTGAATTTAAATTACCGTATTTCACGGCATAATCGTCGCCACCGCGTAATCATCGCATCCTTTATTTTCAATACAAAAATCGGACTTTAAACCTTTAATTACATAATCGTCGCACGTCCAAATTTTGTTCACTAATCTGGTTAAAAGGTAAATGGAACTGCAACGTAAGTTGCACATGAATGCGCAATTTAAATACGTGTATGGTTTATGGGCAATTTGGCAACACAGTCACGTTTGCGACATGTTGCACAACGTATAAATAAATAATACCGGTATATGTACGACGCATGGCTTACCGGTAGACTATCGGCAGATTGACAACGTGGTCGCGAGACTGTACTATTTATTCACCACCTACATATTATGAGTTCCCATTTGAAATACGTAAGGCTGTAAGTTATCCCTTATCGGCAACGTCGCCGGGAAATACCGGCTAGGTAGGTTGAATGGACCTCGAACCAGCCCTCAGATACAGGTAAAATTCCCTGACCCGGCCGTGAATTGAACCCGAGGCCTCCGTGTAAGAGGCAAGCACGCTACCCCTACACCATGGGGCCGGCTGCTGTGTTATTGCGCACGAAGTGAAATCCAAGACGATAACGCATATTTCCACGGAATTATTCAGCCGAATTATTTACGATGTCTCAGTTGTCATCGCTAGACTCTTATCTTACTACTACGTCATAAGTGTCCGGGCATGGGATGAAAACTTTTATCCAAGCAGTCAAGATAATTATTATCCAATGCTATTAAAGTTTTATTTTATAAACTCGTCAGTAATGTAATGTAAAATCATCAATAACTGGGAAGAAATATTAACCTAATTACCGTATGTTTAAAAGAAATTGAAAAAAAATGAATGTTACTGACGTTTCGGAATACAGTCAACTATACAGTAGATCTACACCGCGCTAGCTAGAGCTCCGGTTTGCGAGCTTTGCGCAAGCGCAGTAGTGTGTCACAACCAACGAGCTAAACTGATACAATTGTTGCATGCTTCCTTGCTGCCTAACAGTATTGGCTGCTCTGGAATGGACAGATCACAGATGCTTTTATTTGTTTCAGATTTACGTGATTACTGTAGACATGTGTGCGTGAGAATTTAAGTTTTTAATTTGTGTTTTGGGTGTTTGCAGAAATAATTTGTTTTAATAGTGAACAATTACGGAAAGTCATTTATATCGCAAAACATTAACGTGTGAAGCATTTATAAGCGATTATGGGTAAATATAGAAACTATTCTGCGGGCTTCAAGCTAAGTGTAATTGCCTTCGCTGAACAGCACGGGAACAGAGCTGCAGAAAGAAAATTTTCTGTGAGTGAAAAGTTGGTGCGTGACTGGCGGAAAGTAAAAAAACAAGCTAAAAAGCACAAACCCTTCTAGACGCGCGTTTAGAGGTCCTAAAACTGGGAAGTTTCCTATAATTGACGAAGAAGTGTTTAGGTACGTCAGTGAAATACGTAACAATGGCTGCAGTGTATCATATGAAATGTTACAAATTAAGGGACAGGAGGTAGCGCGCAAACACAACATACCGGTAACTCAGTTTAAGGCGATTCGTGGGTGGATTAAGGGGTTCATGCGACGACACAATCTGTCAGTGCGAAGGAGAACAACACTAAGCCAAAAGTTGCCTGCTGATTACACAGACAAGATTGTAAATTTTCACCGATTTGTCATACGTTTGCGCAAGGAAACTTCGTACTTGCTTTCTCAAATCGGTAATGCCGATCAGACTCCAATCTTTTTTGATATGCCTCGCAACAGCACTATTGCGCTAAAAGGATCACGGAGTGTATTAATGAAAACCAGCGGTAGTGAGAAATTGCGATGCACGGCAATGCTAGCCATTACAGCTGACGGGAGAAAGTTGCCGCCTTACATCATTTTCAAGAGGAAAACGATGCCTAAGAATATACAGTTTCTCCGTGGAATTCGTGTAGGAGTGCAACCAAAGGGTTGGATGGACGTAGAACTCATGCTGGACTGGGTTAAAACTGTGTGGAATAGAAGACCTGGTGCACTACTAAAACAACCAGCTCTGCTTGTTTTAGATAGTTTCCGAGGTCACCTCGTGAACGAAGTGAAGCAAATTCTCACTACAAATAAGACACGACAGATAGTCATTCCCGGTGGCCTAACATCTGCTTTGCAGCCACTAGACGTATGTGTTAATAAACCCTTTAAAGACCACTTACGTCGATTTTACAACGGGTGGATGATGAGCGGCGATCAGCAATTGACGCCCGCCGGAAATATCAGGCGTCCACCCTTGGACTTCTTATGCTCGTGGGTGAAGAAGAGTTGGGATCTTATACCACCTGAACTAGTCTCCAAGAGCTTCAAAAGGACTGGGATTTCGAATGCACTAGACGGTTCCGAAGATGACGCAGTGTGGCAGGGAGACGAAGAATCTGATACTGGTATTAACAGAGGCGAGGACGGCGCATCAGATAGCGAAACCTGCGATAGCGACACCGAAGATTTGGAATACGGTAAATTGCGTACCGGTAAGTCCGCATTTCACAACAAAGCGATAATTTTTTGCAAGTGTAATATTTTAACTTTAATACTCAAATTAATGACAAATTAACTTAATACGTTCATTTTTATTTTCAGGTTGGAAAAACGTTCGCCGAATTGTTGCGAAAAATTATGAATTTTGTTTTAGACTATTTTAATTATTTTGATGTATAAACGCGAGTATTACGTGCATCTTAAATTTGTATCAAATACAATTTAGTTATAAATACATTTTTTGAGTAATACAAATGCTGGTATTAAATATTCATCGTATAACGGTCGCACCCTACAATTTTTTTCGAAAATTTTGGTATAAAAAGTGCGACGATTATGCCGTGAAATACGGTACTGTGTAAAATACCTTCTTTTTTTTTTTTTTTTTTAAATGTAAAGGCAGTTTTAAGTCTGAATTGTTTTCAGTTTAAATTTGACATATGGACAGTTTTCTTCCATCTGCGGTTACACAAAGCATAATGTAGGCTACACCCAATATTAAAAACTAGATGAGCCAGGAGCGTGTTGCCAACATTGACGCAAATAAAGCCCAAACCCCAATTTCATGTCTCATATTGTTTTTAAAAATTATGCGGGGATTATTTGCGTAAATAGGTACTTTTTCAGTCTTCCGTTTGAAGATGTAAAATACTTTTGAAGCTTAACTTATCACCATCATGACAATGTTTTGCTGCTGAATTATTATATTGCCGCCACCGTCGGAAATTCTCCAAATATACATTTTCTTACTCCCTAATTTGGTAATACAACAGATAACGAGTTAAATGATCTCATTCGTGAAATACCAACATAAGGTGGTATTTGGCAGAAGACTGTCTTGGAAAATAGACTGATTCTCAAACGTTTGATTGTGATACTTATTGTGAAAGCTAACTTTACAGGAACTCTCTTCATTTCAAAAGATATTCGTCAGACTGAGCAAGTAATATTCTGGGTATGAGAGCAGTTTTTGTAGTTATGGAACCTACAACAGTTGCATTTATTATACAGTAAAATTTGCTCAAAGCGGAACATTTATAAAGTGGAAACTTGTCCAATGTGTACGAAAGTTATGGTCCTGGTGCACTGTATGTGGCTTTGCATGTTATTTATTGTGTATAAAGTGGAATCTGTTCAATGTGGAAACGGAAAGAAATTATGAAAATAATTACTGTATAATGCGGAAAGTATGCTTTAGCTGTGAAATTTATTTAGGCTTACCTGGTACTGCAGGTAACTAATATTTTGTCAGGGGAAGAGTCAGGTGTTTACAGACCGTAACACACTGCTCTAATGAGGTTGGGGTTTCCCAAATTCCTGGTAGAATGGGATTTAAATCTCCACTAATTGCCTGACTCTTGCCAGGATTCGTAGAGATCTTTATTTTGATGTACAACTTGAGCCCAATTCTAAGGTAAGCAGTTCCCTTTGTGTCCTGTCAGTAAATCTGTGTCAGTTTTGAAGACAGCATGGTGGCTAAGAAATATGTCACTGACACTGAATGAGAAAGTGAAAGTTATTGAAGCGAGTGAAAAGGAAAAGTTGTCTGTGCGTGAAATTGTCTCATTTCAGATGTGGAAAAACTCAAGTTTATGAGACTTTAAAACATAAGGACGACATTACTAAGCAGTGGATGGAGGGGAATGGACAAATGAAGAGGAAATCTAAGGTAACAGGCAATGAAGAAATCAATGTTTTAGTGTTGGAATTGTTCGCCAGTGCCCGTTTGAGAAACCTTCCGATTAGTGGACCTATGCTACAGAATGAGGCTCTTGCCGTTGCTAAATCACTTGGCAACACTGCCTTTAAATCATCAACTGGGTGGCTGGAGAGTTTCAAAACAAGACACAGTGTGGTATGGAATGAAGTCTATGGCGAGTCCAAAGACGTGGATGGAAATAGTAGCAGAGTGTAAATCGAAGCTGCAAAATTTAATTTCTGGTTATGAACCTAAAGCCATTTTCAATGCTGACGAAACAGGATTGTTTTTTCAAGCCTTGCCTTCAAAGTCACTTGCGCTTCGTGGGGAAAAGTGGTGTGGTGGGGGTAAAATGTCGACAGAAAGAATTACATTAGTGTTGTGCGGTAACATGGAGGGGGAAATGGAAAAGTCTCTTGTAATCGGGGATATCAGCAAAACCAAGGTGTTTTCAAAACTTGGACTTGAGCAAGCTTCCGGTAACTTGGAGGAGCAATGGGAAAACCTGGATGACCAGTGCTCTAATGGAAGAATGGCTGAACGAATTTAACTGTAGAATGAAGAAGGAAAATCGCAAAGTTATTCTTTTTCTCAAATATGCCACTTGTCACCCACATGTGTTGCTTTCCAGTGTCAAGCTAGTCTGGTTTCCACCTAACACAACCACTGTTGTTCAACCTACGGACCAAGGAGTGATTTACACCTTTAAATCTCACTACAGACGTTTATTGATGCAGTCACTGCTCAAGAATGTTGATATAGCTGACAACACCTACTCGCTTGCACGCTCAGTTTCCGTACTGGATGCTGTCAACTGGATCTGTTTGGCTATGAAGCAGATCAAACCTCAGTCGTAAAGTGTTTTGCAAAAGTGGGATTTTCTGAAAATTATGACGTCAACACACCTGAGGAAGTGACTGAAAATGCTGCACTGATATCTACGCTGAGCCAACAACAGAATTTCACATGTAATGAAGACGAATACATTCGCAGCGACGACCAGCTTGCTACTCACTACAGTTTCCAGTCTGCTGTAGAGCTTCTGAAGATCCGCTGTACAGAGAATGAAGATGATAATCCGAGGGACGAAGACCAGGAAGAGGAGGAGGAAGAAGAAAGTCGGGGAAAAAATACGCACTCATGAACAAGCTATTGAGTGTGTCAGGGACATTATAAAATTTGCTGTCAAGTCAAATTCACAGTGACTTCTTCAGCTACTGAAACAGCGCTAAAGACTGCATTGAGAAAGACATGACATTGAGGAAGGTGGAACAGGTTTCCTTGTTAGACATGTGGAAGAAGGAATAATTTGACAAATACAGTATTGTGATTAATGTGTATATTATATTTATTTATTCGTGTCAGAGGTACCATTATATAAGAAATCAATTCAAATAGAATTCAAAAAAATTAATTAATAAAAATATGAAGTATGTTAATCACTCAAAATGAAAGACATATGAACAAATTAATTGTAAAAAAATTAAAAAAGGAGAAAGGAAGTATTACATGAAAATCACTATATATACATTATTTACACAAGTTATATGTATACTGTAGTTTGTTTGTTAAACATGTGGAATAAGGCAGAAATTGTCCGGTTTTCATTGAGTGCGGTACATACTGTACATAATATGCTGAGTGTGCTATAGTGCAGGCCTATGCAGGAGTCATAAAACCCTACTGTACATCAATATTTTGTTACTGAGATTCGCATCACCAAAACTAGACTAATGGATCAGGGGTATGTAATTAGTGAATCTTTTTGTATAATTTTGTTCAATCCGGAAACTTGTCTAGTTTGAAAAAGAAACTTGGACCCTTGCGATTCTGCTTTGAGCAAGTTTTACTATAGTACGCTGTAATTCTTTAATTATAGATCTTTTCTTTTTACAGACTTCTTTGGGGGGTAGTAAATTTTGTAGTAATGTTGTTATAGCCCCATTTCTTCATTCTCAGTTTGTGTGGATGCATTTCAATTGGTATTAAACTGATAAATTATTCAGGGGTATTTCAAAATACTGTCTAGATGTTTGTAGACTACCTCATTCCGAAGTTGCAAATTAGGGAGTAGGAATGTTACTAGGATAGGTGGGACCATTCCGTCAAGAAGAGGGAGCATGTGCGTTGGAGTTGGATTGTACCTTGAAGTGAGGTGTTTAGTTATGTGTATTGTCAGCCATACTGGTATACAGTACTTAGCACATACGTGAATTAGTCTAAATGCTGCACTTAGAGTTGTAGTTTAATATCCCTGCGTTCTACATAATTTTCATAATGTGCTATTTCTGTTTGCAAGGTTTTCTGCAAATTTAGAAAGAAACATTTTGAACATCATTTGGTCCAGGGTTACACCTCTAATACTTTGAAGGTGTTACTTGTCTTTGAAGTTTTACTTAGCTTGGATAGTATTTAAGTGGAAGTAGAAAATTTGTCATTCTTATGCAGAGCTGCTGCCCTCATATTTGAAAAGAGGTATCTAGAATACTATTCCGGTCTAAAAAGCGAAGAATAATGGCCAAGAGGATTCGTGGCGCTGACCATACGACACCTCGTAATCTGCAGGCCTTAGGGCTGAAGCAGCAGTCGCTTGGTAGGCCAAGGCCCTTCGGGACTGTTGCACCATGGGGTTTTTCTAGAATTATTGCTGTCAAATGAGAAACATAAAACTTCTCAGAGGTTCTGAAGACACAAACTAAGTACAGTTTTTATGAAGTTTTTTCTCTTTTAGAACGAGGAAAACCGGGCGAGTTGGCCCTGCAGTTAGGGGCGCGCAGCTGAGAGCTTGCATCCAGCAAATAGTGGGTTTGAATCCAACTGTCGACAGCCCTGAGGGTGGTTTTTCATGGTTTCCCATTTTCACACCACGCAAATGCTGGGGCTGTACCTTAATTAAGGCCACGACCACTTCCTTCCCATTCCTAGGCCTTTCCTATTCCATCGTCACCATAAGACCTGTGTCAGTGTGACGTAAAGCAAATCGTAAGAACAAGGAAAATTGTATTACTTATGTGAAGATGTCGACACTGTTCGTAACATCTTTTCTATATTTTGGTCTTGCTGTTGAACTACAAATTATTCCCAGAATACATGATTACATCAGGTGATGTGGCTTGGTGCAGGTCTTTTTAGTTGATGCCAACATGACCTGCACATCTGGGTGTGTGGTGGTAGTGGTGATGGTCATGTAGGGAGAGGGTGAAAATCAGTGTCGACGCATAGCCTACTCGTAGAGAACAACACTACAGGGTTTGTTCATGGTTTAACATTCCCATCCTGCAGACGAATCAGCATCAGCAGTGTCGTATACTTTCTGTCCATAAGAACACTGTGGAGAGGTTTGGAATTTAACCCAGGCTTTTGGTGCACAGTCTGATTAGAAATTGTATACCACCACCTAAGATACTTGAACCAGCTCATAGTGATATCAGATTTCAGATTTGATGCCTTAATGATCATGGCCACAAGGTGGGCTATCACATACTGTAAGGAAAATTCACATTTTTCAAAAGAAATACAGTATTCAACAGCCTAATCATCTATTTTTATAGCTAAACTTTTGAAAAAATAATAGGGTGCGACCATTACATGAAGAATTTTTTAATACCAGTTTTTGTATCACTCAAAAAATTATAACTAAATTGTATTTGATACAAGTTTAAGGTGCACATAATAGTCATGTATATATGTCAGAATAGTTAAAATAGTCTGAATCAAAATTTGTCATTTATTTGCAACAGTTCAGCAAATGTTTCTCCAATCTGAAAATTAAAATGAACTTATTAACAAATTAAGTTAAAGGTCATTGATTTGAGCAATAAAGTTAAAATATACATTTGCAAAAAATTAATGCACTGTTGTGAAATTTAACGTCAAGAACTTCATTTTATTTAATGTCAAAAACTTCATTTTAGGGTCCGTATTGAATCCGAGATTCACATAAATAAAAAAGCAAGGTATTAGGATCCACCTGTTCAATACTAAATTATGTGATAGATCGTTATCATCACATATTCATTTATTCAAACTTATTGTACCGGTTTTGGCAAAATGATTGCCATTATCAGCCTAGGAAATCTTAACAGAGACATTCATATGTGGACTTAACAATAAACAATTTACCCCAAATCTTCTATGTCACTGTCACTGCTCATACCAATGCATCATCTTCGGATCCATCTAGTGCATTTGAAATCCCAGTGCTTTTGAAGCTCTTGGAAACTAACATTTTGAGCGGGTGTCGGTTGCTGATCGCTGTTCGTCATCCACTTATTGTAAAATCGATGCAAGTGGTCTTAATGGTTTGTTAATACATACGTCCAGTGATACTACGCCACTGGGAATTACCTTTGTGTCGTGTCTTATTTTCATTGAAAAGTTGCTTCACTTCGTTCACGAGGTGACATTGGAAACCATCTGAAACAGGCAGAGCAGTAGTGCACCAGGTCTTCTATCCCACACAGTTTTAACCCAGTCCAGCACGAGTTCTACGTCCATCCAACTTTTTTGGGGGTTTCACTCGTACATCAATTCCACTGAGAAATTGTATTTGCTTGTGCATAGTCTTTCTCTTGAAAATTATGCAAGGTGGCAACTTTCTTCCCTCTGCTGTAATGGCAAAGCATTACCATGCATTGTAACTTCTCGCTACTGCTGGTTTTCACACATACACTCCACAATCCTTTTAGTGCAATAGTGCTGTTGTGAGGCATATTGAAAAAGACTGAAACCTGATCAGCATTACCGATTTGAAAAAATATGAAGTTTCCTGGCGCATACATAAGAAATCTGAAAATGTACAGTCTTGTCCATGTAATCAGGAGGCAACTTTTGACATTGTGTTGTTCCCCTTCGCAGCGACAGATTGTGCTTTTGCATGAACCTCATAATCCACCCCCGACTTGCCTTAAACCGAGTTTTACCTGACGAGTTGGCTGTGCGGTTAGGGGCGTGCCGCTGTGAGCTCACATCTGGGAGATAGTGGGTTTGAACCCACTGTCGGCAGTCCTGAAGATGGTTTTTCCGAGGTTTCCCATTTTCACACCAGGCAAATGCTGGGCCTGTACCTTAAGGCCACAGCCGCTTTCTTCCCATTCCTAGGCCTTTCCTGTCCCATCGTCGCCATAAGACCTATCTGTGTCGGTGTTACGTAAAGCAATTAGCAAAAAAAACAAAAAAAGCTGAGTTTTGGGAATGTTGTGTTTGCACACTACCTCCCATGCTTTCATTTGTAATATTTCATATGATACACTGCAGACATTGTTACGTATTTCATTGACTTATAAAAACACTTCATCAATTTCCCGAAACTTCCATGTTTTAAGACCTCTGGAATAGTTACTGTTTTATAGCTTGTCTTTTAATTTCTGCCACTCACACACTAACTTTTCACTCACTGAAAATTTTCTTTCCGCAGTTCTGTTTCCGCACTGTTCAGTGAAGACAATTACATTTAGCTTGAAGCCCGCAGAATAGTTTCTATAATTAAGCATAACCCCAAATTAATGCTTCACACATTCATGTATAGCTATGTAACTTATAGTATATTACTGTCCGTAGTGTTGTATTCAAGAAGAAAATTTTTCTACAAACACGCTAAAAACAAACTAAAACTTAAATTCTCACACTTACATGTCTGCAGTTATCATTTCACTCAGGCACATGCATTTATACATTGCAGGGCAGTCTATATTTCTGCAAGAGTACCTATTAAACATGAAACGGCAAAAATCTACGTACCCCCAGGACATGGAAAGGCCCACTTGAGGTGTACTACAAGGGTTGCAAGCAGGGGTGTGCCTATTTGTAAATTTTGTAAATTTCCCGATACCTGAACATACGATTACATATAATAGCAGACTGTCAGGTCAGGAGCAATCCTGCTACCGTATTGGACAGTAGATGGTACAACCTGCGACTGTCTGACTGAGGGTCAGGCGGCTAATGCCAAACCTGGCAAACTAAGGATGAACCAACGACTATGGGTGGAGGAGTTCTCCTCCTTTGTGGAGGAAATGCCGCATAAATTCACTAAAATGCTGCTGCCTTGTAGATCTGGCAGGGGACTGCTAAAGGCTAAGGGAGATTGCCCTGACAGGAAAAAATCCTCTTTTGTGTTAGGCCCAGCAAGCCAACAGGAGAATAATTGGTGTCCGCTTTCAAAACTAAAAAGAGCTTTGGATGCAATGGAATTCAAGTCCCGAATATGACAACATCCTCACATACAGGGTCCTTTCTTTAGCATGCTCGGCAGCACCACTCAGAGCATGGCACGGCTGACGCAATGACACTCGGTCGCTAGCCGGTATAATGCGCGCTTTTCCTCCCCACTACTCACGGCAATTCACATTTATAGAAATCCATTTCTAGTGAAACTATTAGTCTAAAACCTACCTGACATTACATTTGATGTTCAAAATGTTGTCCCTCAGCTGTAACACGCCTGACACCTCGTAAATAGGTTTGCAGACACTCGACGAATCTCAGCTCGTGTGATGTTCGAAATAACTTGTGTAATGTTCTCCTGTAGTTTTTCTCTTGTATGAGGATTGTTCACATACGCTTTTCCCTTCAGCATCCCCCACAGGTAATAATCACAGGGATTTAAATCAGGAGATCTAGGGGGATAATTAACCACTTGATCTTTGAAAACTTCCCATATTACCTCCATAGACTAATTAGCAGTGTGTGCCGTCGCATTATCTTGCATAAAGCAACCATTACTCCTTTCTTCTTCCATCAGCTCGTGAAAGAATGGTCTGAGAATGAGGTCTATATATTGATCAGCATTTATTGTTTCACGGAAAAATATAGGCCTTATAAATCTGCAAGCACTTATTGCGCACCAAACTCCTATTTTTACATCGTGACGTGGACGGACATGCAGCTGGTGGGGATTTTCTGCACACCAGTAGCGATTGTTTTGACTATTTACATAGCCACTTAAGTGTAGCCATGCTTCATCACTATAAAATAAAAGTTCTGGGTCAACATAGCCATCGTGAACTGACTGAAGCAACCAGCTACAATACCGAACCCTAGCGAAACTGTCAGGTCCTCTTAAATATTGGGCAGGGTTGGGTTTGTACGGTTTTGCTTTTAACAGTTTTGTTGCTTTGTGGGCAGAAGATAATGACACATTAGCTTGTACGGCGAGACGCGACAGGGATTTTGTTGGAGTTCTTTCCAAGACAGCTACTATTTCGTCAAGCTCTTCCTCAGTTGAAACGGTTCGTCTCCTGTTCGATTTCTTGTTAAGAATGGATCCGGTGGTGTGGAACTTCTTTACTAATCTGCGTACCGTACTCCTATGGGGAGGGAGGATTCCAGGAAATTTGCGAATGAATCGAAAGCGGCATTCTGTATAATAAGAACAACACAATGAATACACGCTGTTCTACTGTATACATCATTCGTTAAACACACGATTAGTATTCCTACAGAAACTATGCTATTTTAAAGCAAACACATTGAACACCTTACCAATGCCGCAGATGAACTGAACTATTGCTGTGTTTGAAGCAATGGTTATCGCTACCGTACTGCATTAGATCATCTTAGCCTGTCATGAAGCAATATATCTCACGGCAAATGAGTCGCCCGGCCGCGCTATCGCCTTCCGTGCACATTCTCCTGACACACGGAGCAGGCCATAAAAAAGACCCTGTACTTCTGCTAGGTATGACGGCTGGCAGCCCGATGATAATCAGCGAAGATGTGCTAAGAGGAAAATCTACATGAGAAAGAAAAAAACAAAAATTGGAACATTAAATATTATAGCCCTGGCAGGAAAATGTGAAGAACTAGTGGACCTCATGGAAAGGAGAAAGTTTGATATTCTAGGATTGAGTGAGACAAAAGGGAAAGGTGTAAAATCATTGAGGAAGGGTTATAAGATCTGTTGGCATGGGCACAAAAAGGAACCCCGTAATGATGTAGCATTTGTCATCAGTAAGAACATTGACAGTGTCGGATGCAGAACACGTCAATGATAGAATAATTAAGCTAAGGTGGAAAATAGGGAAAGAGGTCCTGATCATAAGCCAAGTTTATGCCCCTCAGCCTGGGTGTACTCGAGAGGAGAAACACATTCCTGGATGAACTGGAAGAGCATAATGAAAAGAATAATGTAATTGTGATGGGAGATTTGAATGCCCAAATTGGTGTTGATAGAACAGGGTACGAAAATGTGGTTGGTCCTAATGGTTTTGGAAACAGGAACCAAGAAGGTGTAGATCTGCTGGGCTTCTGTTTAAGAAATAACCTATTAATTCACAACACATTTTTCCAAAAAGCACCCAGTCATAAAGTAACAAGATACAGCTGGGATGGACAGCAGAAATCTTTAATCGATTATATTATCTCTTGATAAGGAAGCCGGTTTATCACCAATGTGAAAGTATTGTCAGGAGAAAGCTTGGACAGTGACCAGATTACTGATGGCAACCTTTAGAAACATCCCAGTGGAAAACGTGAAGACCAGGCGAAAACCCAAAATAAGGGTTGGAAATTGGATGAACCTGAAAAAAAAAAAAAAAAAAAAGAAAAAAAAAAAGAACTAAAGAAGGATCCGTGACCAGCTCCTGACAGATGAGATAGAAACGGGAGAAGAGGAATGGGCACGATTCAAGAAAATACTTGTGAGCTCGGCTGTTGATATTGTAGGAAAAAAAGTTGTATACCAAAAGAAAAGGAAACTTCTTGGTGGAATGATTCTGTTCAGCAAGCCATACAAAGATAGGAATATGGAGAAAGAGATAAAGAGAACCTAAAAGGCACAGATAAGGATTATGTGGAACTGAGAGAACTAGAACAGATGTATAGAGACCTAAAACTCAGAACAAAGAGACTAATTAGGTCTGAGAAAACGAGAAACTGGCTTGAATGTACTGACAAATTAGTAGAAGACAGTAAAGGAAATAAGAAACTTTTGTACAGAATTGTGAAAAACCAAAGAACTATTCATGTACCAATTAAATCATTGGAAAGAGATGATGGAATTATAACGTGGAGAGAGGAAGACATCTGGGAAGAGATAAGGTATTTTTCTTCCTTGTGTAGTGGAACAGGCCCAGCAGAAATCACTGAAAAAGATTTGAAATTGGATACTGGAAACAAGGTTGGAAAAGGTGAATCCCCATTGACTTGGTTTGAGATTGAAAATGCTCTGAACAGTATGAGCAAATACAGTAGAGACAATGTGCAACACTTCCGGATTTAGCCTTGTTAGCCTTGTTCAAATATAAATGGAAATGCATATACGGAAATGGATAAATAAGTTACGTCTAGAAAGAAGGTGTTAGTTACTATGATATTAACTTCAAAGTTGCTAAAGCAATTCTGGATAAATGAAGAATTATTTAACAGGTTATTTTTTAAAGACTGAAATTTATAATAAAGATGTGAAATGGACTGTTGTGAAAGGGCTTGATCTCTCATTTATGCATTACTTTTTTAGCTTGAGAATTCCTGCCTGAACATTCATGCCTAGAATTTTCTTTTTTCTCATTTGCAAGCATTGTATCATCATATGAAAAGACTTGTCAACAAAAATATCGGCACATTCCTTACACACATGATTCAATGAATTTACATTTAAGAGCTGGACAATTTTCCTTTTAACTTGAAGCCTACTAACAGAAAGAAAATCTATAAATTTAGCCTCAAAAACATTCAGACTTTCTCTATAAGCAATACTTGCCATAATGCCATCACAGTAGGGTAAACCAAATTTGCATAATCTTATTGTTTCAATAAAATATGTACATTTACTAAATCACCCATATTTTCTTCAGTGCTTGACAATGCATTACAGCACTCCAGTCAACAGACAAGTTAGGAGCAAATATCACAGACGAGGAAATTGCAAGAAGTTAACCACTTCCAATACCGCGGTAGTGTCCTAACTGAGGATAACCGATCATATGCTGAAATCACAAACAGAGTTCAAAGAGAAGCTGTCCTTTACTATCAGGTTAGAAGCCTTTTCTGGGACAGCAAGATTCTAATACTAGCCAAACGATCAATTTATCAAGCTTGCTTCTTGCCCATAACAACCTATGACCTTGAAACTTGTATCATCACAGGCAGAGATAAAAGTAGACTCCAAGTTGCAGAAACGAAATTCCTCCAGACATTGCTACAAAAAACCAGGAGAGATAAGGTCCGCAACGAGAGGATTCACTAAGAGATTCAAATAAGAGAATCGGTATGTGATACCATAATCAGATCAAGATTGAAATGGTAAAACCATAGAATGAGAATGGATTCTTGCTCAGTAGCGAAGGAATGGTTGGAGAAAACCTTGGAAAGCAAAAGACCTCGAAGGAGTTGGATCGAACAAGTCAAACAAAATCTAAGAGGGGAGTATTATATTGTTTTACACTTTATTTTTTGTACATCTGGGTATGGTTCACATTTCACCTTTGAAGGTAGTGACGTGTAACAAGTATCTTGTTCCACCATTTGGTAGCAGCATACGCACAGGGGCCAATGAATGTACTCGCCATCGCCGTTTCATAACAGTACTGTCAACGTAGGAGCAGACAACATGTAAAGCAACCATCAGGGACAGCGCTTTACGAGTTAGTTCCTATGGAAAGAAGACGTGACCATCGCAGAAATTCATCAGCGCTTAGTGGCAGTCTGTGGAGAACATGTGCCGTCACGGAAAACAGTTTACAAGTGGGTAGAAGGTTGGAAAACAGGGCACACCTTGGTGGACAAGGGAATCAGTTCTGGAAGGAATGTGACCGTGTCAACACCAGCCAACATTGCCCGGGTCCAAAGAAACAAATGCATCACATTTATGGAAATGGAGGCAGCCACGGGTTGTAGCTGAAACACCCTGCAGAGGATCGTGCACGGCCACTTACAGTTGGGAAAGGTGTCATCCACGTGGGTGCCTAGACTCTTGTCTGCAGACGAAAAGCAGAGGTGTGTGGACGTGTGCAGAAAACTTTTGCAACGCCATGATCAAAATCCAGCAGACTTCATGGTTAGGCTTGTGGATGGTGATGAGACATGGCTCCAATTACCATGAACCACAAATGGGATTCACAGTGCTGCTTCACCCATCATACTCTCCCGACTTGGCGCCAAATGATTATCACCTGTTCAGGAACATGAAGAAACCTCTGCGGATTTTGCAGAACTGGACACAGCTGTCAAGGCATGCGTACGTAGCACTCCGAGAGAGTGGTTTCAGGAAGGTTTGGAGAGACTGACACATCGATGGTAAAAGTGCATACAGTTACAATGAGATTATGTTGAGCAGGTGGACTTAACAACTGATGTGTAATGTACTTCATTTGGGTAGAAAATAATAGTGTAAAACAATATAGTGCACCCTTCGTAGAACAGGGGAGTGGATTGAAACAAAGTACACGAAGAAGATTGGTACCTGAATCCACTGAAGTGGCGAGCGGTCGTACACCGCACCTGGGAAACTGGAGACAATTAACTGATGATGATGATAAGAATATGGCCGCAGGTGCCTGGTTATATGACAATGTTATGAAAAAAGAACATATTCATTTCGATGTTACCATTGATAAGAACAAATATTAACTTTTTTTCGTGACTCATTTTTATCACTGTTTGCCTGCATGTTCTGATAATAGTGCACCCCTGGTTGCAATGCTTTGAAAGCTGTGCTGGAAGAAAAAAGTGTGTGCGATGCTGGTATTTCCTGGCAACGTTGCCAACAAGTGATTACCTGCAGCCTTAAGTATTTCAAATGGTGAATAAATTGTACATTGTCTTGTGACCAAGTTGTCAAACTACTGATAAGCCATACATTGTGCATGTACTGGTATTATTTATTTACGGTGGAATCCCATTTGTACATTCCTCATTAACACTTTTTCCCGTCAATCACGTCAAAAGTCCCGGTCCCAAAGCACTAAAGTTTATGTAAAGTATTGCTTTAGAACGTTTTTGCACTCCCGCTTACTACGTTCAAATTTTGACATTCTTCATTCAGTATTTTAGCCAGTCCTTGCGCATTTGTTAGTGCATTTGGACATGCAGCCACTGACATGCGTGCATCTTAGTGATGGGATGTGTGTTAGGGTGAGAGAGAATGCTTAATTACTCTTACAGACAGCTGGCGCCATGATTTTATGTTGTAAACGTTGTAATATGCCCTAGAGCATTGACAGACTCGTTTCATGACTTCACACATTTGGTTTTCTCTGCTAGCATTAGGAAACAAGTCTAGAGAAAGGCCGCGATCTACCTTCATATCGTTTTGTATATTACAGCAGTAGAGCGATTGGCATTCAGTTGCTGTTTAAAGCATCGTCTCGAATTCTGTTTTGGTAATCTTCATTTCTAATATCATACAGACACTGGTATTGCTCATTA
The DNA here is from genome assembly GCF_040414725.1 of Anabrus simplex. Taxonomy (NCBI): domain Eukaryota; kingdom Metazoa; phylum Arthropoda; class Insecta; order Orthoptera; family Tettigoniidae; genus Anabrus; species Anabrus simplex. Next base: position 160,816,349 of record NC_090270.1, on the reverse strand, counting down.
AGTACTATGAGTTTGATTTCTGTTACACTTCCAACAGTATAAATCTTCCTATAACCACCAACGACCTAATTCAAGCAGCTTCGGTTCAGATCGTGTCACTTCGGCTAAGGTTAAGCGATTGCCTAAGCTTGTCATAGTAGCAGTCGAGAGCTCAGCTCAGTTTAGCAGGTGTGCTCCCTGTAGTGTCATTCATTCAGTGACTATAGCTTGCCGTATAGTGATATAGTGTTCTTGGCTATTTTTATCTGGGCATTATTTACATGTTTGCAATGGAGAGGAAGAAAGTCAAACAAATAACAAACAATGAAAAACTACAAATCCTTCAAGAAGTGGATCGGAATCCAAATGTGAAGTATGTAAATGCAACGCGGAAGTTAAACATTCCACCGTCAGTTTTAAATAAAATTGTTAGCAAACGTAAACTGATTGAAACTGCTTTTGAAGAAGGGAAAAGTGCTCAAAGGAACTTAATCACTAGGGTTAGTTTCCAGAATTGGAAGAAGGTGTTCTAAAATGGTTTGTGAAAGCGCGAGCTCCTACCGTGCCGGTAGACGGTACTGTGGTAGAGCTCAGGCAACACTTACTGCTGAAAAAGTGTGACCTCATTCTTTTAAAGTATCTAATGGTTGGATTGACAGATTCAAGAATTGACATGACTTAGTTGATAGATGTGTGCGAGGCAAAGCTGCTGCCCTGGATAATGACACTACACTGTGCGAAACTATTGAAACCTGGAAAACTACTGTACAGTGCTTCCTGTGATTGCCTAAGCTTGGCACAGTAGCAGTTGACAGCTCAGCTCATTTTAGCAGGTGTGCTCCCTGTAGTGTCATATATTCATTCAGTGAAGATAGCTTGCCATATATCTTTTATGCAGGTGGAATGGGACTGTTTTTAATCTTCCAGATAAAACCCTGGATTTTAAGGGTGCGAAGTGTCAAGGTGGAAAACTTAACAAGGAAGTGCTTACAGTTCTCCTGTGCTGTAATAAAAGTGGAACCAAGAAGTTGATACCACTTGTTATTGGAAAAGCACGCAATCTGCGATGTTTCAAGAATGTGCGATCTTTTCCATGCAAGTACACTTCTAACATGAAAGCGTGGATAACTTCTGCAGTATTTGAAAATATCTTACACGCATGGGATGCAAGGCTTGGCATAAGAACAGGAAAATTGCACTCTTCATCGATCAGTGCCCCACTCATCCTACAAATATTTCTAATTTGATGCTTGTTGTTTAAAGGGACCTAACATCTAGGTCATCGGACCTTTCTAATTTGAGAAAAATAAGATTCCTTCTAGCAAACTGCATGAGTAAACTATAGCCATTAGACCAAGGCATGAAGCAGAAGGATCATAAGCGGCTGGTACAGAGAAGTTTGGCTGCAGTGGAATCGACAACGAGAAAAAGCGATCTTAGATGCCTGCATTTCAATGACTGCCTAGGATTCTGTGGAGCAAAACGCTATTCGGAACTGCTTCAATGCAGCCGGCTTTTGTTGTCGTGTTCATGCTGATGTCACGCTAGAGGAATTCTCAGAGAGTGAAGAATGGCGTTGAATAGCAGGAGAGGTCACTTTCAAAACATATGCCCGTTGTGTGAAACTATGACGATAGATGAAATACTTGAAGAACAGAAGATGGAAAAAGCGTCAGTGCAGGATGAAAGAGATGACGAGCCAGATCCTGAACCAGTTCCCACGGTTTCGAATGTGATGGAGACAGTGGACATAGTGAAGCGATGTGTGTAGTTTTGAAGTTGATGACGAAGTAATGACTTTATTAAACAGGATGGACAGTAGAATTTTAAAATTGATACCAAGAAAACAATCAACCATACAAATGCATGTAAATAATTCTTAATTAAGGTCGGCAATTTCATGCGCATGGCTATGACTCATTTAAAAAAAATATTTTTACACATTGGAAATACAGATTTATTTTTAAGCAGCTTGGTGAACTAAATTTTTAACTTGCGACTGTTATTACATCTGATTTTATTATTGAAAATAAAGATGAAACCATTATGCAGTGAAATGTAGTAAACACACACACACCAAACTTACTTATTTCACAGTTACTGGGAAGGTCATAGAACAATTACACTGTATAAGTTATGAATCTTAACCTTACATGTAATAAATTACGCTGTGACTTAAGATGCTTCCTTCTTTGTTTATAAAAATATCTATTGAGAGAAATACCTTTCTCCCTCCATTTCTATGAAGAAAATTAATCTAAGTTATCAGTGCTTAAAAAGTGTATTCTACTTCAAAAATATTCAATTTAATTTCAAGCAAACCAAGAAGAAAAGGCTGCAAATTTTGAAATTTTATTTTAGAGACTTGCAAGGTGCTACATATGGAGTATAGCTCTAAATGGCATGGAAACATAGACATTAAGGAGAGAAGAATAGAGGCATTTGAGATGTCGATTTGGCGAAGAATTGAAGGAGTAAAGTGGGAAGATAAAATATCAGATAAGGAAGTTCTGAAGGGAGTGGGAGAAGTGAGGAGCATGCTGACCGTAATCAAAAATAGGAAGAAAAATTGGATAGGGCATAATCTAAGACACAACACTTTACTACAAGTAGCAGCTGAAGGGATGATAAAAAGAAAACGAGGAAGGGAAAGGAGACGATATCAGTTAGATAGCATTCGAATAAGAAAAGAAGATTATGCAGAAGTGAAGAAAAGGGCACAAGATCGAGAGACATGGAGGTCACAGCCATGATTGGACCTGCCGGATGGCAGAACAACTTATGATGTTCAGTGTTCTCCTCAGAAATTTTTATCAGCCGGGTGGCAAGAATGAGTGGCCGGGCAGGGAATACTACGTAAAACTTCAGTATGAAAAGAATTTTGATTCATTTCCCTCAGGGCGTTAACAAAAATATCAGGCAGGTAAACATTAACCGCAAAATTGAACTATTTTAGTGTTATCACGAACAAGACATAAGAGTATTTTGAACTTCTAATGTTCTATTGCTCCTTCCAAATCATGTAACAGCGGACTTAGGCGTACCACTTGGTTGCTGTGGACATGTGGACTGCCATGTGGGTTTGTGATGTTATGGGGAATAGAGGGTTCGCATGCGAATCCACACTAATCCAGAGCCCTGTTCGCGACTACGTACGTAGTGGTCAAGCTAAACATTTGATCTCCGATGCAATTTATGCAGTTATGCTAATAATAATGATTTATAATTTAAATTAACCATTTTACAGTATTTACATGTTAATTTGGAACACACAATGACTCAAATACGTACCTATTAATATTATGAAATTAGCACATATCTAGGTTATATTAGCCGGGTGGTCTCTAAAAGTGGCGGGCCATTAAAAAGGTCCTAGGGAGAACACTGATGATGATGATGATGATGATGATGATGATGATGTAGATTTTAGAAATTACTATAATTTTTGAAATTAAGCAACAAACAAAACTCATTCAACCCTAGATTCAATATGTTACAGGTAGTTGAATTCTGCTAAATTGTCAGCACTGAGTGTTGCCAGATCTTCTGTATACTCAACCCGTATGACTCTCGTATTCAGGGGGTATCCAGTAAGACAAGTAACAAATTTGGCGCAAAGAGAATAAAAATAAAGTAGTAAGATTTAAAAAAATCTAATTTATCTATGTCACCCCTCTCCTCATTGTGGATGATTGATTCATGGTTGCTGTACTTTATACAGATGGCTACACATAAACAAGTATGATTATCGTTATGGCCTCTCATAATACGGATAAATTTTTATCAATAGCGTAATAAATTGAATAGAGTGTATCAGTTTAAACTGACATTACCAAATAAATGCAATATCAAATCTCCCAAAAATTTCCATCAGTAAGTTCAAAGTTCAAATTTGAATGAATTCAGAACATACTCTTCACTTTGTGACCTAAACCCAACCATAGATTGTGATGTGATCCGATGGGTTCCTAATAGGGATGGGACAAACGGTTACTTTCCAGTATCTTGTTCCTGTGTATCCGTTACAATGTAGTATTAGGTTGGAGTATTAGGATATAAAAGTAACATAATACAGGTTGCTCTTCAACTTTTGGGTGGAACATCCACTATACCTGCTACCTCTTGCAGCCCCTAACCGCACCTTAGTAAGTACTTACAAATAGCAATACTATATCTTCATCTCGCTTTCTTCTCTCCCACTCTCCCTTTTGTCAGCTCGTTACACACATTCTTGACTATTCCTAGCAAATGTTTGCAATGACCCATGCACACTCTGAGAACTAATACTTCGAAACCTTCGTTTATGAAAATCACTGTGATAGCTAGGGGTATCTATGTATTCCTAGACATCCAAGAATCTGTAGTTAAACACACTCGGATCCGAAATTATAAAATATGTTGATGAACGAGTGTCATATACACTTCAGATGCTACCGGAATAAGAGATGAGGAAACAGTTCTTCTATCAGACAAGACGTAAGCAGAGTTTAATCCAGAACTCTTTCTTTTGTGTTTTTATGTCACACCGACACAGACTGATCTTATGGTGACAGTGGGATAGGACAGGATTAGGACGGAAGCGACGGTGCCCTCAACTGACGAACAGCTTGTTGCGTACATTGGAAACCACCGAAAACCATCTTAGGGTTGCCGACAGTAGGGTTATAACTCACCATTTCCTGAATACAAGCCAACAGCTACATGACCCAAACTGTGTATCAACTAGCTCTGGAAATACGTTTTCCAAAACCGTTGTCTTTCGCCATGGGGAAAAAAGTTGGAAATATGCAGTAAACAACTGTGTAAGTGGCTTGTCCAGTGTCTTTTTCTCTATAACCACTCCTTTTCTTTTGTACTGGTAAAAATTATGATAACAGCTGTTGCTGCACTGCCTGGCCGGTTGCAATGACAAAGTTTCAAGAGAGACAGATACACGTGATGTCACGATGGTTTTTCAGGATCTGATACTTGAGTACCATGTACATTAATGAGGACTGCATTAACCAGTTGAATTTTAAAAATTATTTTTATTATTAATATTTATTATTTTGTGCATTCTTAAAACGTGTGTCTAGGAAGCGGTTTTCCTGTAATCGAGTTTTTGTCCACATAAATTTTATTGGGTCTTTAGCTCGCTGTCCACAATACAGCATGAAAGTGGAAAGACTACGCGTAACAGTTTAGAGGAACTACGCTTCTGTATGTATCACCACCTGTAAGCCTAATACAATACTTTGAGTAACTAAGGAATATCTGTAACTGTTAAAAAATATTCGCTTGCATCTGCACAGAGTATCCGGTGGATCACAATATTTCTGGAACAACTTACACTGATGGAGTAGGATACAGTATCATGTTACAATATGTAATTCCCATCTCTAGTTCCTAACCAAAATATTATCAGCACTACGCGAGTTAGGAGACAATAAAGAAGTAACTCAGTTCTCAACTAAACACAGGTCACTCGCAACAATTATAAATAACTTGCAAGTAACCTAACACAGAAATATAAATCTGTAAATGTATCACTTCTTATTGTTAAACAATTCATTTTAAATCGTGCAAATATGCGTAGAATATTGTTTACATTGAGTAAACTTGTCAGTGATTGTAAATTGGTGATCTTATGAATAAGAGAGAAAAATTGTGATTGTAGTACCGGTAGTCTCCACTGTCACCTTAGTAACTTTGAGAAAGTTTTCTTTACTCAACCTAAACTGCTAAATCGTCCATTACCGCCAGTGACTACGTTTGGACTGAAGTCAGTCCCCTGCTGTATTCGTGGTTGCTACGTAGGAAAGGGAGGGGGTGGGGGAATTAGTAATGATTTTGATGAAATAAAAGTGCGGAATTGAATTAAGGATTATCTTGTAAGACATTATTTTTAGTGATAAAATGAGTTTAGTACAGATAAGAATATCCTAACTCACATTTCAGATGTTTTGCATCAGAATATCCTCCTGTGGGATTCAGTGTGTAAAATTTTTTGATCTGTGCTGATGTCTGTGAAATGGTGTGAGTCTCTCCGAAGGCTGAATGCTGATTGTATGTTATATTTTTGTGTTCTTTATATCTGATATGGAAATTACATTTTGTTTGGCCTATATACGTTGGCGCTGAAGTTTGGTTCTTAAGATTTGAGTTGCAACTCCTGATTTGAGGAAAAGAATTAAAAACAGTCTTCATTTGCAATGACTTGAAGACTTTTCAAGAACAACCCCTTGCAGACCTCTTTCCTTTCATCATTATGCAAGTACTGTGCCCCTGTATATCCTCTGTTCTTGCCAGTGGGGTGGAGCTTTTTGAGACAATTTTCTTATCATTGAGGCTACAAACGAAAGTGTTCCGCACGACCTTATCTTCCAGTTCTAAAAACCGATTAAATTAAAAAATATCTTTCTGCCCCTCTTTGGGAAAAGTATATGGCTGTTTCTCTTGCAAGAATTTTCAACACGACTACAGTAAATACTTTCTTGGAAACATTTTTTCCCCCTGGAACTCATAAGCTATTGCCAAATTCCTCTTGGCTTTGTTCTGTATACGTTTCCAAGTGTCTTGCTGTAGTAATCTCTTCTTTCCTTTATTCTGCATTTGCAAGTCTGTTCCTTCATTTAAATTCTCACTTTACCATCATCTGCCTCCTGATCATACATTTTTACAGAATAACAATACCAAAAAACCACACAACAGTCATAAGAAAACACTTGCCGTTCACGTGCAATACCACCACATCGAAGCGCTTAAGTCGATCCAGCCATTCACCAGAACAGCAACTTGTTACACAGCTGTATATAATGCTAGCTAGCTTCTGCCATTTAGCATTGACATAATGAAATAATATTTGGAGGATAGTTGAACACATTGCAGATTATAGAAGTGCATTAGCCAGAAAAACAACTTAAGTCAAATTTAAGTGCTTATTGCACCCCATTGCCTCAATTTCACAAACATATCTAATATAATCAGGAAGAATGCTTTTCTATGGCTTACAAAACACGTTAAGCTGAGTGGTCTGTAACGCTTTGTTTTTCCCCCCTTTCCATTGTACAGTGGGGCTGCTATTGCAACTCTCCATTCATCTGGTATTGCTCCTTCATTCAAACAGGAATCAAATATTTCAGATAGGGCACTATATCCCAACCATTTGCCTTAAGTATATCCCCAGAAATATTATCAACCCCAGCTGCTTTTCTAGCTTTCACCTTATCATAGGTAAATTTCAGTAATTCACCAGTGTTAGTCACCACCTCTACCTGGACATTAACCTTATATCCAACTACCTTTACATACTTCTGACTGCATACTTCTTTCTATAAGTCCTCACATACCTTATACACTTCTTGTTTAATGATCCCTGGAATGTCCTTCCTAGAACCTGTTTCTGTCTTAAGGTATCTATATGTACCCTTCCATTGTTCCCTAAAATTCCTCTGGCTGCTGATTATATTTGCCATCATGTTATACTTAGCTGATTTTCTTTTGCTAAATTCAATTTCCTAGGAAATTCTTCAATATCTCCTTACTCCCATAATGATTCCCAAGTCTTTTTTTTCTAACTTGCACCTCCTCCTTAATCTTTTTATTTCCCTGTTATAATATACCTGGGTCCTTATCCTCTACCTTTAAAGGTACATACCTGTTTCTACACTCCTCTATGCCAACTTTGTACTTCAGAACTGAAAGCTGGGTGGACTGTGAGTGTGTTATGTTTGGCTAGAGGTAACATATGTGAATGTAGAGAGAATGATTGCTAACACAGTTAGCTGAGAGTAGTGGCAGAAGGGTATCTGTAATAATAAGACGAAGGTTAACTAAGGCGTGAACATGTATGAAATTGTGTGTAAATTGGCATCAATGGAAGAGTCATGTAATGGAGGATAGTTTGTCTAGTAAGATAAGAGGAAGTTCTAGATGGTGATTGAAGTCGTTGGTTATTGAGTTTTAGGTACGAGGCATGGAAGCGGATGGGACCGAAATACTGATTCCTGATACAGAATTTTGGAACTGTTTGGTTTATTCGCAAATGCTTACAGACGGAATGCTGAAACGCATATGAGCCTATAATTAAAATCTATGTACATTATCCTAATAGTATATATATGCTTAGTTCCAATGGGAAATATTTTTTTAAAAGTGATAACTTAAGTCATCAAAATTATTATACACCTTTTAGTTGTGTTTTAGCTGTTTGGATTAAGAAAAATGAAATTTTCATTCTTTTCTGATTGCAGGAAGTCCAAAAGTTGGAATTTAATGCAATACCAAGCAGTTTGGAAGTGTCACGGGATGGTACAACCTTGACAGTAACTCATGGTAACATAGTGAGCTTCTGGGATGCACAAAGGTAAAGATTGTAACTGTGATATATTTTAAGAAGGATAAATTGTTGTTTATTATAGTTAGAGTTTGTGATTTTTAGCATTTGGGATAAATGCGAAATACGTCGCAACTTTGTCAGTGTATGTGCCTTCATCTTATATGACCCGTACAAGTGGTTTTTAGCGATTTTGAATTAGCGATAAAATGCGAAATTATGCAATTTATGCGAAATAGATGCAAAACTCTCGGTTTTATACGAAATAAACCTAAATATTTTTTTTTCATTTTTTCTTAAAAATAAGATATGTTGTTATTTCAGGAGAAAGAATTATTACGGCGCCCATTGCGATCGTAAGGCGGTAACATACTTTGACGGACAGTGCATGGAACATTTATAAATTCATTATCACGGTTAGCTGATCAGAGAGATTTATTCTGTTTGTTTTGCAGCCTACCTGATTGATGTCAGATGATACCTGATGCTATTTTCTCTTTGTACATAGTAACTCTAAGCTGAAGTATGGAAAATAAAAAGCACCTCAGTTTGCTGCTCGTTGTAAACAATCATGGCGGCATCCAAGTGCGGCATAGATGAGGTTATTCGTAATTGGCTTGAAAATAGTGATGTTGAAAGTAGAAATGATTCTCTGGAGAGCGAAAATACTTCTTATTCTTCAACTGACAGTGATGAAAGTGATTCTGATTTCAGTTCCGAGATGATAGTGCCAATTGAAACTACGTGACAAAACCAGAATGCAACAAGAGCAGGTGAAAAGTCTAGTAAAATTATACTTGGAATTACGATATTGTTGACAATAAGCCTGTTTCTGTAACATTCAAACCAGTTTCTGAAATTCACTCTATAGTGAGGAGAGGGTTGGGAAATAATCCGAAAGAAATGGAAGTAGGGAATGAATTTCTAACCCCACAGCTCTGGGATCACGTTACTAAGGAAACCAATGCCTATGCCTCTATATTTCTTGCTCATTTATCTGCTTCCCTTGAAACCAGTAATACTTACGAACAAAAACATTAGTTTCCTGTAACTATAGATGATTTAAAAGCTCACTTTGCTCTGTGTATTCTTATGTATGTGATTAGTCAAATTTATGTTCAAGTGACAAAAATACATAAATGGTATGCAAGGGAGTATTTCTTTTCACAAGTAATGATGGGCCAAAGGATTAAATCATTCAATGTGTGGAATATCTTTCACTGGCCAAAGAGCACTGCAAAGAACAATCAATCAAACAGCAAATGCACTTTCAAGTGCACACATTCATTCTCTTTGTGTTGACGCTTGATCATAGTCGGTTATTCTTGACATTGGTGTTGAGCAGTAGTTCCTGTTTTAAAGTACGGTGGCGATTTATTTTAATGTCTGGTAGCCATGGGTAGAAGCGAAGTGGCGATCAAACAGAATGCCGAGTCACATATCGGGACATTTTTATGTAAGCGATACAGATAGGCCTGTATTGATGTACTGACTTTGCAATCAAAGAGTTGAAGGAAAAAAAGAAATGTTTTGCAGTCCTTCCCTTGCCTCGGCAGCACTGGTGTGCATTTGGGCCTCCACGAACGGTGTTGATGTAGAATTATTTTAGCAAGTACAAAATAATTGTAACTGATAGGCAGTCTCGAATGAAGGAGAACACCATTTAAACAATTGGCATGTTGTACTTCAATCATCATTGAAATTCCTGTTCCTTGTAAGTGTGTTGTATTGTGATAAATAAATACGTTCAGAATAGTATTTTTCACTTTGAAATTGTTTGTAAATTTGTAAATAGGCATATTCGTGTGTGTGTGTTAATACTTCTTGCAGCCGGGCTGAGTAGCTTAGACGGTTAAGGCGCTGGCCTTCTAACCCCAACTTGGCAGGTTCGATCCTGGCTCAGTCCGGTGGTATTTGAAGGTGCTCAAATACAACAGCCCCGTGTCGGTAGATTTACTGGCACGTAAAAGAACTCCTGCGGGACTAAATTCCGGCACCTCGGCGTCTCCGAAGACCTTAAAAAGTAGTTAGTGGGACATAAAACAAATAACATTATTATTATACTTCTTGCAGTCTTATGTTGATGTTTGTCTTATTTTCTATAGTGAATTCAAAGGTTGTGGGCTCGGATCCCACTGGTGTTCGGTTAGCAATTTTTGTTCTGTACTTAACATCTCTTCAACACGTACTAAATGTACGCAACACGACCTAATAGGTTGAAAGTCGGTTTCAATTAGCAAATTATGCCTATTTTTAACCATTTTGCTACAAAACGCTAAATTTGAGAAATTTAGATGCTACAAAATGCTAAATTTGAAAATCAAAACACTAAATCTCTGATTTTTAAATGCTATAAACAACGAACTCTAATTATAGTACATCATACTGAAGTTTGTAATTGCAGTAGCTAGACTTCATATTTTCTTCCCAAAACTGTTCTTGTAGCTATACAAGAAAGGTTTACTTCCAGTCACAGAAGGTCTGAAAATTATTATACTCAGCATTAAGTTCAATGAGCTTAATAGCTGCAGTTGCTTAAGTGCGGCCAGTATCCAGTGGGTGGTATGAATAAAACTTGAGAGTTCTTACTCAAAGTATACACTCATGAGTAGCACTTGGTAGGAGTATATTCTCAGCCCAAGTAGTATGTACTCCATTTGGTAAGAATAAGAAGGTTCTCCTTCGATGTAGTAGGTACTCAAGCGCACCGCCATGTGGATCATTTGAAATTGAGTAGGTACTCATGCTGCGTAAGATTGTCATCTTACATAACCTCAACTACTGAGATTCAATTTCCATACCGTCTGCATGCACAGCAAGCTGTATTTTACTCATACCAATAGCAAATATTCTGCCAATAACATTTTGCGGGAATATTATCTTCTGTTCTTAAGGTCCGACGTTCCAGAGTCCGTTTAAAACGAATTATAAGCAATGCACTGCTACTGTAGAAGGTAGAAACGGGTGCGATAACGTGAAAGATAAATAATACGAAAATGAGTGTGTGATAAAATATGTAATTTTAAAGCATGAAGCCTACGGTACGTTAACAGTTTCATAGTTTTTCCTCATTAGCATAATATCCCAAGCTTTGAAATAATTTAAACCAAAATACAAGCCATACGTGGGCAGAATGTAGAAACGTTTACGATTACTCAAATGATGAACAACACGAAAATTAGAGTGAAACAAATGTGTGGATTTAACCACACATGCATGTTAATACTTTCATTACCGGTATCTTCCTTCTTTGTGGGCTATACTCATCATAATTTTAATAAATCTTGGAAGGATATGTTTGAGGCTTTGGGATTAGGCCTAACTCAAACCAAACTACAAGTAATGTGCAGGAGGAACAAAAGAATAAATTAATTATATTTATTGTTATTTGTTTTATGTCGCACCATCACAAAAGGTCTTACGGCGAACTTGGGATAGGAAAGTGGCCGTAAGGTACAGCCCCAGGATTTGCCAAGTGAGAAAATAAGCCACAGAGATGCCGAGATGCCGACAGTTGGGATCGAACCCCTATATCCTGAATTCAGGATTTAACTATATGTGACACAAACCGTGTAACGAACTCGCTCGGTAGATAAATAGGCCTAATATGAAAATGAGAGTAAAAAAGAAATTTGTATCTTATGTATAGGTCTGTGTACTGAGTGTTCCAAATGAATCATATGCCTGGCATTCTCGGTGATCATAAAGATCCCGAACGAAAATATATTTATTACCTTTCTTGTTTATGGACTCGCCACCATAATATGTAGGCCTAACATGAGTGCAGGCAGTCAAGAACAGCCGTTGCTGCTGGATAATTAACTTATACTTTCTGCCGCTCTGGTTTGGTAACAGCAATTTTTATATTATTTTGAGGAAATGCAATTCACACTGCAGCTTAGGTCACAAAATAGGGACATAACCTCAACAATAAGTTTAACTCAGTTTTTGTTGGATACGAAGTCCTTTATGCCACATTAAAATCCAGGGTGACCTAACAGTCTTAAAAATGCATTTAATGTAGGCCTAACTATATTCTAAATAGCACCTCTTGTTTTCCTTGTCCAAATAAATTCAGTTTTGAAAAATGGTGCAGACTCAAGATTCTTAGAATTCACATGCCCATGTCCCTCCTGGAAACAGGTCCCACATTATTAATAAACTTAGCCATTTACATAATACTTTTTAAGAGCAATAAATCAGTAAATCCTCATACTTGAGACACACGGCAGCCCTACTCAAAACAGACTGAGATTATACTCATCAATCTGAGAATGCACTGTTTTATTCATACCACAAACGAGAATCTACTCTCAGGCTGTTATAGTTGTGAGTTTATACTACACCATCTCCATGACATGAGTATATACTCAGCTGGTGAGTACATTCTCATGAACTTTATTCTTATGAAGTGTAGTATATACTCAGAAGTGTAGTATATACTCAGAAGTGTAGTATATACTCAGAAATGTTGAGTATATACTAACTACTCATGTTTATTCATACCACCCAGTATTTGGGAGATAGTGGGTTCAAACTCCACTGTCGGCAGCCCTGAAGATGATTTTCCGAGGTTTCCCATTTTTACACGAGGCAAATGCTGGTGCTGTACCTTCATTAAGGCCACAGCTGCTTCCTTCCCACTCCTAGCTCCTTCCTTACCTGTCGGTTGCTGCAACGTAAAGCAACTTGTCAAAAAAGAAAAGACAAACATTAGGTTATTTCCTGCCAGGCTTGGGTGGCCCAGACAATTGAGGCGTTGGCCTTTTGACCCCAACTTGGGAGATTCTATCCTGGCTCAGTCCGGTGGTATATTTGAAGGTGTTTACGTATGTCAGCCTCATGTCTGTAGATTTACTGGCACATAACAGAACTCCTGCGGGACTACATTCCGGCACTGCGACGTCTACGAAAACCATGAAAGTAGTTAGTGGGACGTACAGCAATTATTATTAGTATTTAGATTATTTCCATTGTTACATTAATTATTACTGCCTGCCCATGAAAATCACTTGATTTTTTTTTGAGCTGCACTGAAGCTCTTTCACATATTACTTGTCTGTTTAAAGTAAATTAGTGAGCCTTAGACAGGTCAATCACGATACAGTCCAATTGACCTCTTGAATCCAGGATATCTGCTATATCTTGCTGGAATCCTACAAGTTGGGCTTCAGTGGAATAACCTTTCCTAAACCCAAACTGCCTTCTATCAAACCATTTATTAATTTTGCAAACATATCTTATATAATCAGAAAGAATGCTTTCCCAAAGCTTACATACAACGCATGTCAAACTGACTGGCCTGTAATTTTCAGCTTTATGTCTATCACCCTTTCCTTTATATACAGGGGCTACTATTGCAACTCTCCATTCATTTGGTAAAGTTCCTTCATGCAAACAAAAATCAAACAAGTACTTCAGATATGGTACTATATCCCTACCCATTGTCTTTAGTATATCCCCTGAAACCTAATCAATTCCAGCTGCTTTTCTAGTTTTCAACTTTTATATCTTACTGTAAATGTCATTGCTGTCATAGGTAAAATTTAATATTTCTTTAGTATTAGTCACCTCCTCTATCTGGACATTATCCTTGTAACCAACAATCTTTACATACTGCTGACTGAATACTTCTGCCTTTGGAAGATCCTCGCATACACACTCCCCTTGTTCATTAATTATTCCTGGAATGTGCTTCTTGGAACCTGTTTCTGCCTTAAAGTACCTATACATACCCTTCCATTTTTCACTAAAATTAGTGTGGCCACCAATTATGCTTACCATCATGTTGTCCTTAGCTGACTTCTTTGCTAGATTCAATTTCCTAGTAAGTTCCTTCAATTTCTCCTTACTTCCACAGCCATTTCTAACTATTTCTTTCCAACCTGCACCTCCTTCTTAGTCTCTTTATTTCCCTGTTATATTATAGTAGATCTTTACCATTCCTTACCACCTTTGTAGGTACAAACCTATTTTCACATTCCTCAACAATTTCTTTAAACCCATCCCAGAGTCTGTTTACATTTTTATTTACCGTTTTCCACCGATCATAGTTACTTATTCAAAACTCCCTCATGCCTGTTTTATCAGCCATATGGTACTGCCTAACAGTCCTAATTTTAATCTCTTCCTTTCACATTTATTTTTAATTACCACAAAAACAGCTTCGTGATCACTAATACCATCTATTACTTCGGTTTCTTTATAGAGCTCATCACGTTTTACCAGCACCACATCCAGAATATTCTTCCCTCTAGTTGGTTCCATCACTTTCTGAATCAGGTGCCCTTCCCATATTAACTTATTTGCCATTTGTTGGTCATGCTTCCTGTCGTTCGCATTACATTCCCAATTGACATTTGGTAAATTGAGATCACCCGCTTCGATCATGTTCCGTTCCTTATTGTTTCCCACATAACTGATTTTCTTATCAAATAATTCTGAATCTGCATCTGCGCTACCCTTTCCCGGTCTGTACACTCCAAAGACATCTAGTTGCCTATTATCTTTAGAAATGAGCCTTATCCCTAGAATTTCTTGCTTGTCGTCTTTAACTTTTTCGCAGCTTACGAATTCGTCTTTCACGAGAATGAATACTCCCCCTCCTACCATTCCTATCCTATCTCTACGATACACCCTCCAGTTCCGTGAGAAAATTTCTGCATCCATTATATCATTTCTTAGCCATGATTCAACTCCTATTACAATATCTGGTAAGTATATATCTATTAAATTACTTAATTCTATTTCTTTCTTTACAATACTTCTACAGTTGAGCACTAACAGTTTTATGTCATCCCTACTTGATTTCCAGTTCCCTGTTCCCTTAACACTGCTCCCTAGCACATCCTGTTTCCCTGAATATACCTCCCTATAACCCTTCTAAACAACTTTCCTAACTCATATGTACCACTGTGGTTTAAGTGAAGGCCATCTGAGCGCAGATCCCTATCTCCTACCCACCCATTAGGATCTAGAAATTGCACTCCCAGTTGCACAAGATCTAAAAATTCTAAAAATTAGACCAAAAGATAGGTACCATGTTCAGTATCATTGAGGAATATTTCATACATTTAGATCAATATACCAATCCTAATTGCAGTATGAAGTAACAGATAAAACAAACATGTTATATAATGCTGCAAATTTTTATTCTAATAAGTTTGCTAATCAACACCACAGACACGCTTTCCAGTTTCTTTGGCCTGCAGCCCCTCCTTCTTTCCCCACCTCCCTGTGCCTCCTGCACTCCAAGCAAAAGCTCGTTCCAAACGACTGACAGCACTTAGTGCACCTCTAACTAAGCCACTGAAAGCAGGCCTACAAGGAATCGAGGGAGTAAATTAAAAACTTAATGTTCACCGCACAATCTTTATTTTAAATTTAGATTTTACACAGCATTCTTCAACATCAGTCTTCTCCTTTTTCAGGTATCACTGCTTTCAACTGAAAGCATAACTTGCAGTTGATATAGTATTAACAATCCTCTAATTCACAGTTCTACAAATCAACATCTACCATAGTGAACAAGGATGTTCCCTCGTAATCAGACTTTATGATACTATAACACAACTAGCGAGTCAGTTTATCAGATTACTATCCTATGTATTAGCCAAGATGTCCGCTCTGGGGTGTAGTGGTTAGTGTGATTAGCTGCCACCCCTGGAGGCCCGGGTTTGATTCCCAGCTCTGTCACGAAATTTGAAAAGTGGTACGAAGGCTGGAACGGGGTCCACTCAGCCTCAGAAGGTCAACTGAGTAGAGGTGGGATTCCCACCTCAGCCGTCCTCAAAGTGGTTTTCCGTGGTTTCCCACTTCTCCAGGCAAATGCCGGGATGGTACCTAACGTAAGGCCACGGCCGCTTCCTTCTCTACCTTGTCTATCCCTTCCAATCTTCCCATCCCCCCGCTAGGCCCCTGTTCAGCATAGCAAGTGAGGCCGCCCAGGCGAGGTACTGGTCATCCTCCTCAGTTGTATCCCCCGACCCAGAGTCTGAAGCTCCAGGACACTGCCCTTGAGGCGGTAGAGGTGGGATCCCTCACTGAGTCTGAGGGAAAAACCGACCCTGGAGGGTAATCAGATAAGAAGTATTATCCAAGATAACATATCGTATACAAAAATAATTGATGCACAGCAAGTCTAAAAAAGAAAATATCATGAAGAGCACATTTTAAGATGATTGTGATCTTCATCAAGTGAAGAGTATTATTTAAAAATTTAAGATTACAATCATATTCAGTTGAAGATGGCATATATATAATGCTGAAAGTAGTACTGTCACTTGAAATATAAAAGTATATTTTTTATATTGTAGTGTTGATTAGGTGGAAACATCTTATATTTTATGAATTGAGGATTCATCAGTATGGGGAAAAATGGCACTAATTTCATATGAGAAGCGACCTGTTCTTATGCTTTTAACACTGCCAAACCATAGTGACTCTCTAGTTGGCTCTGGAAAGAAAAAGAAAGTGAACCTCTCGGGAAGCCTCTCTCTGTCTGATTATAACGGGGCTAAAATGGGAAGTCGATTTTGGTGACCAAATGTCTTCTATCATTAAGGTCTGTGGAAAAAATTAAAATGGTAAAGTTGACCTAGAAGTTATCATTGGAACAGCCGTGGTTAATCCTTGAATACTCCATGCCATGACATTGCAAAAAAAAAAAAAAAAAAAAAAAAGCCACTTACTGTAGTTTCAAGAGGACAAGAGAAGTCTGGACCAAAGTTGGAACCTGTAGTCAGTCTAGGAAGAGACGTGCACACACTCTCTGGTCATCATAGATGGAAGAACCAAACTATGCATATGTTGCTCTAAAGCTTGGCTAGAAAGTAGCATATAGGAAGATGCTGACATGAATACAAAGCAGGTGACAACTTGCTGTGAGGAATGCCTTAACAAACCATTCATGTGCTTTTGATGTTTTTGTCAAGTTCATAAATGCTAAAATTGTACTTGCTGTGTTCAAAATACCAATTGTCTTTGTAATAATAATAATAATAATAATAATAATAATAATAATAGGCCTAATGAATATTGGAAGGAACGAAAGAGAAAACAACAAAGTATGAAGAACTTAATTGAAATTGGCATGTGGTTGGTCCTTAGCAGGCCTCATCAGAAACAATAATAATAATAATGACATAAGTGAAATCAGAAGTTAAATATTTTCAGAAATATGAAGATCATTGAAAAAAAAAGTAGGGTTAGGTTGAAATGAACAGTATTATTACAAATCTCTTATTTGACAATTTTATGTGTAGTGCTTGAATTATAAAGCAAATAAGGAGCTTCTACATAATACTGCATTTATTTACATAATGGACATACCCTAAATTTTTTCCTTAAAATTGTAATTTTGTTTTAACAAAAAAATTGTCCTAAATAATTGAATGGATTTCAGTATGCAATAAAGACAGAAAACAAAAAGTTTAATGGCTGCAGACAGTTGTATTGACCAGGCAGTTCACTTTCCACGAAGGATAACAATTACCATTTTTACGCTAATAATCCCCGCACTCTAAGTTTAGGAAGGGATCGTTTTGAAAAAAATTAAATGAACTAAAATTCCTTCCATCAAAATAGTAATGTAGGCATAAACAAACAGTTCATATCACTCCGCAATGTCCACATGGTCTTTACGCAAATATGAATGTATAAATTTGCCTGAACATATTTCAGATGATAAAAATACATTATCACTGCTATAAAATATATTTGCAATTAAAATTAACAAGTAGGCTGAGGCTTATTTATGTGACTATTACATTAATGTGAACTTGCAATAGGCTTGATTCCCGTTAGATTGGAAGATTTGTTGTCTGTTGCATCACTAGAATCCTCTCCTAAATTACTTATAAATTCATCACACACTACGTCTAAAACTCACCTAATGCGCGGTCTCTATTTACTCAAGTATTACTCGACCGGTGGTAGATAATTCTTTTCGTGCAATGTAAACGCTTAAAACACACACACCGGCAAACTTGGATATTAGTTTTGAGTTATTAATTATACCGTCATGTTTCCATAAACTTATTAAATACATTTAACACAACAGTCTTCTCTCCTTTTCAGAGGTTTCCCTCTCTTTGTCTTTAATGTGTAGGAACCACTCTGTGCATAACCATTTCAGCAAACAGAATCAAGGTTGTGCGTTCATGATCGCAATTGGTATAGCTAGCAGATAAACGGGAATTTCCGCAAGCAGGTATTGAATGTTAAAGATTTCACTAGAAACTTAGAATAGTAGCCGAATATTATTTTTGCACACAATCTTTCATACTTCAAACTGTCGTAAACAACTTGTTACAATTATACGAAATTTAGAAATGGACTATTTACTGAGCGGACAAAAGAAGTGTGAAGTGGTCAAAATCGCGTGATTTTGTGTACTCCTACTTTAATCTCTGGTTGGAAAGTGATTTTTTTTTAACTTTATTGGAATAAGTTATAAAGGCTTAAATAAAAAATATAAACAGTATATAAATTAGCAAATAAAAAGTATAAGCAGTACATGAATGAGCAAAGTGCAGGAGTCACACACAACAAAAAACGTAAACACAACATTATACTATGAGTGTAGCAACAGCGTTTGGCATCCTGCAATATAAAAACTGTACTGTACCTGTGTATCTTAAAATTGTGCGGAAATACACAGTGTAAAATATACTGTACATTGATGCTCCCTTACCTGTAATATTCTTAGCGTTCATCATCACTGGCAGAATCACAATCCTCCTCCTCGTCACCATGGTCCCCCTCCCACAGCACATTGTCCTCATTTCTATTCAGTGAATTAGGGATCCCACGTCTTGAAACTCTTCTCCACCATTAGCAGAGGAATGGAATCCCAAGCAAGTTTTACCCGTTTGCAAATCTGCCTCGCTTCTGGGTGCTTGTTTTTACCAGTAGGCATAAATTTGTGCTCTCTGTCTGTCATCCAACGTGTGTACAGTGGTTTCACTGCTGCCTTAAAAGGCCGGTTAGTGAATGCACACATCAAGTACTTGGAGAACGGATGTTAGACTTCCTGGAATTATTAATAAGTCTGTTCTACCCCTTGTCAAAACAGTGTGAACTTCTTGAGTAGTGTGCCTCCAAAAACTGTCTAAAAACAAGCTTATATCTGAGATTTAGTGACGCTCCAGGGCACCATTGCCAAACTTGCTTCATCCAGTCTGCTACTAGGCTATTATCTACCCACCCTTTTGGTTGCACTTTTACAAAAACTTCTTGTCACGTTTATTTTTGGAATTGTTTTCTGTTTAAATATGAAATATGGGGCAGTTTTCTTCCATCTGCAGCTACACAAAGCATAACTGTGCACCTTTGCCTCTCATTTCCGACAGTTCTAACCATGCTGTTGTCCACACCTTTTTTGTTTACACTATAATCAGGTGTCATTTCGAAGAAAATTCGTATCTGGTCCATGTCAATTTTGTCTTCATAATCTATTGGATGACTATGCACGATGGTAGTTTTTCTTTGAAACTTATAGCCATAACAAACATAGTCGCGAAAGCCATCTGCAATTATCTTTGAATCCCGTAACACCTAGTTTGTTTGCAATCTGTAAGGTTTTAAGTTGGCACATTTAACTTATAACGGTACATCCAAATTGTCTCTTTTCTTCGATATATGCACATAATCTTGCTTTAATCTCAGGAAACTTAGCTTTCTGTCCACGAAATGCCTGGCCATTACTACTAGTCTGCTGAAGCCATAATTTATTTTTATGCCAGTCACGAATACAGCTCTCATCCACGCCGTGTTTTCTTCCTGCTGCACGATTTCCAATTTCTTCTGAGTCTTCTATAGTCTGCAGGTTTTCTTTGGCCATGAAAGACCTATAGCGTGTACCTTTATTTGCCATCTCAAACACGTGATTCATTTCAACTGGCGTGCACAGAAGAATGACACCATGGCTCACGCATAGTTGCCAACTGTGTTTGGCACAGTCCCGTTAGATGGATCTTATAAATCTGCAGTTTTTCTCCACATCCTACTAGAATTTCAAACTTCTATATTTATTGAAAAAGGGACATGGTTGAACATACATGATCACATATTGAATGACATGACGACCAATATATCAGAGTTTACATTAATTTCCATATTATACAACATGCAAAATAGGCTCATTCCACCATTTCCAGACGCTCTGACATTGTAGACAGTGTGACCTGGAGGATAGGGGCCAGCTGGTGGCATACCAGATGGTAAATGCTGTCATCACCTGTCGATAGGTCACTGTGACCATGACCCTGTACAGTAAAACCTCGATAATTTGAAGTGATCAGGACCAAAAAATATCAGACTTTGAATTATGTACCTTCGAATTAAACAAATTTCTGCAAAAGAAATTGAAAATACGTTAGTGTTATATTTGCTACTCGAACCCAGATACCTGTGATCCTCAAGATGAATAGAGCAGAAATTGTAAGAAAGATAATAATTCCCATTTTGTTTCTCAGTCTAGAATACAAGAATAAAAGGAAGCTGCAAAATTTGGGTAAATGGTACAGAGACTTGCGTAATAATAAGGAAGTCCAACGTTCATCAGTCTTAAAATTTACATACCTAAATAGTCTGGCCCGCTCTTCCTGAATGTTTAAAACACACGTATCCATTATTTTGATTACTTTTTCGTAAATATGAAAAGATAAACTAAAGCAACAAAACCATTGTCGATTGGTTGCTATCGGCAGAAAGGATGTGCGATTGTAGCGAATTCCATTAGACAGCTGGAAACAATTCACAGGCATTGTCTACGGTGACAAAAAGAATACAGTAATAAAGGGAACGCAGCAAGAGCTTTGAAAATGAGTTATGCGCAGCTGATAGGCCAGAAATTGGGTTAAGTGCGCCACCAAATTGTTCCCGGTCTGTGGTGCTTTATATCAGATATTTATGAAGAAAAATAAATCCTGCTTTTATCTATGGTATAAAGTACTCTCATAACTATTGTAAGTTGATTATAATCCAGGATGCAATCATATTTACATCCTGATATAATGCACACACAGTATTCTATTTGACTTGGTTTGAAACCATCGATACCTCAATGTTCAAAACACACGAAAACAAATGAAAACTCATAAAAACTATGTATCACAGGATGGCCACTATAAAATTATTCTAACATGGTAGCCAACATATAAATTCAGTTCCAACAATAACGCATATCATCTTCCTCGTTAGGCAAACGCTGAAAAACAGTAATTCTTTTCTGAAATACGAGTCAATGGTGCGCTGCGTAAGTACATTTCTGTAAGTTGTCGAAATAAATGTTGTATTACAACATTTTCTGGGGCATTGCTGGTAGAGACGACTGTCCAGAATAAATAAGGCTGATATTTTGCGTTTTTTTTTAACCAGCGGGTGCGTGAGAAGACTCGGTTTCCGATGTTTCATCTGCTTGCGATTTCTATATAAATAAATTTAGACCATGAAACTTGAACAAAAGTAACTCCACGGCTGTACCATACGTGTACCTCATGACAGTAATAAGGCTTGTTGACAGTGCAATTAAAAAAGTAACAAAGAAGCTGCAATAAAAGCTTTAATTCCTCAAAAACTGAAGTAGGACCAACCTACTATTTTGGTGTGTACGCGACAAAGAGGGACACAAGACAGTCGCTCATTGTCCTTAATTGTTGTCTACAATCAGCTGCTCTACAGCAGCCAGATTACAGTACTGATTTCGAATTACATAGTTTAGGGGCCTGATGAGAACTTCAAATTACATATTATTGGAATGTTGTGGTTTTCCCATAAAAATAAAATGTAGTGTACCATATCTTGTATATATCTTAAGGAAAACAACATTGAGGTTATGTGTCAGTAACTCAGATAATTGAGTGGAGTGGTTTATCTTTGTTTGCTTTTGTTCTTTGAACGTTTGAACTGCTTTGTGTGTGTGAAAGTTAGTTGTAGTCAACAGCTCATAATAAATGGATGTGTGTGAGGAAGCTAGTGTTTATGGTATAATCTGATGTCCTAAACCAGTGTAAGTGAGCTGAAATGAAGATATATCAACACATATTAACTGTATTTCAAATTAACTGATCGAAATAATACATGAAGGCCTATATTTGAATTCGGGGACTGGCATTCACTTTGAAATATGTGTATTTCAAATTAACCGGTTTTGAATTAGTTTTCACTGTAGTAAGTTTCTGACTGAGACACAGCGGCTCCCCTGTCATATGAAGTAGAGCCGCAAATAGTGAGACAGACGATTACACCAGCAAAATAATAAATCCATGTTGCATCATTATGCAGATCTTTTATTTTCATTAGCATTAAAATATAGTGTCTCTCTTAGTAATACATACTTACAGTTGTCATTATTATACTGATAAATATAATCATATTTAAAAGCAATGATGTTTCCAGCTAGATTCCAGCTATTCATAAGTTAGAATCCTCCAACCACTGTTGTTGATTTTCACTCGCTAACTTAACATTAAAAGCCTCCAGGTTTAGCGGGGAAACCACTGAATTGGCTACACTCGGCCCACGTACAACTCCACAAGTTTCCCATCATAGCAACCCCATTCAGATTCATATATATTAATAATAGTTCCTACATTTACTTCCTATCAGTTACCAAGCATTTATCTCCTTTCTAGCGGCAAACTAATGCCATCATCGAAATGTAGGTGAGCCAGGAGTGGGTTGCCAACCTTGATAAAAATAAAACCCACACCCCAGTTTCTTACCACAAATATTTTTAAAATATGCAGGGAATATTTGTATAAATAAGGTATTTCCATGGCATAATTTTGTTTAAAGGGGATGACAGAGTACAGTGTTTTTAAAATGTGTGTAGTATTTAGTGGTTATAATGAAAAATGAACGGCGTAATGTTGAAACTCGTGTTTTTTAAATATTGTGTGAAAATTCTTATTAAATTGGTCCTTTCTAATGTGCACACAATACACTCTACGACTAAAATCCCAGTTGTTGGAACACCTGCAGTAGCTGGTTGTGTTGATTTTTTTTTTCAGTGGATAGAAATTGAAAAATTGAAGTTATGCAGCATATTTTACCATAATAGTAGCGATGAAATGTTGGTAATGTTTTGTTTTATCAGTAAATATGCTGTACTTTATTTCCATTTAAGTTAGATGTGCTGTATGCTGTTTCATAATGTGAGAAAACTGCTGATGCTGGCTATTAAATGATCGCCGGACTGAGTGGCTCAAGATGGTTGAGGCGCTGGCCTTCTGACCCTAACTTGGCAGGTTCGTTCCTGGCTCAGTCCGGTGGTATTTGAAGGTGCTCAAATACATCAGCCTCGTGTCGGTAGACTGGCACGTAAAAGAACTCCTGCGGGACAAAATTCCAGCATCTCGGTGTCTCCGAAAGCTGTTAAAGTAGTTAGTGGGACGTTAAGTAAATAACATTTATTATTATTAATCGATCATAGACTCTTTTGTGATGAACATAATTTGTAGTTGCTACTGGTTTGCTATATCACTGTGAATGCTACATAAGTCGGATTTTTTGTTTCGTGCTCCTATGCTTTTAAAGGGCATAGATCAGCAAGGAAAAACGTTCTTGGTGAATTGAATAGCATCCACCACAGTAGAGTTAGCTGGCAGTGGTAGCTTAATGTAAAAGTCCTATTGCTTGCATGCTGGCTGAATCTGGTGTGCTGCCTTGTAATTTGTCTTATCAGATATATAGTGCAATATAATTTTGAAATTACATCAACATTCCTAATTTTTATGTGGCTTTTTGTTCTAGCCTGGAAAAAATACGGGAATTTACTGTACCAACTCAGGTGAATTCTGCCTCCCTTCATCCTGATAAAACTATTTTTGTTTGTGGTGGAGAAGATCTGAAAATGTACAAGTTTGATTACACAACTGGAACTGAAATAGGTAAGGAAATACCTGTGCAATATATGCCACTCTTTGTTTTGAAGCAGATTTTTTAAATTCATTCTCAACAAAAGGCAGAATACAATTTTTTTAAATATACAGCAGAAATGTAATATAATGAGTTATTATTATCTGATAAGAAGAATATAAACGATGATTTGATTTTGTCAACGAATCCTTCAGAATATTTAACGAAAGGTGTTATATATATCTATCAATGAGAGGCCCAGCTTCTTGAGATAAGAACTCTTGTCCTTAAACGAAGTTCCCTTGGTTCTGAAGAGAAGTCCCCCTACTTCCCATGCTTAACAGTTCTGTTAAAGCTCTCACTTAAGTGAGGGACACATGGGCTGTAGATGGCTCTCTTTTCCTCATTCACCATCAATTCCTGCTCCGAGTTGACTTCAGAGCGTATGGCAAGATCCAATTGGAGTCATTTCTTTTCCTTATGGTTGATGGCAATAATATCCATTCGCCTGATTGATCCATCTCCTGAAAGGCATTGCACTTCCTCGTGAACCTCCCACTTTGCCTTCTCCAGAGCCGTCGTAATGAAAGAAGAGACCTTCTGATGGTGCATGTTTCTCTGTAAATCTCCCTTGAAGCATTAACCCAACACATGGTCCAGGGTCTCAGGTTCATCACATCCTGTCCTGGGTGGTGACATTTAATCGTAGGCTGCGAACGCCCTGGTACCGTTCTCACTGCTGATGTATTGCATGATATCATTATTGCATTAGTCCTCTCTTCAAAGTTTATAATTTTCATGTTCTGTATTGATTACAGTATAAATTGTAGATAATTAGATAATCCACCTAATCGATACAATATAAAATTGAAGTACTAATTTTATATTGTACTAGTTGATGTACCCGTGCTTCGCTATGGAATTCTCAGAAAGACTGTCTTTGTGGTTTTTCCAACTGAAGTCAACATAAGCCATTAGAATAACGTCAGTAGGAATGTCGTGATTAAAAACAATGTTATCATATGAAATACTCGATCAAATGAAAAACCGCACATTTTCTTACTTTTAACAAATGGTACTACACTGCCTATCTAACAGTACAAACTTCCAGAGTTAGAATGACCAGGTCGCAGACAGCCGCGAACACTCCTCTGCCATTATTCCATTAAATGTACACTCTGCTCGTTCCAATCAGTACCTTGGAGTAGGGATTGAATAGCTGGAATGCTATGATGAACTGTCCGGTTTCATTGTCATGCCGTGGTTACTCAAAGCATTATAGGTTAGTTGCGACGCCATTTTGCCCCGTCTCTAACCGCCTAACATGATGTAAATGGTGGGAAACATAAAATGTTGCAAACATAAATTTGAGGATATTAATACATTGCGAGCATAGGGAATCTGAGGGACCAACAAAAAACAAAAACAAAAAAAAGATTGTAAAAGACAGGAAATAAAAAATGTGGGAAAGTAAAAGTGAGCTAATGCTGCACTTGTTAAATTTGTAACCGCAATCGAGATAATTATGCCTACATGAGGTAATATTATTAATAATAATAATAATAATAATAATAATAATAATTCAAAAATAGTAATAATAATAAAAATAATACGAAAAAGGAAATAGTAAAATGACAAAGTTGCAGTGATTTCATATCAAAGCTTGGAAACGAGACGGTAGCTATCAATACGCAAAATCAAATCGTTCGCTGGGAACTCATAGGCCAAATAATGACAACTAAGAAAGGATGTGGATGCAGCAGGTACCCTATGAGGTCCATGGGGAAGGTATGACATTATGTGGGAGAAAATGGTTCACAAGAATCACAGTCTAGCACAACTGTATTAAAAATAACAAATGAAAAATTACAAGAAACAAAGTTAAATGATAGAGCAGTTGTTACTTAACACATTTGACAAACGGATACAATTACAAATCCAAAAACACAAATGAATGGATTATTGATTTTTAAAAAACACAGGTGAGACTTGAAATTACAAATGATGGGAATCTGGGGTAAACTCAGACACATTAAATTTAAAGTGAAAATGACATTACTCAAGAAAATACCGAAATGCAAAGGAATTAAATTTAGTCAAAAGAAATCAGAAAACATTGAAAATAACATGAAAATGGCACTTACCGCAGAAAACTGGAGTTCCCGAGGGAAACTCCTCGAGCACAACCGCTTTCGAGGACTGTCAGATGGAATAGATGCCGCCTAATCGCCTCCCGCACGCGGAACGGCCTAAGGCTCGAAATTGACAAATCGCAATCCACCAATGGGAAACAAATTCCACTAAATTCCCTATCTTTTCGCCAATAGGAAATCTCGTTATTATAGCGAATGAAATTGCATGACCATATATGGTCACATAAAATAGTTAGCAACTTCTCGAGATTTCTATTTCAACAGCAATAACCTCACCTGCGGTATAGGATGTTTCACAACTAAAGCACCTTTACATTCTCAAATGTTACCAAATTACATCTTGATATACAATTTTGACATACAGAATTACAAAAAATTATTTTCAAATAATTCTTCAAAAAATTTTTCAAGTTAAAATGTCCCAAGTCTCTTTTCTTCATGCTTGCTGACATAAATTTAAATGATCAATTACATAAAATTTACATACAAAAAAACCCACTTCAAAACAATTCTCGCATCTTGCAATGTTCATTTACAATTTCATATATCTTGATGTCTCCCTAAAAAAAATTTATTACAAACATAAAAAATATTCCAGCAGAGTCCAGAGTTCTTATTTCTTCATTTCTCAGAATACAAAATATTACAAACAAAAATGAAATCCTATTGTCCTTTCTTGATGACAGAAATGCAATTCTGCTGTTCTTTCTTGATGACACACCTATCACAAAATTCATTACAGGATTTAATCGGAATTGTAGAAAACAATATAGGCCCTACTGGTTTTCAAATCCTGGAGGAATCCTAGAAATTTGGAAGAAAAGCTCTTCACCAGTTCTTTTTTTTTTTTTTTTATGTATCAAATTTTAATATGTCTTTTTTTTTTTTTTTTTTTCCTTACAGAATCCTTTAAAGGCCACTTTGGTCCAGTTCATTGTGTTCGGTTTTCTCCTGATGGTGAACTGTACGCTTCGGGCTCAGAAGATGGTACTTTGCGCTTATGGCAAACTACTGTGGGAAAGACCTATGGGCTTTGGAAATGCGTTGAAGGAGCTCCATTAGCAGACCCTTTGTCTCCGCCAAAGCAAGAAGTTCCAGCAAGCTAAAATCTGGTGTCGTAGTGTTCAGTGGTTTTGCAATATTAAGGGGGAAGGGATCAGACCTTTCAGATTTCTTGGTGGGTGCTTAGTTCAAGATACCATTCCTTTTATATGGAGGCTTTTCTGTCTACTTAGTTTGTCAAAACATGTTTGGGGGTAAACTTGGAATTCTGTCTCCAGTTTAAGTGGTAACATAGTCTTAAGGAGATTTCTGATTTCCTGTTCTTGAAAATTTACTTTCAGGTTTATCCAAGAATGCTCATATAGTTCAGTATTTTCTATATTTTATTTTACGAATACTTCAAACAGCTGTATCACCTTAAATACAGCTCTTGCCAAACATTGAGGCTTTTTATAACATGCCTTTGCTCAAGTTAAACTGGATTAATGGCCTAGAGAATTGAAACTACCCCCATTTGTGATATGAAATTGTCTCTGTATTATACACCCTGCTTTAATGTATGTTGTTTTACTTATGAAGTGCATATCAAGGTTATGGAACAGGCACTTAAATACCATTTGATTTCCATTGATGTAGGGGAGTTTCAGTAGCAAATTGAGTTTGGTAGTTGTTTCTGAATAATTTTGTTGTACGGTCCATTGGTATGACAATTTTTGTAATAGAAAATGACTTGTAGTATTCAGTAACGGTTGTTCAATTCATGTAGCCTCTTTGACTTGCAGTAGCAAATCTTTGAATTAGGCACTTTCTTTGCGAACTGTGATAAAACTATTGAATATGTATTGTGTGTGTGAAATTTGATAAAGAA
Source organism: Anabrus simplex (assembly GCF_040414725.1). NCBI lineage: Eukaryota > Metazoa > Arthropoda > Insecta > Orthoptera > Tettigoniidae > Anabrus > Anabrus simplex. Next base: position 160,788,172 of record NC_090270.1, on the reverse strand, counting down.
TATTGTTTTTAGGGAAACTGCTAACATTTCAATATTATGTGCACTGTGGCATCAAACAACTGCTTAGCTGGTGATGCTTGAAACCACAGTGGTACATGTAAAAATGGCTTTCTTTTGTTAGTAGTAACTTCAAATAACCTGTTTGTTATAAAATGGGACACAGTTTTAGGCTACACTTTTGTCTGTCACCATATAATATAACAGTTTAATTAAATCCTTCTACATTGATATGCTTAAATTAAGTTATAATGACTTTTTTTTAAATTTGTATTAAAATGTTTGATGTTCAATTACCATTAACTCTGTTTTTTAACCTACAACAGTTATAGCCATGACATTGTTAGTTTTATCAATTTCTTTGGATATTCCACTAAAGCTTTCTTCTTTATTCGTCTTACAGGTTTTTATTGTCTTTTTAAGCATTACTAACTTGAAATGGTTACCTTTTGTAAGCTCATCTTTGAATATGTGGAGGTGTTCAGTTCTGAAATTTTTTAAGAACTGGAGCATTAAAATGAAACAACTGTTGTACTTGTTTTTTTTTTTTTCTGTTTTTACATGAAACTTCTCAATCTTTACTGGACTTTTGTCTGGAGATACTCATCTGATTTGACTAATTTTAATTTTTGTTACTTGACACAATTTTCTTTTCAGTAATATTGTTTATAATCTCAATTTTGTTCAGCTTAATTATTGTAAGCTGACTTATTTTAGCATTGCAAATCCAAAATGTGTAGCTATAAGACTTCTTATTTATTGTTAGCTGTATGGCTCTATATTTATTACAATATTTGTTACTAATTCTACAGCTATTTAATGTTTTTACTTATAAAATATATATATTCCAGAAGAAAACTATTTGTTTCTGTGTATCATGTTACAAAATATTTAATGATTCCTTTTCAGGTATTAGTACCATTCTCCTTACTCCCACTAGACCTAATTGGACTGTTCCTTGAAAGGATTTTGTGGTTTAACCCTCCAGAAATTTCAGTCCATCAATGCTAAATCCATGATCAAGCGTATTTCAGAAACCGTATCTCACGAAACGATGGCTATGGTATATATATCTATGGATGTTGGAGTCAACGTCCCGTCATTGCGATAATTAAAGTCAGTACTCTACTGGAAAAGCTATCAGTGGTGAACCTGCATAAGGGACCATCTTAGCATCGCATTTGAGTGGTATTGTTTAGGAAATCCTTGGAAATCATAAAGCAGAGAGTGGCCACAACAATTGGAAGAAGACAAAGTGCATTTTGACAGCTCTTCTTTTGTGTGTTTTGTCAAATGTTTGCACTTGTAAAACATCTACATTATGTCTAGTGTTAGATGTTTTTTTTCCTTTTCCCGTTGTATCGCCGAATAAAGGTTTTGCTCTTAGGGCACTGTATAATCACTCGGCTTTCGAGCTGAAATTGAAATTGTTCCTTAACACAAATTTTGTATTTTAATATTAACGTATATGGTTATGTTATAGAGACCAGAACATATGTTGCACTTTCATACATAGTCATGAGGGGGTCTTGGTATTGCCTATTACTGTTTTGGTACTAATATAAGACAGGGAATTTTACGTTCACGTTTGGGTGTTAAAATCTTATTAAAACTGGAGTTGTTTTATTTGCACAACATTACATTTTAAAAGTTTGTATCATTTCCCACTTGTAATGACTTGTGCAATGAGCGTGCTGAGCTCAAAAACACAAATAACCAAAAGTTCTGGAGTTTTGATGATATTTTTCCTCTTTCCAATTTGATTATGATTAGTGATGGGAGAATTGAATATAATGCATTTGAGAACTATTGAGAATCGATACATTTGAAACCTTATTCTTGAGTTCAACATAACTTTTAAAAGTCGATGGAGGCCCAATTTACGCTGTACAAGATTTCCAGAAACTGACTACAAACAGTATACCAGTGACCAAATTTCAATGGAAGATAAAAAAAGAAATTTTGCCATCATGTTCGGTGCTTACGTATCTGGCTTGATTTTATTATACAGTAAAACCTTGTTAATTCGAAGCCACTGTGGCGCAAAATACGGACTTCGAATTACGTGATTTTGAATTAACCGCCAACTCCTAATTCAGAAATGCTAACCCTTGGTGCATCACAAAATATTCTAAGACCCATTACTGAATGCAATTGACCTTGATTCACAGTTCAGATCTTTCAAATGCCATGGCAAAAATCTATTTCCAAAATATATCCAACAAGGTGCATTTACAGTATTCAAATAATGCACTTTGATAACTTACTGACAAATATAACCTCACACAACGAAAGAAAGAAAAAAATAAACATGTTTCAAATATGAGGATAAATCTATGCTGGCTCCCCTGTGCACGTGCTGTATTCATGGGACTACTGTACTGTATGCATTTTAGATGCCCTGTACTTGCACGGAAAGTACCCGATGCCCTTAAAACATCGTGGCCATGGATAAAACTATTTCCGAAAAGTATCCAAAGTGCATTGACATTAGTCCTATTCATATATTATGCACTTGGATAAATCATTGGCAAACATAACCTCACGCAACTTAAAAAAAATCCACGCGATTCAATGACTAAGACAAATGTTGCTGGGTCCCCTGTGCAAATGCTTTTTTAGATGCCTTGTACTTGCACAGAAAGTGCCAGACGCCCTTAAAACATCGAACTTTCCTATGACAAGGGGAGGAAGTCTCTTGCTTCTGTGTGCATTACTATTCAACACAGTTACAATGTCCCCCACCCTTGTAGGATTTCCCGGCTGGTGCTTATCTTGTTGAAAACCTTAAGTCTGTTTGGGCATGGCATCTAAAAAAAATATATATATGCAGTTTCATCAACATTGACAATATTGTTCGGTGCGTACGAATTGATTATATGGCGTTGCCAATGTTTGTGGATTCTGCTTCTTCGCACACTGCTACGTGATGATATGGCGTTCCTTAAAACGCTGAATACAAAAGACTGAAAATTTCACTTGAACTTAGCAAATATGAAACACACTGTAGACACACCAGAGTGAGTGAAAGTGTGGTTAGCTAACCCTGTACATTTTGGAAGACGCGTTCTATCACGACGCGGATGAATATTGAATTTAAATTACTCTGTAAAATACTACTTTAAAAAAAAAAACTTAAAGGCAGTTTTAAATTAAAAGTCTGAATTTCGGTAATGGGACCAACATTGTTCTTTGAATTACGAATCATCCGTATTTCGAATTAAACAATTTAACCATACCTCATGTTTCCGGGAATGAGAGCTTCTTCGAATAAGGCGCGATTTTGAATTAACCGATTTCCAATGATTGAGGTTCTACTGTATTAAGGGAATTAAAAACTACTTGTGGTTGATTGTTTCTTGGCTTGTTTTTTATTATACAATCTTCCTGCAACAGCTGCAGGTTGCCCAAGGACAAAGAGTTCCTTAACAACAATAATAGATACAGATACAGTAGTTACATGAAATAGTATGAGGTTACACGTAGGCAAATGAGTGACGCACGTCAGACATTTATCTAAGGTTCGCAAGCATGGTTCTTGAAGTTCATAATGGGCTTCTTGAAAGTAGTAATTGTGATGTTATAGATGAAATTTCTAATCAGCCCAAAGGTATTGCAGAAGTTGACAAAAAATTGACATATCCGAGGTGCCAACTATTACGGATTGTCCGTAATGATCACCGATTTTACTTTGCGATTACGGCATTACTGTCAAAGGGGAAATTATTACGGAAAAGCAACATCATTTAAAAATAGGAGAGGATTTCCACCAATCAATACTTATTTATTGTATATATTAAATTACAGGACCGGTTTCGACCTCATATTCAAGGTCATCTTCAGCTGAACCATACATACATATTTATATAATGAAGCTTTGATTAAGATTGTGGTGTTGAAGGAATGCCATATGATGATGATGTACATTTAGTTACATACAAATGGGGCACGTCTTAGCGTGAACTGGCGTATATGTCATTCTGTACAATATGTATGTCTAAAATGTTGAAGGTCTTAAAACTAGTGTATAAAACACGTCTTTTCCTAAACTAACTATATATACGTACAAGATAAAAACAATATATAAAAACACTTCATGCATATGAACATTCGTTCTTGCTTGGTGGTCAATACATCGACTAACTTCCGTATTTAAGTCTTATTCACAGTTGTGCACTTCAGCTGCTATTCTTAGAGTTTGTAAAATTGCATGGATAAAAGTTTTGTCTTCCTGTGCGTATGTGAGATAAAACACTTTCAATTTAAAATAGGTGCCAAATGTATGGATGAAATTCAAGTAAAATATGTTCAGCTCTGCTGTGTGTGTTGCCCTTTTATTAGAACCAATTCATGTTGTCTTTTTGGCATCCGTAAATTTGGATGACATTGGTTTCAAAGTAGTGGCTCCTTTCCCATTTGTAGCTGTGCAATGATGTTATGTTTATCTGTGGAAGATAAGATTAAGTTATAAGTGATATTGTGTGGAGGAATGTCTAAGGGTTATGTGTGTGAATTGGAATATGTACTTACTGTTGTTGGTGTAGCTGAGTTGTGTTTGACGTGCGAGCTTGTAATGTACTACTTCGTGTTCTTCTTGGGCTTATACTAGCTGCTGTGAGGGGAAGGGAAGGAGGGGTAGGGAGAGTTGTTGTTGTGGGGGTAGGGATGGAGCTGGGTGTGTTGTTTGGTGTTTTTCTGTTGCTTGTTGCGTTCTGTTTATCGATTAACTTAAGGTAAGGGTTTTTTAGGGCGGGGATAACTGTATTGAAGATGATGTTAGTTTTTTCTGTGATTTCATTTATGTTGTAATTTGGATTGGTATACTGATCTAAAGTGATGTAAAATTCTTCTGTTATGTTGAGCAGGGGGCCTTTGGGGTTTATGTTTAGGATTTGCATATCGTTATCGATGTTTGTGAAACTGTGTTTATAGTCTGCGACATGTTGTCCTATTGAGGAAAAATGATTGTGTTTCACTGCGTTTATGTGTTCGTTATATCGGGTTAGGAAGTTTCTACCGGTACGTCCGATATAGCTGGTCTCGCAGTTATTACATTTGATGCGGTATACCCCTGAGTGGTTGTATTTGTTGTTGCTGTTGATTGTCCTGACATTGTGTATGATGTTGGTACTATTGTGTGTAGTTCTGAATGCTATTCTTAGGTTATGTTTTTTAAAAATATTAGTTATGGGGTATATGTGTACATTATTGAAAGTGAATAGTGCATAGTCTTTCTTGGGTTCGTTTGCTTTTGTTAGTTTGGTTTTGGGTTGGGATTTTATTTTATGAATGATTTTGTTAACCATGTCTTTCTTGAATCCATTGTTTTTAGCTATGTCATGAATTAATTGTAATTCTTTGTTTAGATCTTCTTTTGTTAACGGTATATTGAATGCTCTGTGTATCATGCTATAGTAGGCTGCTCTTTTGTGTATGTTGGGGTGAACGGAATCTATTTTAATTGTATTTGAGGTATGCGTGGGTTTTCTGTATATTCTGTAAGAAAGGTGGTCATCATGTCTAGTTGTCGTTATGTCCAGGTAGTTCAGTTTGTGATTGTTTTCGGATTCCATGGTAAATTTTATATGGGAATCTATTGTATTGAGTTTATCTAATATATCAGTTTCATTTGTGGACCTATTGTCGAGGATAATAAAGATATCATCAACAAATCTACACCAAAAAAATATATGGTCTATTTTGTTGATGAATGTGTGCTCTAAATAGTCTATGTAAATTTCGGCAATTATACCAGAAGCGGGAGATCCCATTGGTAAACCCTGTTGCTGATAGATAGTATCATGGAATTTAAAGTAGTTGTTACTAATGGCAAAATTAAGTAATTTAATGAACTCTTCTATTTCCAAAGTGCTTAGATTGCTATGACTTTTTAGGTTAGATTCAATGATTTCTATTGTTCGTTTTGTGGGAATGTTTGGGTACATGTTTATTATGTCAAATGATGCGAGTTTGTGATATGGTTCAATCTTTAATCCTTTTGTCCTATTACAAAATTCTATTGAGTTCCGTACTGTTTTATTAGCTAAGAATACGTAGTGCTTTTTGAGAAATCGTTGAATAAATTGCGAAAGTTTATAGGTTGGGCTTGCTCTGTAGTTAATAATAGGTCTCATTGGAATATGGTCTTTGTGTATTTTGGGATAAGCTTTAGCAGTAGGTATTTGAGGATTCATTGCTATAAGTTTAGAGGATTCTACTTCTGTTAAAAGAAAGTGTGTATTTTTTAATAAGGTTTTGAGGTTCCTTTGTATGTTATTGGTCGGGTCTTTACGTTTGATGAGGAAAGTATTATCTTGAAAACATTCTTTGGTTTTCAATATGTATTGGTCTTTGTCGATAATAACTGTGGTATTGCCCTTATCGGCTTTCGTTATTAGTAGATTATTCTGTTTTATCTTGTCTTTGAGTTTGTTTATGTGTACTTTATTGGTTGATTTATTATTTTGGGAGTTACTGTGAATTTTGTCAATATATTGTGGGAGCCTTTTTTTAATATCATATCTGACTTCGTCTCGTAGCTCATGTGGGATTTTCTGTATGGCGTTTTCTATTTCGGTGATAGTAGTTGTAATGTTCTGGAAAGTTGATGTGTTACCCCAATTGTGCTTGGGTCCCTTGCTCAAGATAACAGTTTCCATTTCGTTAAAAGACGTATTTGTGAGATTTTTTACGGGTGGGTGGAATTTGTGTTCAGTGATTTCATTGGGAAAGGTAGGAGAGTTCGTGTTTAAGACCTTCAACATTTTAGACATACAGTTGCAATATTGTACAGAATGACATATACGCCAGTTCACGCTAAGACGTGCCCCATTTGTATGTAACTAAATGTACATCATCATCATATGGCATTCCTTCAACACCACAATCTTAATCAAAGCTTCATTATATAAATATGTATGTATGGTTCAGCTGAAGATGACCTTGAATATGAGGTCGAAACCGGTCCTGTAATTTAATATATACAATAAATAAGTATTGATTGGTGGAAATCCTCTCCTATTTTTAATTGTGCAATTGTCAATACGGAAATGAAAATTATAGATTACGATATCGTAGCCAACCAGGCAAAATGGAGCGCATATAGATTTCGAAACTTAAAGATCAAACTAACGAATGCGATTAAGAGCATTGTTTTTCTGAAGGAATGTCTAAAAAATGACCTAACACCTAAATTCCTGAGAAAATATAACAATAAACACAGGCACACCAAACAAACTCATAATACGCAAAAAAGAACAAACAAAATCTGGCTGAAAGAAGAAATAAAGTTTTTATACCGTAAAAAACAACATCTTAACAACGAACTATACCGAATACATTTAAAGGCATCTAACGAGTTACCACATAGCTATTGGGATAATTTTCAGCAGATCACGACAGAAAAAATCAGGAACTTAGCCACCAAAAAACAGAATACACTAAATAAGAAGTTAGAAGCACTTAAACAACCATCCAAACCAAACCCAAAAACCGAAACTCCGAACACGAACTCTCCTACCTTTCCCAATGAAATCACTGAACACAAATTCCACCCACCCGTAAAAAAATCTCACAAATACGTCTTTTAACGAAATGGAAACTGTTATCTTGAGCAAGGGACCCAAGCACAATTGGGGTAACACATCAACTTTCCAGAACATTACAACTACTATCACCGAAATAGAAAACGCCATACAGAAAATCCCACATGAGCTACGAGACGAAGTCAGATATGATATTAAAAAAGGCTCCCACAATATATTGACAAAATTCACAGTAACTCCCAAAATAATAAATCAACCAATAAAGTACACATAAACAAACTCAAAGACAAGATAAAACAGAATAATCTACTAATAACGAAAGCCGATAAGGGCAATACCACAGTTATTATCGACAAAGACCAATACATATTGAAAACCAAAGAATGTTTTCAAGATAATACTTTCCTCATCAAACGTAAAGACCCGACCAATAACATACAAAGGAACCTCAAAACCTTATTAAAAAATACACACTTTCTTTTAACAGAAGTAGAATCCTCTAAACTTATAGCAATGAATCCTCAAATACCTACTGCTAAAGCTTATCCCAAAATACACAAAGACCATATTCCAATGAGACCTATTATTAACTACAGAGCAAGCCCAACCTATAAACTTTCGCAATTTATTCAACGATTTCTCAAAAAGCACTACGTATTCTTAGCTAATAAAACAGTACGGAACTCAATAGAATTTTGTAATAGGACAAAAGGATTAAAGATTGAACCATATCACAAACTCGCATCATTTGACATAATAAACATGTACCCAAACATTCCCACAAAACGAACAATAGAAATCATTGAATCTAACCTAAAAAGTCATAGCAATCTAAGCACTTTGGAAATAGAAGAGTTCATTAAATTACTTAATTTTGCCATTAGTAACAACTACTTTAAATTCCATGATACTATCTATCAGCAACAGGGTTTACCAATGGGATCTCCCGCTTCTGGTATAATTGCCGAAATTTACATAGACTATTTAGAGCACACATTCATCAACAAAATAGACCATATATTTTTTTGGTGTAGATTTGTTGATGATATCTTTATTATCCTCGACAATAGGTCCACAAATGAAACTGATATATTAGATAAACTCAATACAATAGATTCCCATATAAAATTTACCATGGAATCCGAAAACAATCACAAACTGAACTACCTGGACATAACGACAACTAGACATGATGACCACCTTTCTTACAGAATATACAGAAAACCCACGCATACCTCAAATACAATTAAAATAGATTCCGTTCACCCCAACATACACAAAAGAGCAGCCTACTATAGCATGATACACAGAGCATTCAATATACCGTTAACAAAAGAAGATCTAAACAAAGAATTACAATTAATTCATGACATAGCTAAAAACAATGGATTCAAGAAAGACATGGTTAACAAAATCATTCATAAAATAAAATCCCAACCCAAAACCAAACTAACAAAAGCAAACGAACCCAAGAAAGACTATGCACTATTCACTTTCAATAATGTACACATATACCCCATAACTAATATTTTTAAAAAACATAACCTAAGAATAGCATTCAGAACTACACACAATAGTACCAACATCATACACAATGTCAGGACAATCAACAGCAACAACAAATACAACCACTCAGGGGTATACCGCATCAAATGTAATAACTGCGAGACCAGCTATATCGGACGTACCGGTAGAAACTTCCTAACCCGATATAACGAACACATAAACGCAGTGAAACACAATCATTTTTCCTCAATAGGACAACATGTCGCAGACTATAAACACAGTTTCACAAACATCGATAACGATATGCAAATCCTAAACATAAACCCCAAAGGCCCCCTGCTCAACATAACAGAAGAATTTTACATCACTTTAGATCAGTATACCAATCCAAATTACAACATAAATGAAATCACAGAAAAAACTAACATCATCTTCAATACAGTTATCCCCGCCCTAAAAAACCCTTACCTTAAGTTAATCGATAAACAGAACGCAACAAGCAACAGAAAAACACCAAACAACACACCCAGCTCCATCCCTACCCCCACAACAACAACTCTCCCTACCCCTCCTTCCCTTCCCCTCACAGCAGCTAGTATAAGCCCAAGAAGAACACGAAGTAGTACATTACAAGCTCGCACGTCAAACACAACTCAGCTACACCAACAACAGTAAGTACATATTCCAATTCACACACATAACCCTTAGACATTCCTCCACACAATATCACTTATAACTTAATCTTATCTTCCACAGATAAACATAACATCATTGCACAGCTACAAATGGGAAAGGAGCCACTACTTTGAAACCAATGTCATCCAAATTTACGGATGCCAAAAAGACAACATGAATTGGTTCTAATAAAAGGGCAACACACACAGCAGAGCTGAACATATTTTACTTGAATTTCATCCATACATTTGGCACCTATTTTAAATTGAAAGTGTTTTATCTCACATACGCACAGGAAGACAAAACTTTTATCCATGCAATTTTACAAACTCTAAGAATAGCAGCTGAAGTGCACAACTGTGAATAAGACTTAAATACGGAAGTTAGTCGATGTATTGACCACCAAGCAAGAACGAATGTTCATATGCATGAAGTGTTTTTATATATTGTTTTTATCTTGTACGTATATATAGTTAGTTTAGGAAAAGACGTGTTTTATACACTAGTTTTAAGACCTTCAACATTTTAGACATACAGTTGCAATATTGTACAGAATGACATATACGCCAGTTCACGCTAAGACGTGCCCCATTTGTATGTAACTAAATGTACATCATCATCATATGGCATTCCTTCAACACCACAATCTTAATCAAAGCTTCATTATATAAATATGTATGTATGGTTCAGCTGAAGATGACCTTGAATATGAGGTCGAAACCGGTCCTGTAATTTAATATATACAATAAATAAGTATTGATTGGTGGAAATCCTCTCCTATTTTTAATTGTGCAATTGTCAATACGGAAATGAAAATTATAGATTACGATATCGTAGCCAACCAGGCAAAATGGAGCGCATATAGATTTCGAAACTTAAAGATCAAACTAACGAATGCGATTAAGAGCATTGTTTTTCTGAAGGAATGTCTAAAAAATGACCTAACACCTAAATTCCTGAGAAAATATAACAATAAACACAGGCACACCAAACAAACTCATAATACGCAAAAAAGAACAAACAAAATCTGGCTGAAAGAAGAAATAAAGTTTTTATACCGTAAAAAACAACATCTTAACAACGAACTATACCGAATACATTTAAAGGCATCTAACGAGTTACCACATAGCTATTGGGATAATTTTCAGCAGATCACGACAGAAAAAATCAGGAACTTAGCCACCAAAAAACAGAATACACTAAATAAGAAGTTAGAAGCACTTAAACAACCATCCAAACCAAACCCAAAAACCGAAACTCCGAACACGAACTCTCCTACCTTTCCCAATGAAATCACTGAACACAAATTCCACCCACCCGTAAAAAATCTCACAAATACGTCTTTTAACGAAATGGAAACTGTTATCTTGAGCAAGGGACCCAAGCACAATTGGGGTAACACATCAACTTTCCAGAACATTACAACTACTATCACCGAAATAGAAAACGCCATACAGAAAATCCCACATGAGCTACGAGACGAAGTCAGATATGATATTAAAAAAAGGCTCCCACAATATATTGACAAAATTCACAGTAACTCCCAAAATAATAAATCAACCAATAAAGTACACATAAACAAACTCAAAGACAAGATAAAACAGAATAATCTACTAATAACGAAAGCCGATAAGGGCAATACCACAGTTATTATCGACAAAGACCAATACATATTGAAAACCAAAGAATGTTTTCAAGATAATACTTTCCTCATCAAACGTAAAGACCCGACCAATAACATACAAAGGAACCTCAAAACCTTATTAAAAAATACACACTTTCTTTTAACAGAAGTAGAATCCTCTAAACTTATAGCAATGAATCCTCAAATACCTACTGCTAAAGCTTATCCCAAAATACACAAAGACCATATTCCAATGAGACCTATTATTAACTACAGAGCAAGCCCAACCTATAAACTTTCGCAATTTATTCAACGATTTCTCAAAAAGCACTACGTATTCTTAGCTAATAAAACAGTACGGAACTCAATAGAATTTTGTAATAGGACAAAAGGATTAAAGATTGAACCATATCACAAACTCGCATCATTTGACATAATAAACATGTACCCAAACATTCCCACAAAACGAACAATAGAAATCATTGAATCTAACCTAAAAAGTCATAGCAATCTAAGCACTTTGGAAATAGAAGAGTTCATTAAATTACTTAATTTTGCCATTAGTAACAACTACTTTAAATTCCATGATACTATCTATCAGCAACAGGGTTTACCAATGGGATCTCCCGCTTCTGGTATAATTGCCGAAATTTACATAGACTATTTAGAGCACACATTCATCAACAAAATAGACCATATATTTTTTTGGTGTAGATTTGTTGATGATATCTTTATTATCCTCGACAATAGGTCCACAAATGAAACTGATATATTAGATAAACTCAATACAATAGATTCCCATATAAAATTTACCATGGAATCCGAAAACAATCACAAACTGAACTACCTGGACATAACGACAACTAGACATGATGACCACCTTTCTTACAGAATATACAGAAAACCCACGCATACCTCAAATACAATTAAAATAGATTCCGTTCACCCCAACATACACAAAAGAGCAGCCTACTATAGCATGATACACAGAGCATTCAATATACCGTTAACAAAAGAAGATCTAAACAAAGAATTACAATTAATTCATGACATAGCTAAAAACAATGGATTCAAGAAAGACATGGTTAACAAAATCATTCATAAAATAAAATCCCAACCCAAAACCAAACTAACAAAAGCAAACGAACCCAAGAAAGACTATGCACTATTCACTTTCAATAATGTACACATATACCCCATAACTAATATTTTTAAAAAACATAACCTAAGAATAGCATTCAGAACTACACACAATAGTACCAACATCATACACAATGTCAGGACAATCAACAGCAACAACAAATACAACCACTCAGGGGTATACCGCATCAAATGTAATAACTGCGAGACCAGCTATATCGGACGTACCGGTAGAAACTTCCTAACCCGATATAACGAACACATAAACGCAGTGAAACACAATCATTTTTCCTCAATAGGACAACATGTCGCAGACTATAAACACAGTTTCACAAACATCGATAACGATATGCAAATCCTAAACATAAACCCCAAAGGCCCCCTGCTCAACATAACAGAAGAATTTTACATCACTTTAGATCAGTATACCAATCCAAATTACAACATAAATGAAATCACAGAAAAAACTAACATCATCTTCAATACAGTTATCCCCGCCCTAAAAAACCCTTACCTTAAGTTAATCGATAAACAGAACGCAACAAGCAACAGAAAAACACCAAACAACACACCCAGCTCCATCCCTACCCCCACAACAACAACTCTCCCTACCCCTCCTTCCCTTCCCCTCACAGCAGCTAGTATAAGCCCAAGAAGAACACGAAGTAGTACATTACAAGCTCGCACGTCAAACACAACTCAGCTACACCAACAACAGTAAGTACATATTCCAATTCACACACATAACCCTTAGACATTCCTCCACACAATATCACTTATAACTTAATCTTATCTTCCACAGATAAACATAACATCATTGCACAGCTACAAATGGGAAAGGAGCCACTACTTTGAAACCAATGTCATCCAAATTTACGGATGCCAAAAAGACAACATGAATTGGTTCTAATAAAAGGGCAACACACACAGCAGAGCTGAACATATTTTACTTGAATTTCATCCATACATTTGGCACCTATTTTAAATTGAAAGTGTTTTATCTCACATACGCACAGGAAGACAAAACTTTTATCCATGCAATTTTACAAACTCTAAGAATAGCAGCTGAAGTGCACAACTGTGAATAAGACTTAAATACGGAAGTTAGTCGATGTATTGACCACCAAGCAAGAACGAATGTTCATATGCATGAAGTGTTTTTATATATTGTTTTTATCTTGTACGTATATATAGTTAGTTTAGGAAAAGACGTGTTTTATACACTAGTTTTAAGACCTTCAACATTTTAGACATACATATTGTACAGAATGACATATACGCCAGTTCACGCTAAGACGTGCCCCATTTGTATGTAACTAAATGTACATCATCATCATATGGCATTCCTTCAACACCACAATCTTAATCAAAGCTTCATTATATAAATATGTATGTATGGTTCAGCTGAAGATGACCTTGAATATGAGGTCGAAACCGGTCCTGTAATTTAATATATACAATAAATAAGTATTGATTGGTGGAAATCCTCTCCTATTTTTAATTGTGCAATTGTCAATACGGAAATGAAAATTATAGATTACGAAGCAACATCATTACGATAAAAATTAATTTTTATGAAAAATAAGGAAGTAAAATATGTTCAATCCCTCAACCCTCCTCGTTTCAATGTAATTTGGCAAGTAAACATATTTGGCGGTTATTTGGTCGTCACTTCCTTTTGTTTCCCGCGAGCATTGTGAAATCACGGCCAGCTGCATAGATATACTCTCCTCTCTTAGAACGACTCATCAAGTCGGCCGTGAAGTAGGCTCTACTCCTTGCTCTGCTGTTCTCCAGTGCATGCGTTCGGCTCTCTCTTTGTTATGTGCATAGATGTGAGAGGTATATTTAGAGTTAAAAATTTAAAGTTAAAAATTTCATGATTGTTCCATATTGAATAGAGAAGTATACAATATTAAATTGAAGGAAGGATCCACCTTTTCAATACTCAGTTATTGAGTTGAACCAAATAGAAGTTACAACCTGTTTATTTGGGGCCGGTTTCAACACATTTGAAGTGTCATCATCAGCCAATTAGCAAAGCAGTACAAAAATTAAATCATGAAGTTCTAAAAACTCATAACACAATGATCACGGTCAGAAAGAGTACGTAGAATAATTAACACTACGTTGTGTTGAAGCAATTCCAGTTGATGTTCATAACACAATGATCACAGTCAAGAGTAAAAAGATCAACACTATTTCGTGCCGAAACAATTCCAGTTGAAGTTCATAAGCAGGTCTTGTGCTGCATTTACATATGAAGACGTATGTAGATGATGTATTAAGGTCATTAACGAGGTAAAGGACTTGTTCTAAGATGAAAAGTTGAAGGATAGCTCGTTATAAAATTGAAATTGTGATATGCAGTTATGTATAGTTGTTGCTAGGCAAGGACTTGTAGGCATTTGTATTATTGGCCGAAGAGTGGAAAGCGATGTAATTGAAGTCTTAAGAATACAGTGTAAGATTTAATTTCAATAATTCAAAGTGGATATATAACAAGATTTAAATCATTAAAAATTAATAGAACCAAATTAAAATATTTAAAAATGGGAAGAAAATTTAAATGAATAACAATGTGAGGCTCAACTTGATCAGCTTGCCATGGTGATTGATAAGTGTATGGGAGACGAAAAATGAAGGTTGGGAATAATGAGCATTTATTAGGGGCAGGAAAAGTGGGGGGGCCAGGGAATATCAAAGGAGAATCTTTCAGGCATTGCAGAAGGGGCAAGTAGTATGAGAGAGTATTGTGTAAATTGTGAAAGATTGTTCGGTTACTTATTGACTTGAGGTTATTTAAAATGGAGATGAGAAAATTGAAAAGGGCGTTACGCTTCTCAGAAATAACATTCAGGTTAAGGTTTGGATTGAAAAACTGGTCAAGGTGTGTAAAACAGTTTTCAGTGATGTCTATGAGAGGGCCTTTATTTAGAGTGCTGAGAATTTAGATTTCCTGGTCTATTGTAGTGAAAATATTTTTTGTGTCATGTATATGTTGCTCCACTGCCGAAAATCTGTTTTATTTTGTTGCATTAACGTGTTCAAAGTACAGTATCTAATTTTGAAGTTACGACCAGTTTGATCTTTGTCAGAAGAGTTGCAGTTGTTGCATTTAAAATGGTATACACCTGACTTAGAAAAGACACTGGTTTTATTTAAGGAGTTGGGAGTTAGATAATAATAAAAGGTTTCTATTATTAGTTCAAAAAGAAATCATGGTGTTGTGTTTTTTGAAGACATTAGCAATACTGTTGGCATTTATGCCGGCCCGGTGGTTTAGAGGTAGCATGCCTGCCTCTTACCCGGAGGCCCTGGGTTCAATTCCCGGCCAGTTCAGGGATTTTTACCTGGACCTGAGGGCTGGTTCGAGGTCCACTCAGCCTACGTGATTAGAATTGAGGAGCTATCTGACGGTGAGATAGCGGCCCCAGACTAGGAAGCCGAGAATAACGACAGAGAGGATTCGTCGTGTTCAACACACGACACCTCGCAATCTGCAGGCCTTCGGGCTGGGCAGCAGTCGCTTGGTAGGCCAAGGCCCTTCAAGGGCAGTAGTGCCATGGGGGTGGGTAGGCATTTATATTGAATGTGAAGTAAGCATCTGGTATATTTAGCGCGTTTCAGTTCTAATTACCGTATAATCCCGAATACCACCTGCACTTTTTTCCCCAAAATATTGGTTCTAAATCTTGGGTGTGAGTCTTATTCAAACTGTTCATTCTCGTAAATATTTTACTACATTTACATGGAGTATTGAAATAGATTTGAATACGGTTACCGTACTCCATATACCACATGTAAACGGGCATTCAGGTCTTATTGCGTTTTAGTTGCGTTCTATAAAACAAGATAGATTTTTTCTCAATACGGTTACAGTGGCATGTAAGCATGAAATGTAAGGTAATGAAATACGGTAAATCAAAGAATATGGGCAAATATGCCGTAAATATTAAAGCCACTGCTGCAGATGCTCAATCGTCATTTGTTTCACAAGTGTTGCTGGCATGCTGGGTGCGCGAATATGATCTCGTGGGATATCATATTTTGAGAGAGTCGAGACTGTTGGTTACGGAAGTCTACCTCGCTCACATTTGAGTTCTGTATCTGTCCCGCGAAAGTTCTGTCTCAGTAGTAAGCGATGGATTCAAAACGGCGTCTGCGGTCATTTACTGTGCGTGAGAAACGTATAGTTGTACGCGAAGCTGAAAAACACGGAAATCGTGCCGTTGGCAGAAAGTTCAATATTGATGAATCGTGTATTCGTGATTGGTGGAAGGAGGAAAACTTCTGCACTCCACGGGCGGAGTGCAGTGTTTCCGGAAATTGAACGACTCCACAAATTTGTGATAGAGAAACGTGAGTTAGGATATTGGGTTTCGAGTGAAATAGGTCAATTGAAAACACTGGAGATCTCAAAAGAACTCAAAACACAGGGTTATACTGCAAGCGGCGGATGGATCCAAGACTTTTATCGGAAAAAGGGATTGTGCATTTGGAGAGGTACGTCTATTTCTTGTCTCCCTGGGGCGTATGAAGAAACATTAACGGCCTTTCAGCGTCATATTATTCATTTGAGGAAGCAAAATTCTTATTTGCTGTCGCAAATTGGGAATACTGACCAGACACCTGTCAATTGTGAAATGCCGTTGGAAAATACAGTGGATATGAAGGGTTCTAAAAGTGTAACCATCAGAACAGGCGGTAACGGAAAGCAACGATGCACGGTATAATGTTGTGCGTATTAGCGGATGGGCACAACTATATGTGGTTCTGAAAAGGAAACTTGCCGTCCGGTGTTATTGTTAGAACACGCGAGTCCGGCTGGATGGACAGTACGTTAGTTGAGGACTGGGTGAAGTGCGTTTAGGAGTGTCGCTCGGGAGCTTTGTTACAAAAATGAAACATGTTTGTGTTGGAAAGTTACCGAGGACATACAACTGATGCCGCAAAAGATATGATGAGGAAAGGAAAAACTGATCTTGCGATAATTCCCGGATGATTCACTTCTATTCTACAGCCGTTGGATGTGTGCGTTAACTGGCTTTTCAAAACTGCAATGAAACACTTCTACACCGAATGGATGTCTGATGGTGATCACGCATTCACACCAACCAGACGAATGAAGTGGCCTGAAGTAGGACTAATATGCAGCTGGATCAAGAACGCTTGGGCGCGCATTCCCAACAATCTAGTGTCCAAAAGCTTTAAGAAATGTTGAATTTTATTCAGTGGATGGTAGTGAGGACGACTATTCATGGAAAGATGCCAGCAACGAAAGTTTCTGTGGTGAAACCTCAGATGACGACGGTGAATTGTGAATGATCCGAGTATTGGACGGATTTTATTTACGATTTTTGTGATGATTTTAATTGTAAGCTGTCTGAATTTATATTAGTGGTATATTTGAAGAAAATGGAATAGGTAAGTAAGTTTTCGAACTTTTTTTTCTTTCGTATTTTGCCATCTCAAAATTTAGGGTACAGGTCTTATTCGGTGGCTGGTGGTATTCAGGATTATATGGTATCCTAGTCGATTCGAAAAGAAGTAATTGGTTTTGTAAAATGAAGTGGAGCAATTGTCTAATTGCATCTTCTTCTAAGAAGACAGCAGTGTTACAGAAATATCGAGACAGTTACACAAACGAATGACCATGCCTACTTGCTTCACGTGTTAGTGAAAACCACGTGTTCTGCTGTCTGTGTTTGTGTGATTTCGCTGTGGCTCACGGTGGACGAGATGATTTTAGGAAAGACATAGAATCCAAGAAACATCACACATACGATGAATCAAAATTACGAAACCAGTCCGTTTCATCATTCTTCATAAAAAGTAATAAAACTGCGGTAACAAATGCCGAATTGCTGTTCACATAATTTATTTTGGAGCATAATATTCTATCAGTTTCAGACCACGCTGGAAATTTATTTAGATCAATATTCCCCAACTCCAAAATATCTCGGAAATATGGTTGTGTAAGAAGTAAAAACTCTCCTTTAGTTCGATAAATGCCATATGAGGCAAAAAAGGAAATAAGTGAACTTTTCCAAATAACGCCTTTTTCTTTGGCAAATGATGGTAGTGCGGATTCAAATGCAGTTAAACTTTATCCTATAGTTGTCTCTTTAATGCTCAGAGAGGCCAAATATCAACTCTTCTATTGACATTGTTAGAGAGTACTGACAACACAGGCGAGGGAATTTTCTCTGTTATTAATAGTGAATTGTCTTCTTTAGCCATTCGATGGGAAAATTACATTTCTTTTCCATCTGACAATGCATACACAATCTTAGGGACAAATAAAGGTGTTGCCAAATTTGTGAAGGACAGGCATTCTGCTGTTTACTGTATGTCCCGGGTTGTTCATGTCATCTCGTACACACTTGTGCACAAAACGCAGCAGCCCACTTACCAATCAATGTAGAGAAGTTTTTGTTTCAGTTATGTTACTATCTTGGTGCAGAGCCTCCATGGCTCAGGCGGCAGCGCGCCGGCCTGTCACCGCTGGGTTCTGTGGTTAAAATCCCGGTCAGTCCATGGGAGATTTGTGCTGGACAAAGCAGAGGCAGGACAGGTTTGTCTCTGGGTACTCCAGTTTTCCTTGTCATATTTTATTCCAGCAACACTCTCCAATTTAATTTCATCTATCATTCATTAATCATTGCCCCAGAGGAGTGGGACAGGCTTTGGTACCCGGCACAATTCCTATCCTCGCCACTAGATGGGGGCTTCATTCGTTCCATTCCTGACCCGGTCGAATGACTGGAAACAGGCTGTGGATTTTCATTATATTACTATCTTAGAGTTCTAAAAGGCAAAACATGTTGATAGTATATCAGGCTGTTTGTTGCACACTGGGTCACAAAATTTTGAAATATATAAGTACCCATTAGCTCTCGCTTCTTTAGTCTATTAATTGAGTTCTTGAGCAGTGCAAAGCTTTGATACTCATGTTTTGTAGTGAACCCCACCATAAAAATGAGAACACCAAGCTGGTTTTTTTTTTTTTTTTGCTAGGGGCTTACGTCGCACCGACACAGATAGGTCTTATGGCGACGATGGGAGAGGAAAGGCCTAGGAGTTGGAAGGAAGCGGCCGTGGCCTTAATTAAGGTATAGCCCCAGCATTTGCCTGGTGTGAAAATGGGAAACCACGGAAAACCATCTTCAGGGCTGCCGATAGTGGGATTCGAACCTACTATCTGTACCCTTTATTTACAATACCATTTATGTGATTGCCCCAATGAAGATCTTTCCTTATATTAACACCTAGGTACTTACAATGATCCCCAAAAGGAACTTTCACCCCATCCACGCAGTAATTAAAACAGAGGGGACTTTTCCTATTCGTGAAACTCATAACCTGACTTATAACCCCGTTTATCATCATACCATTGCCTGAAGTCCATCTCACAACATTATCGAGGTCATTCTGCAGTTGCTCACAATCTTGTAACTTATTTAAGAAATGCTTCGTCAGTCTGTCATAACCAGAGCTGCCATCTGTCAAATAGAGGTGAATTACATGTCAAGTTCGAGAATACTGAAGCAGTCAGATTAATCTCTGGCATCGATAAAAGAATACGATGTCGGAAGGTACAACTTAAGCGTAACTTGGTGTGGCACAACACACAGTCTGCCTTTATTCATGATTGATAAATCTAAAGAACCATGATGTTTTAAGACCTTTGTTATGTAAGAAAGTTTTGCAATTGAATGAAAAACTGGGCAGTACTTCCAATTTCAAGCCTAGTAGTGTTTGGTTGAAAAATGTTAAGATCTCACCATGGCTTTCTTTAACTGGAGATTTAAGCAGAGCATTTAACATGTGATCTGACTGGCAATGAAAATTTAAGCACAATTTCCCAGACTTTTTGAACAATGGAAACTGTTCTCGGGATGATGCGTATAACGCTGATGGTAGAGGCACCTGTTTGTGTTGAAAATTTTTGCCTTAATTTGTCATTTTTTAATAGTTATTTCAGTATATTTTTAGCTATTTTTATTTTATCTTGTCAATAATTTTGCTAAATTTTATTTCCACTTTTCAGCTATAAGAGGTAAACCAATAACTTAGTTGATAGCATATTGCAGTATAACAACGTTATATTTTTGCGCAAGTCTATAAATACATGAGTTATGCTACTGCTTAAAACACATACATTATGTCAAAGCATGGAAGTTTGAAAAAATTGTATCAGTTGTCACTTTATAAATTAGGGCTTAGCCTATATAATTTACATATCAGTCTGAAAAAGACAGAGATACCACGAGTTCCAAATTACAGGGAATCAGAGCTGTTCTCCTGTCAGACATTACATTACAATACGTTGAGAATGCCCTCTCACTATCAACGTTACTGCTTGGGATCCATAAAGCCTTCACTCCATCTTCCAGAAACTGCTCATATTCTGGTTACAGGACATGTGCATTGGTATGTTCTGAAGAAATGGTTAGCATTTGAACCATGTCGGCCCTCAGGTTCAAAGTCCACATCGATATCTCAGCGCACCACCGCCGACTGGTAAAATTTGCATGCGGTTGTCGTTGTCCCTATAAACCGAAAATAATGGATCAGTGTGACTTCAGCAGACATGGAGGATGCCTCACAGACACATACGAGAACCGTACCGTCAAATGAGTGCATTCGAAAGAGGGCGCATTATTGTTATGAGAGAACGTGATGCATCAATCCAGGAAATTGTTGCTCGTGTGGAACGAAGTGTGTCGGCAGTGCAACAGGTGTGTGCAGAATGGTTCAGAGATGGCCGTGAAATGCAATGAGATGGGTCTGGTTGCACCACCCAGATCACCCCCCCCCCCCCCCCCCCCGCCTCGAGAAGATCGACACCTCATCCGAATGGCATTGCAGTACAGATCTGCATCCTCCTCAGCTCTGGCGCAACAGTGGAGCAGTGTAACACATCGTACACTATCAGGAGTGGTCTGGGTTACCGGCGCATCGTCCGCCTACCTTTGACTAATGTGCATAAACATGCTAGACTGCAATGGTGTATAGAATGACGTCACTGGGGACAGGAATGGCAGCAGATAATGTTTTTGGACAAATCCAGGTTCTGTTTATTTGAATATGATGGCCACATTTTGGTTTGCCATAGTATAGCTTAGACAAGCGCAGACATGCTGGGTAGAGTGTGCCGGTAGTGCAAGAGTGAAGAGAAGAGAATCGTGGAAGATGATCGGTGTAGATCAATATAGGGCAAATATAGGAAGAATGCAGGGGAGAAAGAAGAAGGAAGTGGAAAATGATGCAAGCAAGAAGGAACTGGGCATGAAGGGGACGAGGATGCTGACGGCAGTGGTGATTATGATAATGTTAATCATCGGTTGTGTGGAGTTGAACCCCAGGCCGAGCTCAAGTGGAAGCTTGAGCTGGGAAGACGCGGAAGTAATTAGGAAGGTGGTTAAAGAAGTAGTAGAAGAAATTTACCCATTGGAGCAACTTAAAAACATGATACAGGAGCAGACGAAAGAATTCAACAATATGAAGAAATGGTTCCAGGAAAAAACAGATGATACAATAACTAAAGTGGGAAGCAGTGTTAAAGAAATTGCGTCACTAAGAGAAAAAAAGTAAGAAAATTATAAGAGGAAGTGGCAAAGGCGAAATCAGAAGTAGAGGCCAGCTGTCAAGATCGAAGAAAGAAATGTTTACTTATATATGGGGTTCCGGATGATAAGAGGGAGGTCAAAATAATCACAATTTATAAAGTGGTGGAGCTAATTCAGGGAAAAATGAAAATCAATGTTAGTGAGGTTGATGTAGACAATGCGGAAAGAATAGGGAAAACACAGGGTACCAGGCCTATAAAGTTGAAATTGCTATCTACATACTTCGATGGCTGAGATAGTGATCAGAAATGCAGATAACATTCAGAGTGACAAAATTTGGATTAAGAGACACATAGGAAGTGAAAGGATGAAGAATTTAAAAGTTCTTAAAAAGCATATGGTCAGGGCCAGGCACCAAGGATTGAAGGCTTATATTTAGGGGACAGCAATTAGTAGTGACTAATGGCAGGTGGATTAGATTTTGGTCTGTAACAAACTTACTAGAACTAGAGGAAAGGATGAAGGAGGATGAGAGTGGAAAAAAGACTAGCAGCGGGAATCCTTCCAGGAGAAGATGCGCATGAGGAAAGGGGAAGACCAGGGTCCAATGAGGCCATAGAGACTGCTTCGGAGGTGACAAATGCAGAGGAAGGAAGGAGATATGATGGCAGTATAGAGACAAGCTCCGTGGCAACCCCATGCAGAATTATTGATCAAGAGAAGTCAGTGTTCAGTAGGTCACAATTGACAGCAATCAGGACCGCTGTCAATGAAGTATGTAAGGAGCTGTGTGGGGAAGGCGGGGTAAGTGAAAGGAAGAAGAACAGTGAAGGGCAGAAAGAGTTAAAAGAGACACCTAGCAAAGGGGAGTCTTTGAGGAAAGGGAGAAGCACGAGTTTAAAAGACTTGTAGGGAAAGAAGGACAAAAATGAGGAGGGTGTAGTAACAAGAAGTAGAAAGTTGAGTAAAAGAGAGTTAGTAGAGGATGGAGTAAAGCCATGTAGTGTTTAGTAAATGAGGTAGATATTAGTGAGTTTGGTAGTTGTATGGATGAATTTGAAATGTGGAGAGGGGTTAGGTTTGTAATTGTGGATTTAAGGTAATTTGGAAGAGTGATTATCTGAAAGATAAGAGTTTGATGTGGATGGATATGGTAATTGATTGTGAGCAACTTGATTTCAAGACTGATAAGAAGAGGAGATGAGGAAAGTGTGACAATTTGATTTGATAATTAAGGTAATATAGATGTGAGTTGGAGAATAAAATATAAGGTAAATTGGAGTAATTCAAATTGAAGAGTGGGTAGTTGATAAGTTGGATAATAATCTTAAATGTATTGTTGGATAGAGTTGGTAATTTTAAGAGGTTGAGTGATGTGAAAGGAAAGTGTGAGGTAGTGGGTTATTGATAGTATTGTAAGTGGTGATTAAGTGTGGTATCTGATTGTGAGTAATCTGAATTGAAGAGTGGTTAGTGAAGGCTGAGTGATGAGAAAGGAGTCTGAGAGATGGTGGTCTGTTTATCATAAAGTTTAATGATGGCTCAAACGACCTACGTGAATGAAATCCTGTGGAACCAGGTGGATGCAGTATGGATGGCTGTTCCCCAGGACGCCATTCGCGCCTTATACGCGTTGATGCCATCACACATGGAACAAGTTATCAGTGCCCATGGAGAACCCAGTGCCTACTAGACAACAGGACACATGCTGAACCAAGGTGACTGAAATGCTAATCATTTCTGCAGAACATACTAATGAACATGTCCTGTGAATATGAACTTCCTATCTCTAGTCTTTCAAGGTGTTCTGGTTTTTATGAACATAGTGTACTATTATTGTTGTTGTTGTTGTTGTCGTTGTTGTTGTTCGGCCTCTACATAGTAGTCATCCAACCTTCTAATGTCCGAAAATGGTGAAGCCTTGCGGAGACAAGTTGAACTGGATTATGACCACTCAATTTACTGGTTCATTACAAGATGTCACTACTGTTTGTTTAACCTGGTTGAGAGTTGTTTCTGTATTGGGGTGGCCCATACTGGGGAAGAGCATTTTGTTTCTAACTTGCCACTGCTGTCTTTTGATGTCATTGTCAACCAATTGCCCTATTGCCTGTTTATATCATTTTCTACCCATCAGTACTTAGCCCATCCCTTTATATACTGTGAGTTTGAAACTAATATGTCTGTCATGATGTGATCTTGGAGAATGCAACATAAAGTGAGGCCTCCTTCTGGAAAACAACGAACAAGACTGGGCTAGCTGCAGCAAGGTAGGCAGAACTTTTCTTAACGTGTGACATTATTTGCGGGTGGCAAAGAGAAGATACCAGTGTTCTCCTCTAGCATGTAACAGTTAGTACGTGCTGCACTTTTTTTCTCAATTTCAGTTAGGTCTTATCATGTTGGTTTATGAGGCTGTCTATGAACATGGTGCAAACCCCTCATGGGTACTATGTAATTTTAAGGACATATAAGTACGTTCCCTCATTTCTCTTCTCCATCTTGCTTTCTGGTGACTTAAGTTTTTTTTTAACTCTAAATTTTCTATCATACATTTATGATGGGAGACTGGTATCCAGTGGTAGGCCAAGGAAGAGAAGGTAATACAGTAGCAGACTTCAGATTGGGACAAAGGATTGAAAGAGGAAATTGGCTGGTTGAATTCTGCACCATTTATAATTTAGTCCTTGCTAATACTGGTTCAAACACCACAAAAGACCGCTGTATATATGGACGAGATCTGGAGACACTGGAAGGTATCAAAAAGAGTTCATTATGATTAGGCAGTGATTCAGAAACCATTGTTGGATTTCAAGACTTTCCCAGGAGCAGACGTCGACTCCGACCACAACTGAAGTTGAAGAAACTGAAGAAAGGAATGCAAGGAGATGGGATCTCGACAAGTTGAAAGAAAAGAGTGTGAGGGATTGTTTCAAGGAACATGTTGCACAAGGACTAAATGGAAAGGCTGAAGGAAACACAACAGAGGATGAATGGACAGTCATGAAGACAGATGGCTGCTGAAGGAAGGTTAGGATGAACGGAAAGTTCAAGTAAGAATCAGTGGATAACTCAGGAGATACTAGACCTGATTGACAAGCAAGAAAAGTACAAGAATGCAAAAACTGAGGAGGGCAGAAAAGAATACAGTCAAATAAAGAATGAAGTGGGTAGATTGTGTGGGCCAGCTAAGAAAGAATGACTGAAAGAGATTTGCAAAGATGTTGAAAGTTGTAGGGTCAGAGGAAAGGTAGATGCTGCATACAGGAAAATCAAGGAAACCTTCAGAGACAGGAAAACTAGGTTTATGAATATCAAGAGCTCAGATGGAAAACCACTTCTAGGGAAAGAAGAAAAGGCAGAAAGATGGCAGGAATATATCCAACAGTTGTATCAAGGTAAAGGCGTTCTGGAACAAGAAGAGACTGTTGCTACTGATGAAATGGGAGACCCAATTTTGAGATCAGAATTTGACAGAGCGTTAAAAGACCTAAATAGGAACAATGCACCTGGAATTGATGACATATCCTGAGAATTACTGACTGCCTTAGGAGAAACCAGGTTATTCTATTTAGTGTGTAAGAAGTTTGATACAAGAGAAGTGCCATCCGATTTTTGGCAGAATGTTGTTATAACTATTTTTTTATTTTTTATTTATTTGCTAGTTGTTTTACGTCATACCAACACAGATAGGTCTATTCACAATTAAGTATTTATTTATTTTCCACCTAGTCGATACAATGATTGCTTAAGGCAATTTAATGGTTAAAAGTGGTACATGTTTCGTATATTATCAACATCTTCGGCCACGTAACACTGTTAAGATGAAAAATATATAAATTGACAAAAATATATAAATTGACCAATCTATTGTTAATTTTAAGGACACTTCCTCTAAATTGGTCAATCTTTTGCATTTGCATTTGCCTGGTGTAAAAATGGGAAACCACGGAAAACCATTTTCAGGGCTGCCGACAGTGGGGGTCGAACCTACTATCTCCCGAATACTGGATACTGGCCGCACTAAAGCGACTGCAGCTATCGAGCTTGGTGTTATAACTATTTCCAAGAAAGCCGATGCTGACAAGTGTGAAAACTACTGCACCGTTAGTTTACTATCTCACACTGTATTATTTACAGAAGAATGGAAAGAGATGTTGAAAATGAGTTGGGAGAAGATCAATTTGATGTTGGAACACATGCAGCAATCCTGACTTTACATCTAATCTTAGAGGATCAAATTAAGAAGGACAAGCCTACATACGTGACATTTGTAGATCTTGAAAAGGCATTTGATAATGTTGATTGGACCAAGCTGTTTAAGATTTTGAAGGCGATCGGGATCAGATACCGAGAACAAAGAATTATCTAAAATCTGTGAAAGGAGAAAGGAGTGAGACAAGGCTGCAGTTTGTAATGCCTCCCCCTGTCATTTTCAATGTTTATATAGAACAGATGGTAAAGGGAATCACAATCCAAAGAGAGGAAATCAAAGCCCTGAGATTTGCCATGATATTGTTATTTTATCTGAGACTGCAGAAGATCTAGAGAAATTGCTGAATGGCATAGACAAAGTCTTTGGTAAGGAGAACAAGATGAAAATAAATAAGTCCCAAGATGAATATATATGTATATATGGACGAGAGTAAAATGCATGAGTAAAATAAATAGCAATGGCGGAAGGACATAAAATGCAGACTAGCA
Organism: Anabrus simplex; assembly: GCF_040414725.1. Lineage (NCBI taxonomy): Eukaryota > Metazoa > Arthropoda > Insecta > Orthoptera > Tettigoniidae > Anabrus > Anabrus simplex. The sequence goes on along the minus strand of NC_090270.1, from coordinate 160,761,407 downwards.
CAAGCGAGGAAGGACTTTCTTTAGAAGAGAAATTTACTCGTTTCAAACATTGATATTGTACCAGGAAAAGTTGTTGGGCTATTGAGCCTGGGAAAGGTCTCCGGTAGTGAACGATTCTTAGGAGCCGGTACAGAGAAAGGAGTTCACAGAGCGAAATTATAGATGTTATTTTGCTAATGAAAATGTATTCTACATCTAGGCGCAAAAATAACCTTCTTCTTATCTCGCATTTAAAACTTAGAAAATGACTTGAAAATAAATTCTTTCTTGTATATTCAACCCAAAATTGAAATTCAGAAAACTCTCTGCTATAAATAAAGTTGAAAAGTAAACTTATTTCTTCATGATATTCATAAGTTGAATGTGTATCATAAGTGTTTAGAATATTCAAAAATGAACACTTGTTTTCATAAATCAGTCTCATATGAAACCTACAGTCTTTTTAAATCAATGCCTAAAGTCTGTTTAAATTATGAAATTAATTAACACACGAAAATTAATTTTCATCAATTGGCACTTGTAATTTGTGGTTAACGTAGCACTTGAAAAGAATGATTGAAACAGTGCCTCTTCAGTAAGTCAGTGGTCTAGTTCAATAGTTTTAAAGTAATCACTTGTTTTTACCGGTTTAAAATGCTAAATTCGCTCATATCACCTGCAAGTTTTTGTAGGCTGGAACAGGTGAATGCGGCTCCACGAGCGGCAACTGGAACTCCAACGATGTTGTCAGCACCACGTCGAACCATGTACCATCTCCAACGTCGTACCACATTCCACTTCCCTCGCTGTACCCCATATTCATCCCTCGTCGAACTACGTACCGCCTCCAACGTCGTACTATGTCCCACTGAAATCTTTCTATTAAATAAATATAAACTGATAATGACTAATGGAATTTGGGAGCCATAAATATACAAATAAATAATTCTTAAAATTTGCCGGCTGTTGAGACTCATTTTCCAGGGTCGTTGCCTTGTAACAAGGAGATCTGAATCACTGATACCTGGAAAATAATATTGGGAAAGGAGTCCATCTGGTACTTTCCCCCACCCATAAAATTAAACAGAATATATCTTAATATCACACAAATTTACTTAATCAATTAAACCAGAATATATCTTAAAATCTGAGCATAGCTCGTCGTAATACATCCTTGAACATATATATATATATATATATATATATATATATATATAGCAAAATAAACAGAATATTAATATGAATAATTAATGTCTCTATATTATGAAGTAACTCTCTCTCTATAGGAACTCAGTTTATCCCGAAACGCATATTATACACACGCAGTCATGACTTTTTCGAAAATGGACTCCCTTTTGCTGATAGCGTTGATATACTGTATTTTGGAACGGCCCAACACGTTACCTCATGTAGATATTCTTAACCATAGAATATTGTCCCACTTCAGCATCACTCTTCCTGGTTCCGTCAACTGAAGATCTCCAAAAACTCCCAACATGGCATGAGACCTCTTCCCTCAACTCGTACCAAACACTTCTCTGATTACCACCAGTATCACCTCTGCACATTGCAAGCTGCAACTTCCAACTACTGACGCGTGCTTGCACCACACTAGCCCAAGCCAACACAACAGCATCTTAAAATAGCCCAGTTCCGGGAATTTCTCTACCTCAGCTCCGTCAACACGTAAACATCCACTCGGAGAATCGTCATGTAGGTACACAACCAGGAGATAAACTGAGTGAACTAAACATGCTAGTCCCAAATAAATATCGAGATTATATACAATAATGAGAGTTCCAAAAAGAGTTACTAAGCCGCGACGGCTAAATACACACATAATTGAAATATACACATGAATAAATAATAATAATAATATAATAATAATAATAATAATAATAATATCATCTGACCGGGGTTTGTCAGGTTACACCACGTTGAGTCAGGTGTTGAGTTGATATGAGGCTTAACACTCGGTCAAGATTTCTGGTGTCGTATAATGTTCTGGACACATGAGAAAGTTCAATTGACACTGGATCGTGAGTGTTAAAATATAGCACTATCTGATTAATTGAATATTCACAAGTCAAGAATAAATAGCATTCATAATTGCACTTAGAATCACATGAATTTTGAATCACAGTTTATAATGTGCACTTTGAAACACAGTCCGTTATCTAACTTCAAAGTAATACTCACTATTAGAAATAGTTACGGTTTTTTAAAAATGAATTAAAGCACAGTCTAAAGCGTTTGAAACACGTGTCACAGTTCGAAGTACCCACAGTTTTTTTAAAATATTCACACGTCTTAAATAACATGAGTTTTTTAAAGACACAGTTCATATAAGGCAAGATATTTACACTAGAACACAATGTTCTTGACTTCAGACCGAGCTCGATAGCTGCAGTCGCTTAAGTGCGGCCAGTATCCAGTATTCGGGAGATAGTAGGTTCGAACCCTACTGTCGGCAGCCCTGAAAATGGTTTTCCGTGGTTTCCCATTTTCACACCAGGCAAATGCCGGGGCTGTACCTTAATTAAGGCCACGGTCGCTTCCTTCCCAATCCTAACCCTTCCCTGTCCTATCGTCGCCATAAGACCTATCTGTGTCGGTGCGACGTAAAGCAACTAGCTTGACGTTCAGAACTTGTCGTATCGAGTTCAAAGTGAAACTTGAAGTCCAAAGTTTATGGAAATAGTGAGTGTAAGTCCAGTCCATGTCCTATATACACACACAATGCGTTTAACTGTCTCTACCTATTGCCAACACAAATCTTAAGGGAGTTTTTTAATGTTATTTAGCTTCACTTAAGTCAGTATTTCCTAAAAATGTCATAAAATGTCCTTAAGGTTTACTCAATTGTTTGCTATCACTGTTCAAACACTAGTCATATCTAAGAAAATTGTTCACATTCGGCTATGATAATTTTCTGATTATCACAATACTCTTAAGTTATGAGAAGTCACAGTTCAATGTTAAACACATGCAGACATTTTATCAAGTTCAGAGATGCACCGATAATAATAGAGTTCAAATCATCACATGCAGTCTTTTTCCAAGTACGCAACACTATATTTGAGAATAACAGAGTTCAACTTAATGCACATCAAATTTTTACATGTCCGCGACAGCAGAAAATTTATACGGATTGTCTTAGTACATGACAAATATTTCTCTAAGTCTTTTAGCACGACAGAAATCTCATCTTTGACGAACAAATTCACATAACGCTACACGGCGATAGTACCATCTGACATGGTCGAGTTGTGACTTGCAACTGCCTGTACTCCTTGAGGCGATGCTCTTATATACTGAAAGCTGGCTGGCTCTCTGCTTCAAGCGAAAAAAAATGTGTTTCTTTTCCACCTTAATATCTCGGAAACTAGTAGGTGGATTTCCTTCAAATTTCGGCTACTTTACTTTTCAAATATGAGCTTCATGCTGGTGTACTTCATATTTTCGTAGTTAAAGGTGTTTAGTAGATATTAAGATTGTTCAAGTACATTCTAGACGGGTGAATCTGCAGCACGTGGCGATTACGTCACCCAGCCGGTTTTCTGCCTGTGATGTAGCGCTCTCTCTCTCATTCCCATAGCGAGCAGCTGAGTCTCGAATGTTCGCTCGGCATGCTGACTCCAAATGGTAGAGCTATCAATTCGTTAAATAAATTATGAATTAAAAATGCAATGTGCCAGGCTGTAGGCATTCCTGGTACAATATAGTAATTAGAAAGATGTTTTCGAAGACTTTCCTCTGGAGCATGGCATTGTATAGAAGTGAAACATAGACAAATACTAGCTCAGAAAGAAAGAGAATAGAAGGTTTTGAAATGTGGTGTTATAGATGAATGCTGAGTGTGAGATGGATAGATCAAATCACAAATGAAGAGATACTGAATGGAATTGGTGAGAAGAAATTGATTTGGCTAAATTTGATAAGAAGATAGGACACACCTTAACACACCCAGGTCTTGGTCAGTTGGTTTTTGAGGGAAGAGTTGGCAGTAGGAATGGTAGGGGTAGACCAAGGTATGAATATGATAAGCAGATTAGAGCAGTTGTAGAATGCAGTAGTTATGTAGAAATGAAAGGATTAGCACAGGATAGGGTGGCACAGAGAACTGCATCAAACCAGTCTTTGGCCTGATGACTTAAACACACATTTCAACCTTTCACTTCTTTCTGTCTTAGTCACCACGTAGGCCTAGTATGGCTTATCCTCTGTGTCACCGTGCCTTCTGCCCCGTTAGGTTTTATGATATGTCATGTCATGTCACAGGATTGCTTGAGGTGTTCAGCTTCACTTTCATTTTGTTCTCGGCCTTTCTAGTAACCTTTTGTTTTTCATTTCTTGGCCGTCTAGTTTGAGCTTTGGCTCCTGTGTTTTCTAGATCTTGTGATGTATTATTTGTGTGTGGGGCTTCCTTATGGAATAAGGGCAGTGAGTGTTAAAAGCTGAGTAGGTTTCAAATGTAGTAAATGTATGTTCTGTAATGAATTTAAGGTATCTGAGGAGTATTCTTGGGTTGTTGGGGCCATTGAAATTGTAGATAAGGGTTTGACACCCTTCTGAAATGTCTGCTCAAAACTGAGATAACTCTGTTCTGTGACAAAGTCATAAGATTGAGATTGTAACTTTTGGTAAATTCCAAAGTCTCTATTATTCTCTCTCAATACCAAAGATATGTGCCAGCCTTTTGGTCTGGTAAAGACTTGTATAGAAAATGGGAGCCTCTTCTCTGCAAATTGTATATTAAGCCAATTTTATAAGCTTGCTTGTTTTTGATGTTAATACTTTCAAAAATTACTTCCTGTTATTGCTTTGTTGTTGTTGTTATTTGAAAATATTATTAATCAGTAAAGCAGACCTGGCCAACAGCTGGAAACTGCAGATGATGATGATGATGATAATGTTTTATCAATAAAGAAAAGATTACTTTCAAAATTTCCTCAAAATTAAAAGTTTTGTGTATGCTTTGTCCAGCTATTAAACCCTCATGCTTCTTTATCCTCTGATCCACCACAACTTCTGTATTAGTTATTATTATTATCATAAAATTAAAATTTAGAATTTTATAGCATTACCAGCAGTCATACCCACCGTTCACTGGTTTATTAGCTTCCTCGGTAGAATATTGGTAGTGTCGAACCCATGATCTGGAACGGCTTGGGTGGTGAGGATGAAATAAATGGCAAAGACGTCATAAACATCCAGTCCCCAAGCCAGGAAAATTAAGAGTACAAAGAGGTTAATTCTGAGAAAGATGTTGGGTAGGCTTATCATTTTTAACTATCAGCAATTTATCTTCATGTACTTTATTGGTAAGAATGGTTTATGCAGTAACTGTTTTGTTACACACAGTTCAGTCATTTCACAAAAGTAACACCACATAGTCAGTCACTTAATACTCACCCTGTTAGCTATGGCGAACTGATGGAGTGAAGTTTAGTATATCTATCCCCTCAATCCTCTCACCTATCAGACATTCACCAACATACCACACAAGGTGAGCTGAGGGGAGAAGGATATAGCACCTGGGCTGCAATATCAGTCTCTAATGCCTTGCTGTCAGAAATATGAATTATGTTTTTTTCTCATTGGTTTCAAGCTTTGTAAATGGAACATGTGTCAGGTGCTTACATTATAAGGTGCTTGGGATTTCCATCACTCTCATTTGAAGTTTGGGCTTTACCGATAGCCTTGGTAGGCCCAGAAGACTGAAAATAATATAACCTCAACAGTAATATCAGAAGAACCTAGACCTTCTTGTTTCAAAATCCAGGTGCTACATTCATTTCAGAAGGCATAAACAGACTTTGTCTACATGTTTTGCATCAGTGCCAGTGGAACTTCAGGTGCGTTTAAATTAGGACAATTGTAATATTATCTAATAAATGGTGTACATTGCCTGTGAAGACTTTTGGTGATTCTGAAACATGTCAGACAATAAGGAAGATAGAATTCAACAGAAATAAAACAACTGATGCAACTTACAAACCAGAAGCTGCTTATGAGGAAATGACGTGCAGAGTTTTTTGCACTGTATACAGGGTATATGTACATTACAAAAGAATTATGGGCATTACAGCCAATAGTGTAAGGAATGATCCATCATCCATATTTTCTTAAACCCGTTTGGTTTGTGTGAATGGGGCAGGAAAATTATCTAGTCCTTTTCCTTACTTATCCATGTCCAGATTTGTATATAACAACTTCCTGGCTGAATCAGGTTGATCACCCTTGTTCATCTTGCTGTTGTAGGTATCAATGTTGCATAATAATAACATTTTCCGTTTTATAGTGGTCTGAGTGATGGTACATCTGTTGTTTATAGCTGGAGACAGGGCACAGTGGAGAGTGACCAATCCTGTCAGATTCATAAGAAAATACAAAATAGTGCTTTCTGTGACCTGCACTGTGAGTGTATTTATTTCAGTTGTTTAATTATTTACTTAAGCACAACTTCAAAAATGTCAATATTTAATATCATCTAAATTATAATCATTGGGACTTTTGAGACACTGTACTGCACATGTCAATTGTCCTGTAACTTTAAGTTGCACAAGACACAAGCTTCTAGAAGTTGGAGGACTAAACGACCAGTGAAGATATAAAGTGATTGGATTAAATAAATCAAAAGGGTAAACTCATGCATTCATTGGTTAATTTTACCGCTGTGCTGTTTCCTGTTTCACAACCTAGTGTGTCCTACCTTCAGGAAGCGTGTTGCAGGGTAGATTCATTCTGTCTTTGGGATCATGTAGAGCGGACGTGTTGTCCAGGAGCTCTGTGCTCCATGGGGTTCGGGGTAAGCAAATCTTAGACTTTCTGATGTAACTTAATTTGACCTAATTTCACATTTTAACTTGTTACAGGAGTTTACCCTTCGATTGAATTAACCTGAATCAAAATTAATTCACAATGGTGTAATAGTGTTTTACATCCATCCTCACTTTTACATGATTCCCCTCTTCGTTTCACCTGGTCACGAGGCACGGCACATTAACATAGTTACATAGTAAAAGAATGTTGCTACATGTTTTCAAGGCATCTTGTTTTGCGAACAGAAATAGTTTCCGTACCTTAAAATTCAATTGCTCAGTAAGTTTGACCTTGATAATTCTATTTTAACTAATTTTAAATGGTTATTTTATGACCTGAATTTTTCTTTAGTGAAAGTGGTAGTTTTTCTTTAAATATCTAACCACTCTGCACAGTAGACCAATTTGCTTTTGCATCCTAACTCTAGTTTTACTTCGTGTCTATAGTTATTTCAGTAATAATTTATCAAGACTAGCATTGTAAGAACAATTTGTAAATTTTATCATGGTTCACTTTTCTGTTTTCATGTTTACATACGTGTTTTTATTTCCTTTGATTTGTTATTGATTTTTAAAAATAAATAGGTGTTAACTAAATTAATCTTCATTTGAAGTTCAGTTCACAAAAGTTTACATTCCCACACCTTGTAGGGTCCATTCTGCTTTCCACATCCTTGATCTTTAGTTGTCTTTGATTTTATCTGATTTTAGTTGTTTGTATATTATGTTTTTAAGTGATATTTTCCCATGTTTTAAATTATTTTTATTTAATGTTTGTTATTAACTGCTTAAGGTTACACTTTTCAGATTTTGTTCACTTCTTGGATTGAAAACATTAAGATTAAAAAGCAAACACAGAGAGTTCAATGCTAGGTCTGTCTTTCCATTTTTCCCTGTACCTTCAGTAGTGATACCTGGAGTATAAATAGTAGTAATTTCTAGAGATTTTGCATCCATGACTGACAGATCCCGTGAATAATAATTATACTGTTTTAGTATAGTAAGGGAAGGGTACACACATTCTCTGAATTTATAAACTCTAGCCCAGTATTTTGGGAATAAAATTAGGAATAACCAAGGAATGACTTGTTTATTATTTTATAATTTTACATTTTGTACATTTTAAAACTTATGTATATTAAAACAATAAATAACTTTACAATTCTATAACAGTCAGTCAGTCGCCTTCTTTTACAATCTTCTTACTTAAAAAACAAACATTTAAAATAGACACACTTCTTACATTAGCTCTTACATCCTGATGGTCGGATTTTCTTTTGTGTGATGATATTCAACAAAGTAGACTTATGCATGAATAATCAGTGAGTATTTTATTTGTCTTTTCCTATGATGTATGTACTCTTTGGTGTACTGAGTACAATTTCTCTCCGTGTTGAATGTCAACTAACCTGAAAATCACTGCTGAACGATCTAAACATTTACATGGAGGTTAAACACCCACACAAGTTTTGAAGCATGAGTAAATGTTTTTTAGGATTAATTAAACATGTTACAAAATTCACAAGGACACATTAAACTGCAAATGTGTCATAATTTCAACACCAGATGTAACACTGGGTTTGTCTTTTTGAGCAGTCAGAACATACACATGTCCATAATATTGTAATAACGTACAGACTAGCGTTAGTAATATTCTTCTTAGAATGATTTACATTGATCCTTAATTTTTCTTTAATATGTGTTATGAATGCATATCTTTGAAATGTGTGATCCTGAATTGGTATATGATTTATTCAGCATTGAGGTTACCAGTTTCACACAGGCACTTTCTTTGTTTATATTTCCTATCAAGAAATGGTATCTGTCCTGACCTTTTGCTCTAGGTTTTGAATCAGAAAGTTTCTACATTAGAGTTTACAAATGCAGCAATATATATATATATATATATATACAGTATAATACAAAACTTCTTTGAAGTTACAATACTTTAATCAGCACAACAACAGGGAGCTATTAATTTCTTGTGAAGTCGCAGCTGATATTTCTGCACTGCAAAGAAATAGACCTGTACTTAAAAGTATTTAACATTCTTCCTAATTCAGACGTGTTTCAATATTTAATGAAGCTTGTGAATTTCACGCATTTCTTAGTGTAATTGTAGTACCGATATTATTCCAGTTCTAAAAAGTCCAGTCACAATCTTTGCAACCAAATTACAACAAAAAAATACCTATGGCTGTATGTTCTGCCTCTTCATTCTATCTTTTATTATGGTAACTCAAATATGACTTATCTTCATCCCATTTTTTTGTTCTATGGCACAAGAGTCCATAAATTTTATTTAATTTAAAATGCATATTGAATGCTCCTACACTTAATGGACAAAATATTCATATCTACAGTGGCTGAATTTTGTTAACAGAAGGTTCAATTCGCAGAGCACTCAGTGAACCTCAGAATACAGTAGTTGCATGTCCTTTTCACACTAAATTAGCTCCATTTATACATTCATTAAATTTCATTTGAGATTTTTATAATGAACGCTGCTAGTCATTTTTCACTTATACACAAATGTAATCAATGACTTGCCAATCGAATAGAAATTTCTCCAATGAGAGTGAACTATGAGCAATACATACACACATACATACATATGTACATACATACATACATACATATTTCAGCCAATGAATGGGGGCAAGTCTGAAAGCTTAAAGGGGCCGAATGTGTTTGCTGGCCGTGAAGGTCTGTTAGGTTGTAGCCTTGGTGGTGGAGGTAACAGATCAATGGGAGGTAGGTTTCTACCTCTTGCTGGTCTCGAGTCTATGGAGAGCGGAGGAAGGATTGTAGTCGTAAACACAACATCAAGAGGATCAGAGCTTCTCACGGATACTGAAGGTGAAGTATCTTCTGTTTGCAGCAGGAAACCACATTGTGCAGTGCAGACTTCATCTCGCAAGATGGCGTCTCGATTTGCTTCCCTCAAGAGCTGCGCACAGTCTGTGATTCGAAGAGAAGCACACTGGGCCTGTAACAATGGATTTTTCTTTTCAACATTATAATTTAATTTTGAAGCCAGTTAAATTACCTATGGAGTTTAGGTTTCAATTACTGTACAGTATATACATACAAATTAGTAATGATTAAATCTATAAGAAAAGGGAAAAAGATGCAAGAAAGTACATCTTTCTTTCTATACCACTTTCCTCACACCCTGATCTGTGTTGTTCATGTGGGCTCGGTCCTATTTTAAGACTAAATGTCCTTCTTGATGTCAACCTACCTTATACAGTATGTGGAGAGATGTATTCAATTATTGTTTCTACAGTGATTGACAATGTGGAATGTTGTATATACATGAAGAATTGTGTATTAAGATAAACACAAATATCTAATCCCTAAGCCAGAGGAATTAACAAAATGTGGCTAAAATCACTCATTCAGCAAAGAATTGAACCTGGAACCCACTGGACCAAAGGCTGCTGCCAAGGAGCCAGACAAATGAAAAAATATAGTGAAAAGTTTTCACAATTCACCCCCATGTTTAGGCCTTAGGTTTTTTGATTTTACAGTTGATTGATCAATAAATACTTCTCAATTCTTAATATTAAAATCCACATTAATTTATGTGTACCTATTCTGTGACACCATGGGAAGTCAACTTTAGCAAAATACTTTACTAGTGATTTGGATAACAGTGCATACAGGTTTGATTGATGGTAATCATGCTGTCAGAATATTTTGACTTACTGTCTACAATCATGAATGGATATAACTACAGTTCCTGCTCCTGAGTATATTCCAGGTTTAAGACATTATACCAGTATTAACTGGTACACCAATGAAAAGACTACTCTCTTTGTACTTGCTGAACCTGAACTGAAGGGAGCACCTGAAAGTCAACTGCATTTATAGCAAGAAGAATAAGAATGTTAACAATACAGAATATTGCATTTGAGACCCGACTTCAACAATGAGATCATCTCCCACTCGTGTAAGCTGTCATGGCCATTGGTAACTGACAAGTGGTGGTCTTCTAAATGAGTGGCTGTGTTCAATGTCATTCTTCTATTAAGAACACTCTGAAGGGTATTCTGATGTCATGTCCGACTGAAGCTAAAAAGAACTGGACTGAGCTGCTGGATATGCTTCTAATAACCTATATTAATAAATGCAAGTCGGTTTGGAGCAATCTATATATATATATAACTCCAGCATCGTCCACTCCAAGTCCGGAATGGGACATGAGGAGGGTTGGCTGGCTTGGCAACCAGCTGTAAAAACTGCTAACGTCGAGCGGCAGTAAATAACTCGACACCCCCCCCACCCCCATACAGGCCAACTGCTTCAGGTGGATGAGCCCCTTTGGGTGGGGTGATGGTCTCCTCAGTGTAGGAAATGACACTGGAACCCATCATCTGTGTATTTGGCACAACGGAAAAATGGATGGAGGAACCTCCATTTTGTGGTTCTCAAGGGTCGTGGAGGCGGTTGAGGTCATGCCAGATGGACTGGCTATGAAGGCACAACTCATTGGTATTTCGAGTTTGTGGCAGTCCGTTGAAAGTCGTCGCATTTCATTTGTGCCGCAGGGTATAGTTCCAAGTAGTGTGTGGGTCAGGTCCTTGCAAACTGCGATCCACCGTAAACAAAATCCTGCTTGTGGCACTTTTTCCTGCTGTCACACCCTTCAACTCAATTCCAACGGCAATGGGATAAGGATGGTGGAGACAGGTTTTTGGGTGAAACTGGAAGCCTCTAGTTCAGGCCTCCACGTTGGTAGCAAATGTGTGATGGTCGTCTTTCTGAGACCCCGTGACTTCTCAGGAATTCGGTCCTGCATCTGTGTTTGGGCAGGCCTATTTAGGATCACCGCTGCCCACCCTGATTGGGGAAGGTCCTAGAAAATGTGGGCTAAACTTCGGTAGTCACACTCTCAGCCGGCTGCGAGGCCGCACCCAGCGGGTCACCCCTTATGCAATTGAAAAACGAAGATTACTAAAACTTCGATTATAGGAACCTGGAATGTTCGAACCCTACTTGATTTGAAAGACAATAATAGATCTGAGAGGAGAACAGCGCTTGTCACCCATGAGCTTGGATGAATGAACATTGATATTGCTGCCTTAAGTGACATCAGACTGTCCAGTGAAGGTAAACTTACAGAGTTCAGCTCAGGTTACACAATCTTCTGGAAGGGAAAAGAAGAGGGAGAACACCGCATTCATGGTGTTGGATTTGCTGTGAAGACCACATTGGTGAATGATTATCAGCTAACTCCAACCGCTATTAGCGAAAGAATTATGTTTCTCCGAATCCCACTTTCTGGAGCTAAATCTATGACACTCATCTCTGCATATGTTTCCACCTTGGATGCTGATGTAGAAGCTAAAGACCAATTCTACAACCTGCTGAGCACTACTATCACCAAAGTGCCACCAAGAGACAAGCTCTTACTAATTGGCGATTTCAACGCCAGAGTTGGTAACTGTGGCCGGATTTGAGACAGCAGTGGGGAAACAACTTCTTCATTAATTGTTTTAAAAATTATTTATGTTGTATAAGATATTATCGTGTTTGGACCTGTGAACTAAAAGAAACAAAAATTGTTTTGGAAATTTTGTTGTTGTATAAAAATTATTATTAATATGTGAAATTTGTTGTATCTAACTTGTGAAACAGCGTGTACCTACAAGTGTGATTTTAGTAGAATATTTCCTGTTGTGTAAAAGAATTTTCTAGATCATCAAGAATGAAAAGGCTTCTCATTGGCAAAAATAAAATATAATTGGTGAATATGAAAGTCGAGGATAAATTCAGTATCCTGATTGGTTACTTTGGTGGTTGCACCATTTCCTGTTTCTCAATCTCATACGCTCCTTCCATGGGAGCGAGGTAGTCTCCGGTCTTTGATTCTTGACCATCCTTGGGAGTGGTCGTGCTCCTCTGTTGGTCCCGTAATGGGATACCTGTCTCAGGGTAAGCACTATTTCTTCTTATTTTATTTTGGACATTAACTTCCTTTAAATGTAATTATTTCCTTTCTTGCGCAGGAGTTTGTCCTCGGGATTCACATTCACCATTAAATTTATCAAAATGAGTTAGCGGAGACTAACTCACCCCCACGGAAGGAGGAGAAAGGAGAAAATGTCATAGGATCTAACGTGTAGGTCGGTAAAAGAGGTGTCTTATGTGTTATGGTGCAATCCATTTGTTGTTATGATGTTCCATTAAGCAGCAGTTAAATGTATACAATACTGTAAACGTGCATATACTTGCAAGTATCTATTTGTATTCATTGAAGTCAATTTGTAGCAATGTACAAAGGGTGTGCCTGCCATTATTATTAATATTTTGCAGATTGATATTGGTTGTCAGCAGGAGGGCATCTACTTTGACTGGCAGTAGGAATGGGCTCCTCCTCCAACTCCTGTATAACTGGTATTAGTAAGGAGGGCCTACCATTGTAATGAATAATTCCCTTGAATATTGAATTTTCACGACCGCATTGTAATTGAAACCGAATTTCAACCTATTAGGTCATGTTACGTACATTTAGTACGTGTTGAAGACGTGTTAAGTACAGAACAAAACTGGCCAACCAGACACCAGTGGGATCCGAACCCACAACCTCCCGATTTCACATCGGTTGCTCTACCAATTGAACTATGGTGGCCTAGGCCACCTTTGTTCTGGTGGAAAGGATCTGAGCTACAGGTCTGGTACTACTACCATCACACTGTAGAGTGCGTTTAAGTTGCCCGTTAAGGGCCAAGTCAATGAATATTGAATTTTCACAACCGCATTGTAATCGTTTTCAACACGTACTAAATGTACGTAACACGACCTAATAGGTTGAAAGTCAGTTTCAAATAATTCCCTTCTTGATTTGACTGGCAGAAGGCAAGGGTGCCTGCAATTATAAACAAATTTACCCATCAAAAATATGACTGGCATTAGGCAAAGTGGCCTGCTATAATAATCAAAACTCTCCAACTTGATTGTGACTGACATTAGGAAAAGGGGCCTGTCATATTAATGATAACAGCAAAACTCAATTTTGACTGGCAGTAGGGAAGTTGCCTGCCATTATAATAAACACTCCTCAACTGGAATGTGTCCTGAAGTAGGAAAGGGGGCCTGCCATTGTAACGAAACCTCCCCAAATTGATTGTGACTGGCAGTAGGCAAGGGGACCTGCCATTATAATGAAACTTCCCATTGTGAATGCAGTAGCCAAGTGAGCCTACTGTTATCATGACAACTCCACTTTTCACACCTTACACGGAGAAAAACATGGGGACCTCCCCATGGCGTTTCTTCGACAACGCTAAGAGACATGCAATTTAATAAAATCTCACTCACTGCATGTACAGTAATTTGCGTACAAATCTGTATACAATGTAGAATACCGTAGAAAAGCGTGGATACATTTGCTAGTGTAATATAATGTAATGTACTGTAATTTGGCTGTAATGTGAGCCAGAGTTACAAATCTGATAACATGGCAGTTCTTGAACTCCTGGTATGTTGCCATGAGCATCTGGCCAATCTTCAACCTCAATGTCATGTCGGTTTCTCACAATTAAAGCATTCTAAAGCTCCTGGGGTGGTAGCACCACTTTACTTTATCACATACTGCTATCCCATGATTTTTGACTTGCCAGTGTAAAATAATAATAGCCATTCTTTTTTCTATCTTTCTATTTTATAAATGGTTATGGGGATGAATTAAATAGAAGTGCATTGTACAATGTACCTACTTCACCTTCCTTGTTACAAATTGTTTTAAAAATCCATAAGCTACAAATCAATCATACTGTGCGATAGAAAATGAACAAATGGATACACAGAATCATTGACTTTAGATCCAGTATTGATGAAATGTTAAATAGAATTTAAAGCACCTATTATCCGCACACTTTATCTTGGAGCATTTGTGTACGGGGGTGAGGAGTAAGGAGGGAGCTGTCCCGGTATCGATAGTGCTGCCTGGTGCTGCCAACTGAATGAAAATGAAATCTGAATTGAATCAAGAATATGATCGATCGATATGAAATTTCTAAACCGTTATCATCTTAAGCCAACAGCTATGTCACATACACATTATACAACATTATAAAACATTTCTCGATGCGAATCTTGTTCCTAGCATGAATTCTATACTTTGGCTTTGTTGTGTAAACAACAACAGTACTAGTACGTAAAGTGTACGCCAGATGTCGTACAACGATGCTTAAGCGATTCATAGTTTGTGTTTCAAAGGTTGCCAGTACGAATATCGAAGATCGCCGAGGTCGACTGATTCAGCACTAGGGTGTAAATGCACCAAGATAAAGTGTGCAGATAATACTCAATCTTTCACCTGAGCTACAGGCATCAAATTCTCAACATTTTAAATTCTTGAATTAGGACATTATTTTAATATCATATGTATTCAGGGCCTACCAAGAACCAGGTGAAAAAATGTCTATACTGGTACTTATCTCCCATACAACCTCTATACATTTAAAAAAACATAAAGGTCCATTAATACTATCCTGCAGGATCCTTATCTTAACCATTATATGATCAGATAATAATACTTCACCTATTCTAATGCTCTGAGTTTGATTTTCTAAAAATTCAGCCACCCATTCAACCACCCTTTTTTCTGGAACCTGAACCACCTTCTATCAAACTAGTTAGTAATTTTGCTAATATAATCATGAAGAATGCTTTCCCAGAGCTTACAAGCAACACATGTCAAGCTGACTGGCCTGTAATTATCTGCTTTATATTTTTTTTAAATCACTGTTTCCCTTGTACAATCAGGCTGCTATTGAAACTCTCTGTTCATATACTCCTTCATGCAAACAGTAATAAAAAATATTTCAGGTATGGCACACTATTCCAATCCATTGCCTTTAGCATATCCCTAGAAATCTTATTAATCCCAGCTGCTTTTCTAGCTTTATTAATGTTATTTGTATATTACTGTTGTCTAGAGATATCAGTTTTGTATTGGAGTTACTTCCCAATAAAGGCATAGGTTACAACAACAACTTTTGTATCCTTTTGTAAATATCATTATAAGTAAATATCAGTACATCACCAGTATTAGTAATCTGTTCCACCTGGACATTATCCTTAAATACAACTATCTTTATATACTGCAGAGTAAATACTTCTGCTTTCTGTAAGTCTTCACATATATAATCCCCTTCTTCATTAATGAGATCTGGAATGTCGTTCCTGGAACTTGTTTCTACCTCAGGTAACTATACATACCCTTCCATTTTTCCCAAAAATTCATATGACTGCCAAAATTATGTTTGCCATCATGTTATTCTTAGCTCATCATTTTTCTAGTAATTTCCTTCAATTTCTCCTTACTTTCACAACCATGCCTAACTCTGCTTCTTTTTAATCTGTACTTCCTTCTTAATCTCTTTATTTTCCTGTCAAGGCAATACATAACTGTTTTCACACATTTTTATTTACTCTTTTTGCACTGATCATAATTACTTTTATAAAGAGTCCCCCATGCCTTTCTTATCAACCGTATGGTATTGCACATTACAACTACTTTTACATCCTTCCTTTCTGTCACATTTATTTTTAACTATCACAAAAACAGCTTCATGGTCGCTTATACCTCACTTCATGTTTATACGTCTAGAAAACAAATGGAGTGAAGCAACTCACCATGTAAGACTGCGTAGATACCATAAAAGAAAAATATGGGTCCAGAATTTTTGGCTGCAGAATTCGTCAGTGGAGGACAGAATGATGATGATCACTGTTGGCAAGTAGATGCTGTGTGAGATGATGGGAGTGAGTGTGGGGGGACAAACAGACAAGAAAATGGAAAAACAGAGCAGTTAGCTAATACTAAGGCCGGATGTTCCCCTGGACCTGAACACCAGTTGATGTTCCATTTTGGAATCTCTAAGGGCGAGAGGGTGGGAAGTAGAGGGTAAATGTTTGAGGACCATAAAGCAAGCCTACTTGACTCAATCCTACACCACCTCAACCTGAATTACAGTGTTTCACTTGGAAGATCTTCCCCACATCTCTCACTTTCCTTGACGCTGACCTCCACCTGCAGGATAGCAGAATCAACACCTCTGTACACATCAAATCTATCCCCAGAGTCCCTAAGCAACCTAACCGCATATCATCCTAGTCTACACAAACTAAATCACATTTTAAAACAAGCATTCTATCTTCTCTTACCCTCACACACACCCAGGGTCTTCTTCCAAGAAGCCCCACAGTCATTTTCAGGCACCCACTTAACTTTGAAAACATTCTCACTCATTATGAACCATACCCATCTGGCTCTTTCCCCTGTAAACACGGCCACTGTAAAACTGCTGTTTATGTAGACCACGCGCCACTTTAACCAGCAGCATCACCCCATACAAGGTCATCATAACTGTATTTCAGACATTATCTACCAGCTTCAGACTCTACCCAGCTTTCTACATTGGCTTAACTAGCTACACACTAGCTAAACGTATATGCAGCCACCGCAGTACCTGCAAACCTCTAGCTAGATCTTCCAGTGCCCATTCGCACCAGACACCATCAAACAATTTTAAATTAATGTTTCACAGTTAAAGTGCTCAAACATTTAGCCCCCTATTTCCCACACTCTTGCCCTTAGAAATTCTAGAGTGGGACATCAACTGGTGCTCAGGTCCAGGGAAGCACCCTGCCTTAACATAAGATAACTACTCCTTTTTTTTTTTTCCTTTTCATTCTCTTGTTTGTTTGTCCACCCACTCCCATCATCTCATACAGCGTCCACTTGCCAACAATGACCATCATCATTCTGTCCTCCACTGACGAAGGCTGCAACCGAAAATTTTGGTTCCATGTTTTTATTTTATGTGTACTCTATCCATGCAGTCTTACAAGGTAAGCCGCTGCTCTCTGTCTGTTCCCTAGACTCCTGCTCCTGCTAGCTTTCTTACCCGAGCATTTATACCTCACTTCAGTTTCTCCATAGAGAAAATTGGTTTTATCCACCATGTTAAGTATATTTTTCCTCTAGTAGGTTCCATAATTTTCTGATACAGTTGTCTTTCCCAGATTAACTTATTTACCATTCATTAGTCATGATTTCTGTCATTTGTAGCACCCTTTCCAGTTAACATTTGATAAATTGAGATCACCCACTACAATTACATTTCTTTCTGTGTCGTTTCCCACACAGCAGATTATCTTAACAAATAATTCCACATAAACATCAGTGCAACCCTTTCCAGGTCTGTACCTCCCAAAAATATTAAGTTGTCTATTATCTTTTGAGATGAGCCTTACAACTAGAATTTCTTTTTTTCTCATCCTCAGACTTTTTTTTGTAGTAGCTTACAAATTCTTCTTTCACCAGTATGAATACTCCCCTCATACCGCTCCCATCCTGTCTCTACAATAAACACTCCAGTTCCATGAGAAAAATTCTGCATCCATAATATCACTTCTTAGACATAATTCAACACCTCAAGTTGTATTTTTGAGTTATATAAGTTTGAACACTTAAGATATTGGGGAACCTATTACAGTAGGAATTAACTCACCCCTTCTGAAGTACAAATGCAACTTGTGCATGGTGAAGGAAATGCTGTCTCTCCAACTGCAATGGATCTTCCACCAATATGACAACCCTGTACAGTCTCTCGCCATGCATTCAAGTCTATATGAGGCAGTGAACGGCATGGTACTCTTGTGTTTCTGTAAAAATAAAACAAGAATATCCAGATATTTATGAAATTGGAACACTTGGAAACAGAAATTTCTAAAGCATCAATAATTGAGAAACATATGTATTTTAACATTCATTTTATAAATAAAAATTAGCATGAAATTCTTATCATATATTTCGAGTGCAAAATTTGATAAAGTGTGTTTTTATAACATGAGGTCAAGACCATGATTGCATAGGTAAATCTCTGTTCTTCATCATCCGCATCATCATCATCATCATCCATTTCCCTTGCCCAGCTCTCGCTGGTTGAGATGTTTATGGCATCTTTCCATCTTCCTCTATTCAACCACCATTGCTCCTCCTTAACTATGTTACAATCCAGGGGCTCTTGCCCTCCCCCTCCTAACTGGGCCTCCTTCATTACCTTTGGCATCCTTCCCTCTTCCACCCTCTTAAAATGTCCAAACCATCTAAGTTTATCCTTCTCCAGTCTGTCGTAAAGCCTTTCCAGCATTGGCCTTCTGACCCCAACTTGGCAGGTTCGATCCTGGCTCAGTCCGGTGATATCTGAAGGTGCTCAAATACGTCAGCCTCGTGTCAGTAGATTTACTGGCACATAAAAGAACTCCTGTGGGACAAATTTCTGGCACCTCAGCATCTCCGAAAACTGTAAAAGAAGTTAGTGGAATGTAAAGCAAATAACATTATTATTATTATTATTATTATTATTATTATTATTATTATTATTATTATTATTATTATTATTATTGTCCGCCTCTGTGGTGTAGTGGTTAGTGTGATTAGCTGCCACCCCCGGAGGCCCGAGTTCGATTCATGGCTCTGCCACGAAATTTAAAAAGTGGTACGCGGGCTGGAACAGGGTCCACTCAGCCTCGGGAGGTCAACTGAGTAGAGGTGGGTTTGATTCCCACCTCAGCCATCCTCGAAGTGGTTTTCCGTGGTTTCCCCCTTCTCCTCCAGGCAAATGCCGGGATGGTACCTAACTTCAGACCACGGTCGCTTCCTTCCTACTTCCTTGTCTATCTCTTCCAATCTTCCCATCCCTCCACAAGGCCCCTGTTCAGCATAGCAGGTGAGGCCGCCTGGGCAAGGTACTGGTCATCCTCCTGAGGGAAAAACTGACCCTGAAGGGTAAACAGATTATGGTATTCTTCTTCTTATTATTATTATTCATACACTTCTCCACAGGAAATATGGGTAGTAATGGGGCACGGGATGCACTAAGTGCCTTACATAATTAAAGTATTTACACATTATAATACAAACTTTGATGTATAGGTATATACAAAACTGTAGATTACGGGATCTTCATTCTTGTGAGAGGAACGATCGCACAATGTTGCATGTTGACAGGAGGACAGAATGTTGCATAATTTTGTAGATGTTCGGTGGAAGACCCAGTTCTCGCAGACTCTTGTGAAGTGTGTGTGGAATGAGGCTGTTGACTGACAGAATCACAGGGACTATTCATACCAGTTTCATCTTCCAGATCCTCTTTATCTCTTCTGCAAGTTCTTTGTACTTGGATATTTTTTCACTGTACTTCCTGTCAATGTTGGTGTCATTGGGGATAGCGATGTCAATAATGAAAGTCGTCCCAGTTTTCTTGTTTACCAGTATGATGTCTGGCCTGTTATGGTTGACTGTTTTGTCTGTCACTACAGCAGTGTCCCAATAAAGCTTAATCGACTCGTTCTCCAGGAATGGTGTTGGATGGTACTTGTAATAAGGAATACGCTCCTGAATTAATTGGTTTTCCTGAGCAAGTGCCTGGTGTATGATTCCCGAGACATGATTGTGTCGTCTCGTGTATTCTACGGGGGCAAGTACTGGGCAGCCTACAGTGATATGGTTAATGGTCTCGAGATGAACGGAGCATCGTCTGCATTTGTCAGAGAGTACGCTGGTGTCTTTGATGATGTACATTTTGTAATTGTTTGTAGCTATTATTTGGTCTTGTATAGCAACTGCAAATCCCTCTGTCTCCCCAAATAAGCGCCCACTTTGTAACCACATACACGACGCATTCTGTCTATGCTCTGTTGGTTTATATTGCTGTAGTATTTTCCGTGGAGGGTCTTCTCTCGCCATGTCCTTTCTTTCTCCTGCAGGGATACTTGGTGATTTGTATGTGGGTCAGAGGCATTGTATGGATACAGAACAGTGTACTTGTCAGCAAGTACTACAGCTTTATTATTATTATTATTATTATGATTATTATTATTATTATTATTATTATTATTATTATTATTATTATTATTATTATTATTATTATTATTATTATTATTGAGAGCCTCTGTGACTCAGGCGGCAGCACATCGGTCTCTCACCGCTGGGTTCCGTGGTTCAAATCCTGGTCACACCATGTGAGATTTGTGCTGGACAAAGCGGAGGCGGGACAGGTTTTTCTCTGGGTACTCCGGTTTTCTCTGTCATCTTTCATTTCAGCAACACTCTCCACTATCATTTCATTTCATCTGTCAGTCATTAATCATTGCCCCAGAGGAGTGTGACAGGCCTCGGCAGCCGGCACAATTCCTATCGTCGCCGGAAGATGGGGGCTTCGTTCATTCCATCCCTGACCTGGTCACTGACTGGAAAATAGGTTGTAGGTTTTCATCATTATTATTATTATTATTATCATCATCATCATCATCATCATCATCATCATCATTATTATTATTATTATTATTATTATTATTATTATTATTATTAAAGCCATTTCCTCTCTGGTTTCCTTTCTGATGTCCTCATTTCTTACCCTGTCCCTTCTTGTCTTTCCTATCATACTTCTTAAAAAGTTTCTTTCACTTGCCTGAATTTTATTCTCCTGTATTTTTGTGAATGTCCAGGTTTCTTGCTGTATATGTCAGTGTTGAGCAGTAGTACAACCTCTTTGCACTTCATTGGTACTTCTTCCTCCACACCAGGTTTCTCACACTCTGGTGGAATGCATTTCCTTGGTGAATCCTTTTACTGATTTCCATGTCTAGCCCTGCATCCTGCATCAGTTTGCTTCCCAAGTACTTGAAACTCTCCACACTTTCAAGTTTCCCCCTGTTATTTTTATGGTTCTTTTCCCTTCCCTTTCTTCTCTGATCAACACCATTGTCTTACTCCTTTCCACACTGATTTTTTATTCCATAATTGATATTAGAGTAATAATACATGACATTTAAATCTACACTCCAACATGGCCCATGACCAAATAAAATTGAAACTAAATAGTTGCCAGATTATCAACCTGATAAAAAGTATTTAATTTTTTTTTTTGCATATTTTGGTGTGAGAGTTTATTCTGAACTGTAGTCATTGTTGCTGACAGGTTACTTGGGTGAGATGAAATACCTGCCAATAGAAATGAAATGGAGGCAATGGCAATGCCTGAACAAATGAATTAACTCAAACAATGCATGATACTAAGCATTCTGATGCAGATGAAAATCAACATCATCTCTCACTCTTCACATACAGACCAGACCAACATAGCCTCTTTTTTTTTTGCTAGTGGCTTTACCTTGCACCGACACAGATAGGTCTTATGGCGACGATGGGATAGGAAAAGCCTAGGAGTTGGAAGGAAGCGGCCGTGGCCTTAATTAAGGTACAGCCCCGGCATTTACCTTGTGTAAAAATGGGAAACCATGGAAAACCATCTTCAGGGCTGCTGACAGAGGGATTCAAACCCACTCCCAGATGCAAGCTCACAGCCGCGTGCCCCTAACCGCACGGCCAACTCGCCCGGTCTAATATAGTTTTGTTGGCAGATGTTTTATTTTCAAAATATGGCAGTGAAAATTTAGGGTGTGGGCATTATTTGCATCAGGGTTGATAGAGTGCTCCTGACATATAGTAATCTAAAAGTTGTTATTGTTGCGCTGTTTCTGTTGGCAACTCAGTTCCCCCCATAGCGAGAAAGGTGATGTGTACATGTAGCGTCATTTATGTGGAGTCAGTTTAAGTAGTAACACATGATTAAGAAGTTCTCGGCACAGGTCATTCATGGCTAAGGATGTAAAACAAGCAGATTAAATGGGTAAATGGGCTGCAGAAAGAAAGGACAATGTGGATGAGGGTTCCATACAGGTTTAAAGGAAAAATAAAGCTCATCTTGAACGTACAAACAGTAAGCTCCAGGCACTTCATGGACAAAAAACAAGATATATGAATATGACTGAAATATGACTGAAATGAGAGTTTGCTTGTGCGGTCACGAATGAAATGTGTTAATTAAAAGCTATAGCAATAGCAAGAGAGTTAAAAATTTCAGGTTGTAAGGCTAGCTATGGGTGGCTCACATATGCTTTTAAATGAAATAATACTGGGTGAATTGGTCATGTGGTTAGGGGCGCGCGGCTGTGAGCTTGCATCCAGGAGTTAGTGGGTTCGAACCCCACTGTTGGCAACCCTGAAAATGGTTTTCCGTGGTTTCCCATTTTCACACCAGGCAAATGCTGGAGCTGTACCTTAATTAAGGCCACGGCCGCTTCCTTCCCACTCCTACACCTTTCCTATCCCTTCATCGCCATAAGAGCTATCTGTGTCGGTGCGACGTAAAACAAAAGGGAAAAAATGAAATAATTTCAGGAAAACTAGCACTGCACAACATTACCCAACGATTTTCAACAGATTTGTCATTGGTTTACATCAAGGAGATTTGTATTTTCTCTCACAAAGTGCTAATGCAGATATATTTATTGTACTGGAGTATTTACAGTTTTCAGTATAACTGTTTAACAAAGCTATACAATTACAAAAACTTTATTTTTCAAACTTTCCCTTTCTTAACTTAGGATATGGAAATTATTCATGTATACACAATACTTCCAGTATTATAAAAATATGTCAAGTCCCCTTTGTCATAGTTACAGCTACCTGTTGTGGAAACTTTCAAGGCTGATTTTATTTTAAAAGTTGTAATGATATCAAATGTTAATAAAGGTTAAATTTACTTTGGTTTAAAACTCTTCTATATTGTCAGTCATCTTTAATATATGAACACAAAAAAAAAAAAAAAAAAATCATCCTCCTAAAACCAACTCCAGCCATAGCTTTGCTAGGGATTATTTTTAGTTAGAGAAGACCTGCTTTTTACCATGGAAAACGGAGCTTGAAAAATGTTCACGTTCTTTCCAGATTTAAAACTTGTTACGTCATTTTAAAATGTGTTAAGTTATTGGAAGAAAAAACACCACACAATTTTAATGACCAATATTTCAATCAGTGTTTTGAAAATGTTTTTTAGACTGAAGCTCCAACATTTTTATCCTACATTTCAAAACTCTGTGAACTTTCATCAAGAGGACTTTCACTTCATATAAGACCTTACTCATTTAAAAAGGAAATGGTACTATATTCTAAGAAAAAGAGAACTTTTAAGCTAGTGTTTTAAGTTATTGTTCCTGGCTCATATTTTTAATCATGTCAATTTCTACCATTTACCCATAAGATTAGCAAGATACCCATGCTTTGCTACGGTATTATAATGAAATTTATAATTGAATGCTTAACGTTTAATATATAATCTGCCGAAATTCACGATCTAACTCATTTTCTGAGAGAATCCGCCAAAATTCGTGATCTGACTCGTTTTCTGAGAGATTACGCGAAAGTTCCTCCCATTTTTCAATCTTTCTTTCCAGTAATCCATTTTGTACTTCCCGGGCTAGGTCCAGGTATTCCACCCAGTCAATGGGGTCCCTACATCTTTTCCACCTTTTCCTATAAGCATTTTTAATATGGATCAAATCCTTGAGGAGATCCGACGTGGTGTCGTCTTGGGTGCCTTGGCAGTACTGAACCTGCAGTTGGACTGCAATCGTAGTCATTACCCAGCCAGGACCCGTTTCCAGCACAGTCCACACATTTTGTCGACAGTCCAGAACATTATTATTATTATCATCATTATTATTATTATTATTATTATTATTATTATTATTATTATTATTATTATTATTATTAGGGTGGATGATATTAGTTGAATTTAGGTTTTCATCATCATCATCATCATCATTATTATTATTATTATTAATTTTATTATTGATGGTCCAGAACCCACAGCAAAATGCAAGACTGCTACTTGGCGGTAAATTACATCTGCTGCCATTGTCATTGTTGACAATGTGACCAGCATCTTCGTCGCGTGTAGGCAAGTGTATGAGATTTCTGGCGACACGAATGATATACTTCCATGCATTATTGACCTTATTATAGAGGTGAACAATTGCACGGTCAATATCATTTCTATTGTTTATTTCAAACGTGTTTAAATCTTTATTTATATGCCAGGAATATCTACTGTAATCTAACTTTATGTTCTCCAAAGGAAAAGATGGTTCTTGAAAACTAACACAAGAAAGATTAAAAATGATCAGTTTATGATCAGAATAAGTACACTATGAACAGTAAAATCAATTGGTCTCAACTCCTTTTTCACCCCACCACCGTTAAGTTGATGTACCCCCCTCCCACCAAAAAAAAAAAAAAAAAAGAAGGCGTGTTTTCGTATGTTTAAAGGAGATCCCAAATACCAATATTCACGTTTGTTACCTTCAGTTCTGAGATATAAGTATCCCCATAAAAATAATTCACTTTTTTTCACTTCCTTACACACTCCCCCCCCCCCCCAAGTGAATTTTCCATTAAAAAATACTTGTTTCTTTAATAGTGAAGGATCTTCTAAATACCTATGTTTCTTTACTTTTACAGGAGATTCCAAATACCAATTGTTACGCCTGTAACATTTTGCATTTCTTAGATATACTGTGTATATACAGTAGTCTTTCTAACAATTCACCCCAATTTGTCACTCCTGTTTAATCCCCATTAATTGGATTTTCCAAAAACAAAAAAATACATGTTTCTGTATTTTCAAAGGAGATCCCAAATACCAATTTTCAGATCTGTAATGTCTTCTGTTTCTGAGACATAAGTATCCTCATTTAAGGCAATCAACCCATTTTTCACCCTTTTCACCCCTCCTATTGGCATATTCTGAAAACAAAAAATATGTGTTTCTTTATTTTTAAAGGGGATTCTAAATACCAATTTTTACATCTGTACACTTTAAAAGTTTTGAGATATATATAATATATACTCATTTTAAAAATTCACCCCCCTTTTCACCCCCATTAATTGGATTTTCCAAAAACAAAAAGATACATGTTTCTTTATTTTTAAAGGAGATCCCAAATACCAATTCTCAGCTCTGTAATATCTTCTGTTTCTGAGATATAAGTATCCTCATTAAAGGCATTCAATCCTTTTTTCACCCTTTTTCACCCTTCCTATTGGGATTTACCGAAAACAAAAGTACGTGTCTCTTTATTTTTAAAGGAGATTCTAAATACCGATTTTTACATCTGTAAACTTTAATAGTTTTGAGATATAGATACACTCACTTTAAAAATTCACCCTTTTCACCCCTCCCCCATAAACTGGATTTTCTAAAAACAAAAAATACATGTTTCTTTATTTTTAAAGGAGATCCCAAATACCAATTTTCAGGTCTGTAGTATCTTTAGTTTCTGAGATATAAGTATCCTCAGTAAAGGCATTCAACCCCTTTTTCACCCCTTTTCACCCCCTTCTATTAGGATTTTTCCAAAACAAAAAAATATGTGTTTATTTTTAAAGAGAATTCTAAATACCAATTTTTGCATCTGTACACTTTAAGAGTATTGATATATTTTAAAAATAACCCCCCTTTTCACTCCCCCCATTAATTGGATTTTCCAAAAACAAAATATATGTGTTTCTTTATTTTTAAAGGAGATCCCAATTTTCAGGTCTGTAATGTCTTCAGTTTCTGAGATATAAGTATCCTCATTAAAGGTATTCAACCCCTTTTCACCCTTCCTATTGGGATTTTTTGAAAACAAAAAAATACGTGTTTCTTTATGATAAAGGAAATTCTAAATACCAATTTTTAGATCTGTAAACTTTAAAAGTTTTGAGATATAGATACACTCATTTTAAAAATTCGCCCCATTTTCACCCCCCCTTCCCCATTAATTGGATTTTCCAAAAACAAAAAAATACATGTTTCTTTATTTTTAAAGGAGATCCCAAATACCAATTTTCAGGTCTGTAATATCTTCAGTTTCTGAGATATAAGTATCCTCATTAAAGGCATTCAACCACTTTTTCACCCTTTTTCACCCCTCCTATTGGGATTTTCCCAAAACAAAAAGTACGGTTTTTAAAGAAGATTCTAAATACCAATTTTTACATCTGTAAACTTTTAAAATTTTGAGATATAGATACACTCATTTTAAAATTTCACCCCCTTAGCGACGGAATATCCAAAAATCCTCTCTTAGCGAGCACCTACATTTTAAAATAATGTATCCCCAAAATTTCATTTCTTTATGTCCAGTAGTTTTGGCTCGGCGATGAATCAGTCAGTCAGGACAAGTTATTTTATATACAGTATATGTAGATTAGTGTACATATTTATTACGCATTGTTTTCGTAACTTTAAGTTGTTATTGCCTGTTTTCACATTTATGGCTGAAGATGATGCATACATGCATCGAAAGCAGTCTCATTATTAATAAAATACATTATAATTCATCTTATAACATTATGTAGTATATTCCCCACTATTTTGTTCCCATTATATTCTCGGTTCAATACGGATTTAATATGAAGTTCTTAAACTTGAATAAAGAATCTTAGAATGAGAGGTAAAATGGAAATGAATAGTGTTTTGGGTAAATCAGGGGAATTCATAGTAGATCCCAGGGAATCTCTGGACAGGTGGAAGGAATGTTTTGAAAAGTTCCTCAGTGTAAAAGAAAACCTTTTTGTTGACACCATGAATAATCGAGTTCACGGGAAGGAAGAGAATGATATTAAATGAAATGGTGTGTGGCTTTTAGTGCCAGGAGTGTCCGAGGACATGTTTGGCTCACCAGGTGCAGGTCTTTCGATTTGACCCCCGTAGGCGACCTGAGCGTCATGATGAGGATGAAATGATGATGAAGACAACACATACACCTAGCCCCCATGCCAGCAAAATTAACCAATGATGGTTAAAATTGCCAATTCTGCCAGGAATTAAACACAGGACCCCTGTGACCAAAGGCCAGCATGCTAACCATTTAGCCATAGAGCCAAACGGAGGACAATGATGTTGGTGAAATTAAGCTTGAAGAAGTGGAAAGGATGGTAAATAAAGTACATTGTCATATAGCAGCAGGAGTGATGAAATCAGATCTGAAATGATGAAATATAGTGGGAAGATAGGGATGAAATAGCTTCACAGAATAATAAGATAAGCATGGAATGTTAGTAAGATCCCTTCTGATTGAATGAAAGCAGTAATTGCACCAATCTATGAGCCAGGAAACAGGAAAATTTGCAACAACTATCAAGGTATTTCATTGATCAGTATATAAGGCAAGATGTTGTTGTTGTAACTTATGGCTAGCCCGGCTTCCAATCCATCAGCTTTCTGGCATTCCAGTATAGTTGAGTGAGTTTTCCTGAAGTTCTGGCTGTCACATCAAGTTTGTTGCAATGTAGCAGGTGTTCCTTATCCATTTTGCTTCCAGGGTCATGGCAAAGTGTGCATTTCTAGGACCTCAGGATGTTGATTCATTTCAGATGAGCTGCAAGACAGTCATGGCCAGTGTTAAGTTTTATTTTATACTGATAACATTTAGCATCAATATCCTTCCATAATTTGGTTTCTGCTGTTTTCTTTGTCATTTCCTCATGCCTGTTTTTAATAGTATTTTTCAGAATCCTTTTTGCTGACATAAAATCAATCTGACTGGTAGGTTGTTGTAGTGTGGTACCTTTCTTTGGCTAATCTGTCTGCCTCTTCATTACCTGTTATCCCTTTAACGCTCACATTATTGCGTTCATGAACAGTGGCTAATATGCTTGACAGAATCCATCGATATTGAGCCTTAATGAATTTAGTGGTGTCTGCAGATGTTCAGTGGCTTAATATTTGGCCACTTTCTGTTCTGTGTGTCATTTCCTGCATTGTGTTACCATTTGGGATGAAATAGGCTAAATATTTAGACACTGAGTTCTTGTATACCTAGCAGTAACACATATTGTGTATATTCTCAGTTTGTTGCTATATATTGAATGTTTCCCATGTGAAGCTAATAGCTAACAGTGCACATATTTAGCACCAGCCTATTGTCAGTAGGAATGAACAGTGGCTAAATATTTAGCCACCGGATCCTGAAGTTCGTTTGAAAGGGTTTTATGAAAAAACAATATCAAATCCAATTAACAGTTACCCCTGCTACAAATAATGTTGTTCTTATTTTTTTTTAAAAATTGATCACTCAGAAAAATTTCAGGTGGCTAAATATTTAGCCACTGACCTATAAAGGGTTATTCCAACATGAAAAGGAATCCACTGAAACAAAATCTGTTTATCGAGTCTTCGGAGGGTTTTTATCATACGGTACATAGAATTTCAGTTCTTTATTTTGAGACTTAATATTTGACAAGATGGCTTGGCTTGGATGGCTGCTTTTGAATCTGTAATTATAACAAATTTTTGGTAATAATTGTTTCTGCCTAATAACTGTTGTAGTGCATGGGAAATTGCTTTTATCTCTGCATCAAAATTTGTTTTGGCCTACTGGGAAGTGGAGTGAGAAGAGAGATGAATGTATTCCTGCTCCAGTTCTGTTTCCCTTGTCCTGTGAGCCATCTGTATATATTTTTAGCCATTGATTAGACAGATATCTTTCTTCTATTGTACAGAGGGCCAGCTGTTTTACATCATATGGTGTACAGTCTTTCATGAAGGCCTCTTCTAGCAAAGTAAGGTCTGAAGTCACATATATTCAATGGGGTTGACTGACATACAGAGTGGTTCAAGTTTTATTTACAGATTGCTCTTATTAATATATTCTTTTGCGAGACTCAAAGGATATTTTTGGGTTTTAAGATTGGGGCTAGTAACTGGTTTTTTGGCCCAGGTCATTTGGGATAGTCTTTGTAAGCTGAGACATGTGATGGCTGTTTGTTGTTTCATCTCTTCTTCTCTTGGTAAGTTGTGGGTATACGACTGTAAGGCAGTTACAGGCATGGTTTTTATTGCGCCTGTTTTGATTTGCAAGGCATTATTCTGAGACCTCTCAATGTGATCAATTTTTGATTGGGGTGCTGTAGTAAGTACTTCACTGCCATATTTTGTAATAGGTTTGATGTAAGTGTTGTAGGTTCTGTTGTGTGTGTCGTGAGTGCTGCCCCAAGTAGCTCCTGCTAGTCTCTTCGGAAATTACATCCGTTTATTTACTTTCTCCTCCTCATGTTGTATGTGTTTGGTCCAGTTCAGCTTCTTGTGCATGATGATAGCTAGGTACTTGGTGTTTTCACTTTTTGGAAGTTCCTGATCACTGAATTTTTTGGACTGAAATTAGGATTGTGATGTCTCAGAGAGAAAAACTGATATACTGTTTTAGTAGTATTGATTTCCATATTGTTATTTTCAATCCATTTTTAAGTTCTTTAAGTGCCTGGTTCATTCTGTGTTCAAGAAGCATTTGCTGATTAGGGTTGTTACGTGTTGTGGTCCAAATGATAACATCATCTGCAAATATTCACATAACTTTCCTTAAGATCATTGATGTACATATTGAATAATGTTGTGCTTGGTACAGCTCCTTGTGGGAGGCCTAGTTTTGATTGCTTGCACCCTGAAGTTTTGTTGTTGTAATGAACACTGATCATTCTTTAGGAAAGGAATCTTTAATAATAATACTTTATTAATGGTAATACCATTTTACATATCAGTAGAGAAGAATAAACAAAACAAAACACACTAACAAGAAAGTTTGATGGAGTATAAGTAGAAAAATATGTACAGATATATACACAGGTTATATTACAAGTAAGCACAGGGAATTAATAGTCAATTCTGGAGATTATGTGAGTGTTTTCTAAATTTTGACAATGAGCAGTTAAATATATCAATATCCAGTTTGTTTAGAGATCTTGACATTTGTTCAATTAGCCCATTGAATGCCTAGTTAGTTCTATGCCAATTTGTAGACAATGTATTCTTGAACCTTGTGCATCTGTCTAGTACATGTACGTTAATTTTTGCAAGGAGATGTGGACAATTCACCAAGAAATTAAGCAATTTAAAAATGAAGAGTGTATCCAATAATTCACGGCGTTGTGACAGGCTATGCAGATTTAAGGACTGTTGTAGGGATTTATAATCAACATTATCATATGAGAATCCTGTCCTAAATGAATATAAACAAAGAAATTTGTGTTGTACTGAATCTAATCTATGGATAGAGGTCTGATGAGAAGGGTTCCAAACAGGTGTACAGTATTCTAGTATAGGGCATACCATAGACACATACAGCAATCGATAGGTAGCTAAGTTTGAAAATTCTCTAGAATATCTAATAATACAACCCAATCTTTGGAATGCTTTCTTACAAATATTTTCAATATGTTCATTAAACGATAGGTTATAACTGAATAAAACACCAAGGTCATTAACTTGTGAAACAGGAGTTAGAATGTTGTTATTACTAAATTTGTACTGAAATGATATTTTCTTCTTGTTTTTAAAAAAACAATATTATTTTACATTTCTCATGATTAAGTTTCAACCCATTTTGAATACAGTACTTTTCCAGATGATGTAAATCTTCTTGAAGTTTTAAACAATCAAGTGGACAATTAATTTGCATAAATATTTTTGCATCGTCAGCAAACAAAAGCAATTCAGAATTCTTAAGTATATTTTTAATGTCATTTATGTAGAGAGTAAAAATTAAGGGCACAAGGTGAGACCCTTGAGGAACTCCACTGGTAACAATAATAGGTGCAGAAAAATGATTCCTTATTTTAACAATCTGCAGGCAATTTTTAAGATACGATGCAAACCATGAGAGGAGAGGCCCATTCATTCCGTAGCCTGTTAGTTTTTGCAGCAAGATATCGTGGTCGACAGTGTCAAAAGCTTTTGAGAAGTCTATATAAATGCAGTCCACTTGGGAGTGGTTCTCTATTGCATCCAAGGGGAACTGATAGAATAAAAGAAGATTGCTACAGGTTGACCGTCCTGAAAAGAATCCATGTTGCTCATCAATGATGATATTTCTAAAGAGAGATGTGATTTTGTCAAGAATTATTGAGTCAAAGATTTTGGAAATATGAGAAGAGATTATAACTGGTATATATTGTTTTATGTCAGTTTTATCACCATTTTTGAAAACTGGACTAACAAATTCTTTCTTCCATTCCACTGGAAAAACGCCTTGGTTTAATGATAAGTTGAACAGATAAAAGAGTGCTTCACATAAAATAAATGAGCAGTACTTGAGCAGGTAAGTTGAAAAGTTTTCTTTAATTCCAGAGATATCAGTTTGTTGGAAATTTCTGCCTTACTAATGTTTATAACCAATAGATTGACAGAGAAAGGATAATCATATGACATACTACTACTATTCTGATAAGAAGAATAAACAGATGAAAAGTGGTTAGCAAAAAGATTGACAATATTTTCTCCAGTATCTGCTGTAACTTCATTAAGATGCATTGTTGAAGGAATATTATTACATGACCTTTTAGAACTTAGATATTGCCAGAATTTCTATGGATTGGAAGTAATACTTCGTTCATAGTTGGAGACATACATTGTATAGCAAGATTTAGATTCAGACTTGCATTCATTTCTTAATTTTGAGAAATGCTGATAATCACTATTGAGACCTGATATTTTGTATCGCTTGTGTGCTTTCTTCTTTTCAATAATCAGTGACTTCAATTTATGATTAAACCACTTTGGGAATTTGGGAGTCTTAAAATTCCATATAGGGATGTAAAGTTCCATGCCATAATATAGTACTGAATAGAAGGTTTCTACTGCTTTATCAATTGATACATTTTGAAACATCACCTTCCAGATGAACTGTGACAGATAATAATTTAGTCCATTATAGTCACCATTTAAAAAGTCAAAATAAAAACTATCAGCAGGTAAGGAATTGTATAGTTTATTTATAGGTAAATAAATATCTAATGCTGGGTGGTGTCTATCGAGGGGGACAATACTTTCATTACTACATTTTACTTCAATGGAACTGGAGTTACTGAAAACCAAATAAAGAAAGTGATTCAGAAAATTTGGGATAGCATTAAACTGATTTAAACAGAGATAAGAAAAGTGTCTATAACTAAACTAGACTGCATAGTGTGGTTACCTACTGACAGAAGGCCAGAAGATGTTTCTTCATTTACTATCCAATTAAGATGTTGTAGATTGTAGTCACCAACAATGAGCAATAAATGGTTGTCGAGATTTGACATAATTTTTTCAACAGCTCTGCAATGTTCAAAATATTTTTGGACAGGAGACTTGGGTGGAATGTATACAGCACCAATGATTAATTTTGTGGTGTTAAAAGTCAGGGACACAAACAACTGTTCAACTGTGTTAATGCACGGTATCAGAGTAGGTTTAAACCTCTTGCTAATACAGATCATTACCCCCCATGGGATGCCCTCATACTCGTTAAAGAAGACCTATCATGACTGAAATTTGAATACATTTCGAGTCCGAGTTCCACATCACTAATTTCATCATTTAACTTTGATTCGGTTAATATGAAGTCATAGTCAGCTAAACATGAAGAAATTTTAAGTTCAGTTAGTTTGCTTCGAAGTCCGTTTACATTTTGATAGAATCCTCTAAAATGTTCAACTAAGCTTTTTATTGATGTCTTTGGTGCTTTCTTAGTATTGTGTATCTGACCTCTGTGAAATGATTCCCTATCTACATTTTGTATTATATTCCTGATATAAGTTATACTTTCTAAATCATTTTCTGTATCACTTAAGTTCTTGCCATTAGGAGTAGCATCCCTCCTCATTTTCTTAATTAGTTTCCCAAGAGCATTCTACTAGATATTCTATTGAGAAGTTTACCAAACTGTTAAGGTGTAGCCCATCTTTTCTAAAATCACTACCTCTAAGCCAACTATTAGCATCGACAAAAAGGACATCTCCATTATGGCATAACCAGTCAAGAGTGGAGCTTACAGCATCTATATAGCGATAATCAACATCATGCCAATATAAAACGCCACTGAAACAAAGCTTTGCTGCTGGAAACCTCCTTTTTATCGCAGTAATAAGCCTATAAGTTTCGTCCATTATGTCATTAGGTGTTGATAAATTATGAAGGTCATTTGTGCCAATATGAACTATCAGGGCTTCAGGATTTTGTGAAATTGTTCTGCAAGAATATGCCGTTAGGGAGTCAATACGAAGTTTGTAATTGTAGGGGAAATTGAAAATGATGTTAGATGAAATGGCGTATGGCTTTTAGTGCCGGGAGTGTCCGAGGACATGTTCGGCTCGCCAGGTGCAGGTCTTTTGATTTGACACCCGTAGGTGACCTGCGCGTCATGATGGGGTTGAAATGATGATGAAGACGACACATACTCCCAGCCCCCGTGCCAGCGAAATTAACCAATGATGGTTAAAATTCCCAACCCTGCCGGGAATCGAACCCGGGACCCCTGTGACCAAAGGCCAGCACGCTAACCATTTAGTCATGGAGCCGGACATGATGTTAGATATAAAGTTATGATTCACACTAAATTAAATTTTATCCTACAAAGAATCTAAAGGACTAATATGTCCTGAATCTGTATCAACTGTCAACCTGCGGTATGATAAAAAACATAATGACATAAACTGTGTTCATCACTGTGTATTGGAATTACTGTTAATTTGTTCTTCCCCCATCAGGTTTGTGTAAATGTATGATGGAATACGTAGATATGCTAAAAAATAAGGCAGACAACTTGAGAAAAATATTGATTTTAACCCATATGAAGTTAGCCATTGACTTGTACAAATTTTTCTCTTCTCTCTGACCAATTATATGACTTCATAGGTTTTCAGAAATAGATGCCAATAAATCATGGGGAAGCATAGAATTTATAACACTACCTTACGTAATCTACTACTAACAAAGAATGTACATTGTAATCAGGAGTGATTTTGGTGGTGGAGTCTCCTTACACTAGAATAGCAATGAAATTAAAACATAAATGACATAAATTACTTGAAATTAAGTCTGTAAAGCTTGTTACATGTAAAATAAATGACTTAACAAGAAAATACAACAAACATTACATGAAAATAAAATATTCAAGAAATTGTATTAAACCAAGAAATTTCCTGAAAATAAAGAAAAAAGGAAAAGTGAAGAAATTCACTAAAACAAGAGATTTAAAAACCTGACAATTGCAAAGGTGTAACCTGATAATTACAAGCAATCAAATTGGACTTCATAAGAAATGTACAGAAAATAAGTTAAAATATTCCCTTACATATAGCATAACACACTGTAATTATAGCACAGTCTGTCAATAATTCACCCAAAATTGGCAAAATAAAACAGAATATTTATTTTCAGGTAGTGTAACATAATTACAATGTTACTAATATTACCACTACCACCACCACCACCACTACTACTACTGCTGAGAGGAACTTACAGGAAATTGCTGGGTTGATCAAATGCTGAACGTTGCATATCTGAGGATAAATCCAAATTCTCACATAGAATCTTGGATAGAGTTATTTTCCGTATCTCTGCAAGCTGGGATTCTGTGAATCTGATGGCTGGATCTTCATTTTCATACCTACAACCCATAGAAAGAATATTGGTATACAGGGTGTAACAATAGGGTCTGGCCAAACTTCCAGGATACATTCTCCATACATAGAAGAAGAAAATATGCAATGTGAACATGGGTCCAGAAACACTTTGATTCCATGTTAGAATTTAAAGTTAAAAATTTCATGATTGTTCCATATTGAACAGAGAAATATACAATATTAAATAGAAGGAAGGATCCACCTTTCAATACTCTGTTATTAAGTTGAACCAAATAGAAGTTACAATCTGTTTATTTGGGACCAGTTTCAACACATCTGAAGTGTCATCATCAGCCAATTAGCAAAGCAGTGCAAAAACTAAGTCATAAAGATCTAAAAACACATAACACAATGAGTGCAGAAAAAAACAGTACACTGTACTCTTGGAATAATAATTATCTTGATTTATGCTATACATATTAGAGTAAGAAGACCCAGTCATTTATACCCTTACTCACACCCCTGTATACACACTCATTCACAACTACACCCACACGTGCATGCACACACATTCGCCCACATTCAACTGTACTTGTACCCATCTTTCTTAAAATTCTAATTTATACAAGTCATATATATCACATATGATTGAGAATTCTGTTTCAAAACTTTATGTTCCCTCTGAATCATACTTCACAATGATATCTTTGCTGCTATATCTCTAGCAAAATGTTGAATCAACTTATTACAAAATTACTGTATACATTACCAAAAACGATCACATTTTCGAAGCTGCCTGAATTGTATGCCTATGATACAAGCAAAAGTTGGGCCAACCAGACCACCTTGAAGAGGCCGTTCACTCATTCCACCAGGAAATAAGTCAATGTCATCCACAGATGCATATATTCTTTTTAGACGAGCAATTACTTCAGGAGGGATCTCACGAGATAAGTCTTCAAAGTTAGCTGCTCGTTTGAGATTGCATAATGCTCTGTAATCATTGTACGGACGAACACCATGGTCACGACCTGGAATCAAAAACGAATAGGTATGCTAGAAGAAGAAGGTTATTGTTTTTACATCTCACTAACCACTTTTACAGTTTACAGAGATGCCAAGGTGCAAAAATTTTGGCTCACAGGGTTCTTTAATATACCAGTACATCTACTGACGCAGAATTAACGTATTTGGCACCTTCAAATACCACCAGACTAAGCCAGGATTGAACCCTCCAACTTGAGTTCAGAAGGCCAGCATTCTACTGCCTGAGCTACCCAGCCCAGCAATAATATTAATAATAATAACAATAGTAATGGTATATGGCTTTTAGCACCGGGAGTATCCGAGGACAAGTTCAGCTCGCCAGATGCAGGTCTTTTGATTTGACGCCTGTAGTCGACCTGCACATCATGATAAGGATGAAATGATGATGAAGATGACACATACACCCAGCCCCCATGCCAGAGGAATTAACCAATTATGGTTCAAATTCCCGACCCTGCCGAGAATCGAACCTGGGACTCCTGTGACCAAAGGCCCACATGCTAACCATTTTTAGCCATGGAGCCAGACAACAATAATAGTAATAATAACAGTGATAATAATACTGTACTGATCATGCACTTGATGCTGTTATAATCTACAAGCTAAAAAATACATATATGTATAAAATTATATGAAGGGTGTTGAGATGAAAATAATGAATCACAGGCTAATCATTGGAATCAAATCTCAGGAAGATGATTTATTTTGTACCAGACTTGTCTAACACTTTTGAGTACTGTGCAGTGTTACACTATGAAGCCTTTCTTTGGTATAAGAACAGCATACTGTCTTCCTTCAAGCCAGAGATGATCAAGTCCATAGTATAATATAGAAAAATCTGCTAAGTCACAGATATGGATTTAGTGAATTGACCCCTTCGGTGGGCAAAGCGGCGAGATCCGCGGCTACAAGTCGCTTGTTCTGTGGGGAACGCGGATATATCCGCCGATTTGAATTATATTTTTTTCTCAGTTGCCTGCCTGCAGAGGTTTATTTCCTTTTTAGCAGCGTATTCTGGATGAGTCTGCCCTCTGATGTGAATTTTTTTAATTATGTTCTCCCAATACAAATGTGTCATCCACGAGTTGCAACATAAAGAACGCAGCTGTGTCCGGGCAAGAACGACCTAAGCCCTAATAGCTCCGCGCTGAAGCTTTAGCTCATCGCCTAATCGTCCCTTGGATGTAATAATATTGCTGTAGAAGGTATTTCTAGAGATTATGACACTGAACACACTTCTCTGATGACATTTTAGAACTGTGATCTGATTTATTATCCCCAGTCTTGAATTCATCCTTCACGACTGGAGTGTGTGTTTATCGCGAGTTACACAGCATTTTATTATTGTACGCATACATAATACAGTCATATTTCATGATTTCCAACCAAACTGCTGAGACCAGGGTTCTATTCGATCCTTTTTCTTACATTTTTTCCGCTAAAGTATCTATAACGAATTACCGGGCCCCACTGTTAGAGGAAGACGATTTACGGGTCATGATAAACAAAATGTTGGAATTTAGTGGGGAGAACTGTGATATTATGAAGTAAGTTCTGCCGAACGGGAATTCGTAAGTGACAGGAATTTACCTGGAAAAAGTACTGCAAGCTCGAATATACAGGATTTCGGCGTAGCTGATGCGAATGTTCAGCAGTCGCAAAAGAGATAACACGTGTTCGATTCCAGTTCAAATAGCGATCATGACAGTGACAGTTGTGACAATTACACTGATTACAATCCAACCATTGCAAGTTCTTCGTCAACTTATACTGAAAATGGACAAAGAAATTCCCACTTTGATCCAAATTTCCATCGTGGTGTAAAAAGAGTGATTTTAGGGAAAACAAAACTGAGCGAAATATTGTAATTCCTTTCTTATGGAGAGATGTGCCAGAACATAACTGAACAGACAAAAGATGCCGAGCAGGAAATCGCACATATATCCTAGTTTAGTAAGACAAAGGGAAGGAATCGAGATCAAGACCGTGTCCAGACAAATAAGGATGAAATAAAGCTTCTTATGGCCATACTGTTGCCGCAGGGGATTGTAGAGAAACCTAAATTAGGACACTATTTCTCTCAATCGCTTGTTCACTACGCCTACTTTCTATGAACTGATGACACAGAAGAGACTTTTTTCTCGCCAAATTGAGTGGCCTGGCCAGCCTCCTGACCCCAACTTGGCAGGTTCAATTCTGGCTCAGACCGGTGGTATTTGAATGTGCTCAAATACGTCGGCCTCTTGTCAGTAGATTTCCTGGCATGCAAAAGAACTCCTGCAGGACTAAATTCTGGCACCTCAGTGTCTCCGAAAACCGTAAAAAGTAGTTAGTGGGACGTGAAGCCAATAACATTATTATTATTATTATTATTATTATTATTATTATTATTATTATTATTATTATTATTATTATTATTAGATTTTCCTCCACAGATTTTTACATATCTCTGACAATGAGGTGAATAATGTACAACTTCCTCCCAAAATATACGAGATAAATCCAGTATTTGACCACCTGTTAGCAACATTTTCGGAAGCTTATATCCCTGGTGGCAAAATGTCAATTGATGAGAACTTCTTGCTATGGAAAGGGTGGCTAGGGTGGAAAATATACATAACAAGAAAACGATCGCGTTTTGGAATGGAATTATATAAATTATGCGAAGGCGAGACAGGTTATATAACATGACCTGCTTCCGTTTGTATCATAATGAACAGCTGTAAAAGACATGACACTGTGAAGACTGTAAATACTGTAAATATTACCTGTATTGTAGTGTAATATAGTCCGTTTTTGTCACTTATGAATTGTAGGGAGGTGATATAAACTTGATCCCTCGAAAGCGCTAACCAATATAACAGAACATTATGTATTATAATTTATTCCATTGTACATCTTTTAAGTACATGTAAACTTTGTAAATCTACAATTTACATATGCAGAAACATTTATTTACAGGCAGAGATTGATAGTAAACTGCCTAAAATATTCAGGTGAAAATTACTGTATAAACAAAAACCAGAGTTTTGCTGTTAGGAAGAAGCAATCTCTATTTCACAGTGTGAAAGCACTTAGTACGTTTTTGCACGAAGTATTGAAAAATTAAAATAATCAAATTTATTTACAATTAAATACATTATATTCAAGTAAATATTTCTCTTTTGGCCCTTCAATAGTTCATTTTAGTCTAAGATTGTTTTTAATCAAGTAATTAAATATTTTCTTCAATCAGAGAAATCGCTCCTCACCTGGGAGTGAGCTAGTGTGAACCGAGCTCCCTGCTTAAGGAGTTAACAAGCAAGTGATTCAGAGCATTTTGGCACTGTTAGAGATCCAGAATATGTGCTACTAGCAACCACTAATGCAGGCCACAAACGTGAGGAAACTAATATGATAGCAGTTGAGGCTTTCAAGGCCAGCATTATGAACAATGTCTGTGTTTTACGGGCTTGTAGGCTGTGGGCTAGGAGCATAAGATTGCTTCAGCACTTCGCTGAAAAATGTGTTCGGCATCTTCAAGGGTTCCGAATAACTTCAATGGCTACAAAGCCCTCAGTGGAATGGAGTGATATCACAATTTCACCTCAATATATAGTGCAGGCTGTGGTCTGCCATGGTGGGGGGTTCCTGACTGGCCATTATTTGGCCAGTGATAGTGCAGGCGATGGTACGCTGCTTGCCTATTGATCCGCCATGGTGGGGGTCAGTCGTTGATTAGCTGTTCTTTGTCCAATGATTAAATCAGTGTGGAGCCTGGCGTTGGTCGACCTGCCTTGGCGAAGACAGGCAATTAATCACCTGTTGCCTTTTTCTGGCCTGTCATGGCCACTATGTCCTACAGGATTTAAGTTTTTCAGGACTGGAAAGCAGGCTTTATCGACCTATTCAGATTCTTCCTTATGGTTGAAGCTGTTGGTGTGCTTCAGGATTTTAATGGCTTCCCTTTGTAGTCAGACGTGATAGTACACTGTAGTTGACAGTACTTCGGTGTTGCTGTAATGTCTGTCGTGGCCTGCTAATGGAGTGTGCTCAGTGATGACTGATGACCTTCCTGCTTGTCCCAGCTGGCTATGCTGGTCCTGACAGTTGGAACAGCGAAGAAAATGTGTCCAAGAAGTGCAAAATTATAGGTCTGGTTTTTTTTTTTTTTTTCAGTTTGTCTCTAGCATCAGCCAACGGCCGTAGCCGTGTTGAAACACCGGATCCTGTGAGATCTCCGAAGTTGGGCATGGTCAGGAGTTGGATGGGTTGCCACGCGCTGTTGGTGGGGGGAGTAAGGGAATGGAGGAGCGGAAAGGAACTGGCCACCCTACCGCCTGTAAACTCCGGCTCAGTAACACCTCTGCGGAGGTTCGGACCTGCCTTCGGGCAGAATAACCCTTACCTCTCTAGCATCACCTGAAACATCATCAGTGATGTGGAGGAAATGAGAAATATAGAGAAATATTTCCATGCTCATTGTTTCTGAAAAGATAGGAGTTTCAATACATCTATCTTTACTCCAGTACAACTGGCTACACGGTTTCCAAACCTGGGACATCAGGATACACAAAGCAAAGAATGCCTTATTTCGTCCTTCATTGTGTTAAACCATTTCTCATCATCTTTTTTGCTTTTTCCTATTCTCATCTGTAAGTTGCTTCTGAGCATAATATTATTTGTCTCTGTAGCAATTACAGAAAATAAAGGGTCCATATTGTCTAAAGAAGATGGAGAGCTCTGATGGAGCTGTGGCTGCATATTTCTGGAATAAAATCTCAGAAACACCACTGTTTCATTGAAGGGGTAAATAACAGGATTATTATCTCCACTTATTCACACTCAGTCATCCTGTTTTGCATATTTTGGTTGTGGAGGCCTGGCACAAACTCTCTGAGTCACTAGTGATATTTACATTTACTGACTAATTTACACTATTTACTCTCAACACTTCCTCAAACAAATGATCATTTTCGAATTCCTGAACATTTTCGATTACACTATCTAAAACACTATTAATTAACTTCACTAACTACTCGTGTTCAGAAATACGTGCACTGCTAGTTGCCATATTGGCTACTGGCTTGAAAGGAATTTGCAATATTTCTGAGTCACCCTATGCAAGTGATGTGAAGGTCAAACAAGGGGAATCTTCGACATACCCTTGCCTCAATCTTCTCGTATATGAAAATCTTTTTAATTTTTTTTGC
This sequence comes from Anabrus simplex, assembly GCF_040414725.1. Taxonomy (NCBI): domain Eukaryota; kingdom Metazoa; phylum Arthropoda; class Insecta; order Orthoptera; family Tettigoniidae; genus Anabrus; species Anabrus simplex. The sequence continues at coordinate 160,720,074 of NC_090270.1, read as the reverse complement.
TAGTTGTTTTACGTCGCACCGACACAGATAGGTCTTACGGTGACGTGTGAAAATCTTAATGCAAAAGCGATCTGTTACAAACAGGGTGGACTATATGAAGATATCTGAGCATTGGCAATGCGCGGGCCTACCTTGTCATCCAACTTATAGGCCGTGTGCTTGCAGGTGGACATGCCTCATCATCCAAGTTCATTGGGTTAGTCCACCCTGTTTACCTGAATGTACCTCCCTATAACCCTCCTAAACAAACGTCGTAACTTGTATATACCACTGTGGTTCAAATGAAGGCCATCTGAGCACAGATCTGTACCTCCTTTACCCACCCATTAGGATCTACACATCTCACTCTCAGTTTCCCACATACCCACTCCATAGTCTCATTTAAATCCCCATCACCTTCCAGTCAGTATCCCCTGTACACAGTATTCCAATGATAACAATGTCTGCTCCCTTAAGCTACGCCCATGTTGCATTAACCAGATCTCACACTTCTCCAACTATGTTGGTACCTATACCTGCTTTCCTTACATTGTTGATAAGAATATGAAAAACTACCACCTTTTCCTTATCCTCCTCCTTCCCTTCTACTTTCCTCAACATCTGCTTTAACCTAATTCATGGATAACACTCTAACCTAGTTCCCTTTCCTCCACACACTTTACCCACATGCCTAACAATGGAGCCACCCATGAGTAGAGCCTCAATCCTCACCCAACTCATTTGATCCCCCCGCCCTCCAGGTCACCGCTATCTTTCCTGATGGCTGCAGAACCTGCTTCCTTCTCCCTTTTCTCCCTCCCATGACTCTATTCCCACTACCTTTTCCTATCTTCTACTTTACATTCACTGCCTTTCCCTTTCCTCCTACTTCTCCCTTCCTCTGCAACAGTTCCCTGATCCTCATCTTCACTCTGGAGTAATTTATAGTGATTTCGCATCAAAACCTGTCCTGAATTCTGCATCTAAAGGGAGCCCTTCGTTCTCAATTTCCTTCCCAATAAAACATTGGCCCACCTGTCTTCTACGTCTTCCCCCTTTCCTTGCCATCCTTCTTGTATACCTACTGTATCCTGTACATTGTTTGTGGGAGACCTATCTCCATTCCTGTCCTCTGTGAGAATCCTAATCATTTCCCTCAAACTCTTCAACTCTTACCCCATATTCCTTAAATGCCTGCTCATACCCACAGTTCCTACATTTGAATTTCTTCGCCATTCTTTATTATTCTTTATCAACAAAAATAAAATACAGTATTCTGTAAATTTTAAAAAATTATTAGGAAAGAAATACCCTCTAGGCTATTACATAAGGATCACACAACAAGAAACTAAGCAATATATTAACTAATAAAATAAGTACACAACTTGGGCATATTATTTTTATCCTACAATAATGAGCTAACAGAAATGAATTAAGTGCCATTATTTAGTGAATATTGAAAGGGTTATGAAACAGAAAAGCAAGCAAGTACCATCTAATTAAGTAACTACCTACAATTCTAAACTGCATTTAAGAGTATTAGAAGACAAAATACTGTTTAGCCAACATACTTTGTCCTTGTGGCAGCCTCCGCATGGGGGAAGTTGTAATAATAATAATAATAATAATAATAATAATAATAATAATAATAATAATAATAATAATAATAATAATAATGGGGAAAAAAAATAACTGCCTCAGTTCCTGAAAGCAAGCAGGATGCCAGCTGTCAATCACACCCTGAACCCTGATGAGTAAGCAAGTTCTAAGTGATCCTTGTTTGATCTGGAGAGGTTACAAATCACTTTCTTCCACACTCTCTTCAGTCTTTACCATTTTTTTTGTATTGAGTATAGTAGACGATTTGGCAACTCCGGCTACAGTAGACATAGTAAATCCTATAAGCTCCTAATAGACTCTGGACTGCCATTGAAGAGTAGTGGTGGAGGAGAGGTCGTCATATTTTGATCACAAGTATTTCTTAATTTCAACAAGTTAATAGAAATAATAGAAATGTTGTTAAAAATGTAAATACTTAACAAATTATTAGAGCTGGTAGATTCTTATTGTTATTGTTATTGTTCTACTACATGTGATGGAAATTAAAATTGCATTTAAATGCTGAAAAATAAGGAGGATGTTCAAATAATTTCTCAATAGCTTCTCTCAAAACTACACCGGAGACTTGAAATACAAATATGGGGATATAGGAAATGGATTATTAATTTTCACTCGACAGTATTTGAATAGAGTGTGCAGTAATAATCACCAACTGTACAAAGACTGTTAATTATCTTGTCAGTGAAATACCATGTATTCTCTTGAACTTTCATTTAAATAAAATTTACAAAGCTATCATATTGCTTATATCAAGAAATTATCACCTTCATTACAGGTGCTACAGATCTTAAAGAGCTAGGTACTGTTTACAAAATATCATGTCTTTTACGTAGGCCCAAACAAATATAAAAACTGTGGAAGTTTCAGCTCCATGTAATAAACTGTCTGTATAATCATTCAACCAACAAAACAACAGATACACTAAAATGGGAATATTATTTCATATTTCTCCTAACCCAAAACTGAAACGACGTAAAACTTAATCAATGTAACCTACATCAATCACCACTGATCTGCATTTAGGGCAGTCACAGGTGGCAGATTCCCTATCTGTTGTTTTCCTAGCCTTTTCTTGAATGTTTGTTTGTCCAACCCTTGTCCCGTTTCCCTACGGGGTCGGGTATGAGGTGAGATGAATTTGTCGTGGCGGTTTTTTATGACCGGATGCCCTTCCTGACGTCAACCTCATCAGAGGAGTTAATGAGAGATGAAATGAATGACGTGATATATGATAGTAGGGAGAGGGTGAAACCCGGTGCCGGCACATAGCCTACTCCTGTCGAATAGCACCAAGGGGTCTGCTCAAGGCTTAACGTCCCCATCCGACGGACGAATCACCATCAACAGCGTCATATGCCCTCACTCCATATGAGCACTGCGGAGAGGTTTGGAATTTAATCCAGGCTTTTGGCACGCAATCTAGTGATTAGAAATTGTATACCACCACCTCCCCTACCCTGCCGGCCAACATTCTGATGGTGAAAATTTTTTCGACCAACGGGACTCGAACCGGCTAACCTCGGTGTTAGGCCGTTTTTAGACTTCAGCGCCTTAACGATCATGGCCACCAGGCGGGCTTAGCCTTTTCTTGAATGATTTCAAGGAAATTGGGAATTTATTGAACATCTCCCTTGGTAAGTTATTCCAATCCCTAACTCCCCTTCCTATAAACAAATATTTGCCTCAATTTGTCCTCTTGAATTACAATTTTATCTTCATACTGTGATCTTTCCTACTTTTAAAGACACCACTCAGACTTATTCATTTACTAATGTCATTCCACACCATCTCTCCAATGACAGCTCGGAACATACCACTTATATCAAGAATAGTACAAGAATTTATAATAAGACCACCTATTCAATACGTACCAAGAATCTTATGGTTAAACTTTTACATAATATTATAGAGTCTTATTAGGTACATGTTTCACCCTCTATTAGGGGCATCATCAGCCTTAACTCAACCTTAAAGTCATTGGTCTTGGACCTTAACAATCCTTGTAAGATGTAAAGTTTACAATTAATACCTTTTTAACATTGTGACATCTTAAAATTAACACACTAGAAAACATCTAAAATATATGGAGAGAACAAATGATGGTTAATGGAGTAAACTAGTGATAAAATGCAAGGTTTTAAGCTACAAATGTTCCCCTAGAAGAAGGTGTCATTGGACCCATATCTTTTAATGTTATAATGGTGGCGTAAATTGAAGAAGATCCATTTTGGTTTTAGACACTCTACACTCCACATAAGTTAGGACTGATCATGTTCCAAATTTTAATTAAAAAAGTGTATTTTATCTCTAGTTTCCTCCATTAACCATTATTTGTTCTGTCCATATATTTTAGATGTTTTCTAGTGAGTTAATTTTAAGATGTCATTTTAAAATGGTTAATTAATTGCAAAATTTATATCTTACAAGGATTGTTAAGGTCCAAGAAAAATGACTTTAAGGTTGACTTAAGGCTGATGATGCCCCTAATAGAGGGTGAAACATGTACCTAATAAGACTCTATAATATTATGTAAAAGTTTAACCATAAGATTCTTGGTACCGGTATCTATTGAATAAGTGGTTTTATTAAATATTCTTGTAATATTCTTGATATATGGTCAACTTCAATTCAGAACAAATATGAGAGTTGTAACTTGTAACATACCACTTACTCAAGCAACTCGTCTTCTTTCTCCCAAGTCTTCCCAGCCACAACTTTGCAACATTTTTGTAACGCTACTCTTTTAAAAACTTCATGATCGTTCCATATTGAATAGAGAAATAAGAAGATGTACAATATTAACTCTATCATCCAGTATCACTTTGATAAATTATGCGTGATACACTGTTTGAGAAAATTAATATCTTTGCCCAGCTTAGCTTTTCTTTGTTTTTTTCCAGTTCTTGAATCAAGTAATCCTGGTGAGGGTCCCATACACTGGAACCATACTCTAGTTGGGGTCTTACCAGAGACTTGTATGCCCTCTCCTTTACATCCTTACTACAACCCCTAAACACCCTAATAACCATGAGCAGAGATCTGTACCCTTTATTTACAATCCCATTTATGTGATGGCCCCAATGAAGATTTTCCTTATATTAACGCCTAGGTACTTACAACGATTCCCATAAGGAACTTTCACCCCATCAACGCAGTAATTAAAACTGGACTTTGCCTACTTGTGAAACTCACAACCTGACTTTTAACCCTGTTTATCACCAGACCATTGCCTGCTGTCCATCTCACAACATTATCAAGGTCATTTTGCAGTTGCTAACAATCTTCTAATTTATTACTCTGTACAGAATAACATCATCTGCAAAAGTCCTTATCTCTGATTCCACTTCTTTACTCATATCATTTATATATGTAAGAAAACATAAAAATCGAATAATACTGCCTTGAGGAATTCCCCTCTTAATTATTACAGGGTCAAATAAAGCTTCGCCTACTCCAGTTCTCTGAGATCTATCTTCTAGAAATGTAGCAACCCATTCAGTCACTCTTTTGTCTAGTCCAATTGCACTAATTTTTGCCAGTAATCTCCCATGATCCACCCTATCAAATGCCTTAGACAGGTCAATCGTGATACAGTCCATTTGACCTCATGAATCCAAGACATTTGCTATATCTTGCTGGAATCCTACAAGTTGAGCTTCAGTGGAAAAACCTTTCCTAAACACAAACTGCTTTCTATCGAACAAGTTATTAATTTTGCAAATCAAAATCAAATCAAATCAAAATCTCTTTATTTGCAAATGAGGTGTCTACCTCGGTGGCAAATGGTACACTAAAATACATTATTGTCAAGCACTAAATATTAAATTAACAAGAGAAGAAAATTTTCCTATAATACAATATTATACAATTTACGCTAACAATGTTTTCTATTAAACACACAGCTCATCCTTAATAAATTTATATTGTTTACAAAATTCTACTTATAATATCTCCTGTACTACTTACAAATATAGTCAACTGATATACAGTATGTGGAATTACTTCAAATGATACTATACAACTGGTATAAGATTAATATTTACATTGCATTTATTTACTTATTTACTTTTTTTTTTTACCCGTTCTGGAACCTAAGTAGCATAATAACCTGCTGCGTCTTAACCAGAGCCCCTTTTTCCACCACTTTTCAGAGTTCCTGAAGGGCCTTCACAGCTACTGTAGCGGTCCCAGGGCCCTCAAAGTCCCCACTGTACTTCACCCCTACAGGCAGTCCCCTACTTTGGCTGTCCAAACTCCTTAGACGAGGGGATGGAATGAATTTATTCACACACATTTTTTTATTTACAATAACCTGCACTGGTCGAATGCCCTCTAACACTTCATTTATTTTCTCTGTTGCTGTTTATTCTCTTCTTGAATATCTGTACAGATTTTGGAAAAGGATCAAACACTACCCCTGGTAAACTGTTCCACTCCTTCACACCCTTCCCAATGAATGAAAATTTACCCCAATCGCTTCTGCTAAAATTCCTTCTAATTTTATATTTGTGGTCAGTCCTGCCGATATAATTATTTTCCAACTGAAGCCTCTCATGGATATCTCCCCATGCTTCTTCTCTTGTATAGGCTCTATATAATCCTATAAGTCTAGTTTTCTCCCTTCTCTTACTTAAAGTTTCACACCCAAGTTCCTTTAACATATCTGATACACTACTGTTTCTCCTGAAATCCCCTGTTACAAATCTTGCTGCTTTCCTCTGCACACTATCTATTTCTTTTATTAGGTATTCTTGGTGAGGATCCCAAACACTGTTTGCATATTCCAATAATGGACGAACCATACTCAAGTAACTTTTTCTTTTAATTCCTTTTTTTTTTCTATTGGCTTTATGTCACACCGACACAGATAGGTCTTACAACGACGATGGGACGGGAAAGGGCTAGGACTGGGAAGGAAGCGGCCGTGGCCTTAATTAAGGTACAGCCCCAGCATTTAGCCTGGTGTGAAAATGGGAAACCACGGAAAACCATCTTCAGGGCTGCCGACAGTGGGGTTCGAACCCACTATCTCCCGAATACTGGATACTGGCCGCACTTAAGCGACTGCAGCTATCGAGCTCGGTTCTTTTAATTCTTTGTTGCATCCTTTAAGTAGCCTCATTATGACATGTAATGATCTGTATGCTTTCCCAACAAATATGTCTAATATAATCAGAAATAATGCTTTCCCAAAGCTTACATGCAATACATGTCAAACTGACTGGCCTGTAATTTTCATCTTTATGTCTATCACCCTTTCCTTTGTACACAGGGACTACTATAGCAACTCTCCATTCATTTGTTACAGATCCTTCATGCGAACAATAATCAAATAAGTACGGTACTTCAGATATTGTACTATATTCCAACCCATTGTCTTTAGTACATTCACAGGAATCTTATCAATTCCAGCTGCTTTTGTAGTTTTCAACTTTTGTATCTTATTGTAAATGTCATTGTTATCATAGGTGAATTTTAATACTTCTTTGGTATTATTCACCTCCTCTATCTGGACATTATCCTTGTAGCCAACAATTTTTATATACTGCTGACTGAATACTTCTGCCTTTTGAAGATCCTCAAATACACACTCCCCTTGTTCATTAATGATTCCTGGAATGTCCTTTTTTTTTTACAAGTTGCTTTACGTTGCACCGACACACATAGATCTTATGGCGATGATGGAATGTCCTTCTCGGAATCTGTTTCTGCCTTAAAGTACATACAGGGTGGCGCACGAATAGTTGACACATTTGAAAAGCAAAAATAAAATTTAACTTATGCACTATGTTGTTAAAATTTCGCGCACACCTTCCCTGTTTCATGGAAATATATTTGCAGGTGACACTGCTGCTTTGTCTGCAAATGCCTGCATTCCAATGAGTTTTCTGCCATGGCCGACTCTCCGTTCAGCACCGCGCCAAAACAGTTATCTTTTATTGCGAATCAAAAAGTGTTACGGCGACACAAGGGAAATTTCGAGCTGTGTTTCAGAGTAGGTGGGCACCAGCAAGGAACACCATCCTTCGCTTATACAGAAACTTTGAAGAACAAGGCAGTGTGAATGAAGAAAAGCGACCAGCAGTTCGGTCTCCTGAAAACATTGCTGCGCTGAGGGTCGCCATGAAGCGCAGTCCATACAAGTCAACATGGAGAGCTTCAAGATAAAGTGGAATATCGCGTCATTCAGTTTAAAGAATGTTACCGTACACGGTAACCTTCAATTGTACCCGTGCAAAATGACTGTTCCACAGAAGCTAACAGATCTTCACAGGCAGAAGAGTTTGCAGTACGCCGTATGGACTAATGATAAAGACGAAGAACTGTTTAATACTTGGTTCTCTGGTGAAGCCTATTTTCATCTCAACGGGGCAGTTAATAAACAAAATGTGTGGTTTTGGGCTACAGAAAAACCAGACATTATTCACGAAAAGGACACATATGGAGAAAAATGAGTCTGTGGGTAGCTCTGTCAAGTCATGGGTTAATTGGACCATTTTTCTTCAGTCAGACAGTTAATGCACAGTGATAGGACATGCTCGGGAATGAATTCATGCCTCAAATTCTCGCTGTCCCTATTCATACGCAGTAGTTTATGCAAGATGGTGCAACACTTTACACAGCTACCGACGTTCTTGAGTTTTTGAGGGTAGTATTTGGTGATCGTGTAATGTCTCTTCGTTACCCACAATACAACAATAATGGCGGATTCGTCTGGCCTCCTTAAAATCCAGATTTAAATCCTTGTGATTTCCTTTTATGGGGCTATTTGAAAGAAAAACTCTTCGCTTCAAGACCTCACAGCCACATGGAAATGCGTGCTCAGATTGTGCAGCTCTGCAGTGAAATTCATGAAGACCTGTGCCAAGAAAACGTCAGAAATATGCGTACTCATATCGAAAAGGTTATCCGGCGCAGTGGAGGCCACATTCAACATGTGATCTAGTGAAATATATTTCCAGCGTCCAAGCTGCCTGTGTCTAAAATTTCATTAGTGTTTTGTGAAAAGTAAAGTTGTTATTCTAAAATAAAATGTGTCAGCTATTCGTACGCCACCCTGTATATATACTCTTCTATTTTTCACTAAAAATTTGTATGACTGCCAGTTATGCATGCCATCATGTTAGCCTTAGCTGACTTCTTTGCTAGATTCAATTTCCTAGTAAGTTCCTTCAATACTCTTTACTTCCACAGCCATTTCTAACTCCATTTCTTTCCAATCTGCACCTCCTTCTTAGTCTCTTTATTTCTCTGTTATAATAAAGTGGATCTTTACCATTCCTTACCACCTTTAAAGGTACAAACCTGTTTTCACATTCCTCAACAATTTCTTTAAATCCATCCCTGCATCTGTTTACATTTTTATTTATCGTTTTCCACCGATCATAGTTACTTTTTTTAAACTCCCTCATGCCTGCTTTATCATCCATATGGTTCTGCCTAATAGTCCTACTTTTAAGACCTTCCTTTCTGTCACATTTATTTTTAACTATGAGAAAAAACAGCTTCGTGATCACCAATACCATCTATTACTTCAGTTTCTCTATAGAGCTCATCTGGTTTTACCATTACCACGTCCAGTATATTCTTCCCTCTAATTGGTTCCATCACTTTCTGAATCAGCTGTCCTTCCCATATTAACTTAATTGCCATTTGTTGGTCATCCTTCCTGTCATTTGCATTACCTTTCCAATTGACATTTGGTAAATTGAGATCTCCTACTACAGTCACATTTCTTTCCATGTCTTTTCCCACATAGCAGATTATCTTATAAAATAATTCTGAATCAGCATCAGCACTACCATTTCCCAGTCTGTACACTCCAAAGACATCAATTTGCCTATTATCTTTAGAAATGAGCCTTACTCCAAGAACTTCATATTTGTCATCTTTAACGTTTCATAGCTTACAAATTCTTCTTTCAGTACCAGCACATAACCTACTAACACCAACAAAACTTCTAAGTGTAAATTTAACTATACATATCAGTAATCTTGATTTGTTCTGCACACACCAAACACACAATATTTACACTAAAATAATCACTCAGACACAAATTTCTACTTTACCACAATTAAAATAAAGAGCACCATCAACAGCTGACTGTTTCAAGTCCACCAACAATGGCCAATTATTTGGTCTGGGATGTATTTGTAGTGATTATTGTTGTAAGAGAAAGTATGAGGTAGTTTCAAAAAATATGGCAACAGAGCCTGCATACAGAAACATTATTTCACAGGCAGATATAAGGATACACAGTAGTAGGGCACAGGTAAAAGTATACTCATATTAGTCTGTAAAATCCATAATCTAACATCAGATATTCAAACAATCCAGCTTCCAAGTGCTATTGTCAAGCAAGATTTAGCATTCTCAACTACCAAAAGAGGTAATACACACACAGCTAACCTTCTTTCAGTCGAAGGTCTGGAGCAGGGTTGTTCCAGCCAAGAGGATAATCAGTGGAATACAAAAAGAAGGAAAAACATTTGGTGATTGTATCCCAAGTAGAAGGAGAACCCACTTATAGAGGTTCATAAAACTCAGTAATGAGCATGGGTCTGTTGGATGGAGATATTTGAGAAGTTTTTGTTTTCACATTGATAAAATTATTCAATATGTGAAGTGATTATTTACCTCGCTGGATATTTAATGCAATAAGATCCACACCAGAATGAGGGATACGACGATCTTCAAACAAATGGTTCGTTATTTCACCTGTGACAAACTGATCCATATTCTCCATAGGTGTGGACACCAATCCTCGCGTTATTTCATCAATCATATTTACCTGCAAGCACACACAAGTTTGTTGTTTTATTTACTGACACTAATTAAAATATAGCCTTACAGTTCATAATCAAGAAAAACAGTATTTGCACACATAAGAAATTATAATTCTATTTTTTTTTTAAATTGTCTACTTTGCAGATATCCTGTAATTTCTTTAATCAGAGACTGACAGCAAGAATGGACAGTAGGTCAGCTTTGATAGCACATAGATAGTGGATCAGTATTAGAGAAGAAAATATATATAAATCATAGGTCTCATTTTAAGAGATGAAGTTCTTGATTAAAACAATTGCAATTATAAAAATATTAGCCTAACAAGCAGAGGTCCACCATACGTGAGCACGACTATTAAACAGTTTACTGTACAAGACTTCAGAAGAGCAAGTCTCTCACTCATAAATAATACAGTCCACTATCTGATCTGCAAAATGAAGGAATGTACAGAGTGGAATAAATTTTTATAACATGTTTGTTCAGTTTGTATATGATGATGTTTCAAATTTGCAGTTAGTGTTTATGCCAAACATTCTTGATTCTTAATTGACAAGAATATATATATTCTGATTTGTTTATTATGTAGGGACTGCTGTGCTGTGTATAACATCCACAACTCTTTAGCTAGGAGTGCTCTGAAACACAGGGATACATTGGTATCTGTATATCAAGCAGTCTTTTTTTTTTAATACAGTACTTACAAATATACACATTGTACTTGGCAGTGAAATTACACTGAAAGAAGTGGAAAAGATGGTAAATAAATTACATTGTCACAAAGCAGCAGCAATAAATGAAATCACATGGTGAAGTGTAGTGAGAAGACAGAGATGAAATGGCTTCATAGAGTAATAACATTAGTATGAAACTTTAGTAAGGTACCTTCTGACTTGATGAATACAGTAATTGCACGTATCTATAAGTAAGGGAACAGGAAGAATTGTAACAGCTATGGAGGTATATCAGCCAAGGCGTTCACTGGCATGATTGATTGAGAGTAAGTTGATGAAAACCAGTATGATTTCAGATCACAGAGGGGCTGTTAAGACCAGATTTTCAGTATGCACCAAGTAATCCTATGAGTGGAATACACAGTTATGTTTATGTTTTGTAAATCTAGAGAAGGCATACAACAGAGTATCAAGATAAAAGATGTTAGCCATTCCGAGGTATTATAGGAATAAGGGTAAACTATTACAAACAATCAAAGACATTTATGTTGACAATTGGATAGGAGTGAGAATTGATGAGTTCTAGGTTCAAGTTACTTACAAGGGTTGTTGTTCATGGTTTACATGGAACATCTACAGAGAGGTATATAGTGAGAGGGAGGGATTCAGTTATGTGGAAATGTAGTAAGCAGTTTGGCTAATTATGATGACTTGGTCTTAATGGCAGACCATGCTGAAAGCCTGCTATCTAATATCTTGGAACTTGAAAATAGCACTTTTTTTTTTTACGACTGATTTTACGTTGCACCGACACAGATAAGTCTTATGGCAACAATGGTACAGGAAAGGGCTAGGAGTGGAAAGGAAGCAGCCGTGAGCTTAATTAAGGTAAAGCCCCAACATTTGCCTTGTGTAAAAATGGAAAACCATGGAAAAACCATCTTCAGGACTACCGACAGTGGGGTTCGAACCCACTATCTCCTGAGTGAAAGCTCACAGCTGCATGACCCTAAATGCACGGCCAACTCTCTCGGTAAAGACTGAAGTGATGTCTGTAGGGAAGAAACCTAACTGGAACAGGTAGATCACTTCTGGTATTTAGGATGTGCATTCTCCCAAAAAAAAAAATTTTTTTCAATTGGCTTTACGTTGCACTGACACAGATAGGTCTTATGTCGACGATAGGATAGGAAAGGCCGACAATGGGGCTCGAACCCACTATTTCCCGGATGTAAGCTCACAGTCACATGCACCCAACAGCATGACCAACTCACCCAGTAAATGGTATTATAGTAAGTAAGAATGAATCAAGGTGCAGTAAAGCTAATGCAGTGAGTTTACAGTTGAGATCGACAGTATTCTGTAAGAAAGAAGTAAATTCTCGGATGAAACATTTTTTATACTGGTCTATTTCTAGACGGTCTTTCCTGGATGATAATAAATGCTAGTACAAACAGGTGGGAATAATGTCAGGAGGGTACTTGGAATGAGAAGATAAAGGTTAAGTTAGGAATGAATGTGATGGATGAAGCTGTACAGACAAACTGGATTTGGTGGTGGGGACACATCAGGTGAATGGAGGAGGATAGGTCGCTTAGGAAAATAATGGACTCTGTCATGGAGGGTAAGAGAAGTAGAGGGAGACCAAGGCGACAATGGTTAGACTCAGTTTCTAAGGATTTAAATATAAGAGGTATTCAACTAGATGTTGACTGGAATGCAGTGGTAGGTAAAGGAAGACAAGGTAATGCCGTAGGAGAATTCGGACTGGGACAAATAAATGCAAGAGGAAGTCGGCTGGTTGAATTCTGCACCAATCATAATTTAGTCCTTGCTAATACTTGGTTCAAACTCCACAAATGAGGGCTGTACACATGGATGAGACCTGTACACAATGGAAGGAATAAAATACACTTCATTATGATTAGGCGGAGATTCAGAAAGCAGGTGTTGGATTGCAAGACTTTCCCAGGAGCAGAAGTGGACTGTGACCACAACTTGGTTGTCATGGAATGCTATCTGAAGTTAAAGAAATTGAGAAAAGGAAGGAATGCAAGAAGATGGGATCTAAATAAGTTGAAAGAAAAGGGTGTAAGGGATTATTTCAAGGAACATGTTGCACAAGGACTAAGTGAAAAGGCTAAAGGTAACACAATAGATGAAGAGTAGACAGTCGTGAAGAATGAGATCAGTAGGGCTGCTGAGGACAAGTAAGGAAGATAGATAAGACCAAGTAACAATTAGTGGATAACTCAGGAGATATTAGACCTTATTGATAAATAGCAAAAATACAAGAATGCAAAAAATGAGGGGGGCAGAAAAGAATACAGGTGATTAAAGAATTAAGTAGGAAAACTAAAATTAAACATTACAACACAGTAATCAAACAAGAAAGTCTGTATGCCACAGAGTGCATGTTCTCTATGAAAACCAGTGAAATAGAAGAGAGAGAGAGAGAGAGAAAAAGGAAAGGAAAACATTGAGGAAAATCTAGAGACCACTGAAAATGAAGGAAAGATAGTTTAGACATAGGAGGAATAAAGGTCTATACAAGGACGAATAAAATGAAAGGATGTCAGACATGATCATAAAGAGTAGAATTACATATTTTGGGTTACATATTGAGGATGGATAACAGTAGATTGACAAAACGAGTGTTTAACCACGTTTACAAGAACAAGAATGGCAACCAGTGGATCCAAGGAGTAAAAAAAGATATGACAGAGATTGGAATAACAGATGATATAATACAAGAGAGAACAACTTCCAGAAGGTTGATACAAAGTTTCAAGGATTTCAAGGAGAATGAGAAGAGGAAAAGTAAAAATAACATCTGGACATAAGAGAGGAGGAAACAGCAAAGTGACAGGATGAAGAACTATTGGAAGTCAAGAAAACAAGGGTCAAGATGAATGTGCAAGGTTACTTTTCTTTGTCCCTAGATAGCCAAAATTGAAAAAAATGAGAAGAAGTAGGTAGGAAGTGCATGATAGCTAAGGAAGAATGACTGAAAGAGAAGTGTAAGAACGCTGAAGGTTGTATAGTCCTAGGAAAGGTAGATGCTGCATACAGGAAAATCAAGGAAATCTTTGAAAAAAGAAAAACTGAATATTAAGGTCTCAGACGGAAGACCACTTCTAGGGAAGTAAGACAAGGCAGAAAGATGAGAGGAACATTTTACACAATTGTATCAAGGGAAAGAAGTAGATGATATGGTTCTGGAAAAAATGCTGATGAAATGAGAGAACCAATTTTGAAGTCAGAATTTGATAGAGCTTTGGGAGACCTAAATAGGAACAAGGCGCCTGGAATTGATGGCACACCTTCAGAATTACCGACTGCCTTAGGAGAAACCAACATGGCGAGGTTATTCCCGTCTAAGATGTATGATACAGGAGAAGTACCATCTGATTTTATACGGAATATTGTTATACCTATTTCCAAGAAAGGAGGTGCTGACAAGTGTGAAAACTACTGCACCATTAGTTTTGTATCTCATGCTTTCAAAATTTCAACTTGTATTCTTTACAGAAGAATGGAAAGACAAGTTGAAGCTGAGTTGGGAAAAGATCAGTTTAGCTTCAGAAGAAATGTAGGAACACGTGAAGCAATCCTGACTTTATCTCTGATCTTAGAGGATCAAATTAAGAAAACAAGTTCACATACATGGCATTCATAGATCTAGAAAAGGCATTCGATAATGTTGATTGGACCAAGCTATTTGAGATTCTGAAGGTGATCGGGATCAGATACCGAGAAAGAAGAATTATCCACAATCTGTACAAAGATCAGTTTGCAATGATCATAAAAGAAGGCTATGAAAAACAAGTAGCAGACCAGAAAGGAGTGAGGCAAGGCTACAGTTTGTCCCCACTCCTTTTGAATGTTTATATAGAAGAGGGGTAAAACAAATCAAAGAATAATTTGGAAAAGGAATCACAATCCAAGGAGAAGAAATAATAACTCTGAGATTTGCCAATGATATTGTTATTTTATCTGAGTCTGCAGGTGCTGTGGAGAAATTGCTGAATGATGTGGGTGCAGTCATAGAATGCAGTTGAACAAAATGAGGTGATGCAGGAAATATTAGAATAGGAAATGAAGTCTTGAATATTGTTACTTGGGTAACAGAATAACTAATGATGGCAGAAGTAAGGAGGACATAAAATACAGACTAGCACAAGCAAGGAAGTGCTTTCGTAAGGAAAGAAATTTGCTCACTTTGAACATTGATATAAGAATTAGACAGATGTTTTTGAAGACTTTCTTCTAGAGTGTGGCATTGTATGGAAGTGAAACATGAACAATAACTAGCTCAGAAAGAAAGAGAATAGAGCTTTTGAAATGTGGTGTTACAGAAGAATGCTTAATATGAGATGGATAGATCGAATTATGAATGAGGAAGTATTAATTCAAATTGGTGAGAGAAGAACAATGATGAAATTTGACCAGAAGAAGAGATAGAATGTTAGAACACATTTCAAGACATCCTGGACTTGTTCAATTGGTTTCCTAGGGAAGTATTTGTGGTAGAAATGGTAAGGTTAGACCAAGGTATGAATATGACAAACAGATTAAAGTAGATGTAAGACGTAGTAATTACGTAGAAATTAAAAGGCTAGCAAAGGATAGGGTGAAATGGAGAGCTACATCAAACCAGTCTATGAACTGATGAACCAAACAATAACAACAACAACAACAACAACAGAGATGATAATATGAAGGGCCTGAAAAGTATAAGTTGTTAAGAAGATAAAAAGTAATAAACACTAAAGCACGTGGCAACCAATACATATCATAGAAATCACTCTTAAAACAACATGTGTATCAGAATAAACAGCAAAATAGCACATTATGCATTGTAAAAATTTATAAAGATACTATTACCAAGGCAATATTATTTGTTTCTCGTAGAAGAACTGTACAAATTAAATTTACATACAGACTTTAGACAGTCTTCTTGATCAAGTTCTATCACCAGCTGAGTATACTCATCAGTAAAGTATCATCTAAGTACAAATCATTATTGCTTGGTGATTTCAATGCCAGAATTGGAAGTGATAATCAGCGATGGGAATATGTGATGGGCAAACATGGTTTTGGAAAATGCAACACCAATCGGTTATTGCTTCTCAGGCTATGTACTAAGCATCATCAATACTCAGTTCTGGCTACCTAACCATTTTAAGATCACATGGATGCATCCACACTTTAAGCACTAGCATATTCTTGACTTCATCACCTGGCAAAGTGATAAGAAAGATGTTCTGATCATCAAGATCATAAGAAATATTGATGAGTGCTGGACAAATCACAAACTTCTGATCTGCTGACTCAAATCTCTTTCCACTGTAAATTACCTCTGCATAAATCACGTGTGTCCAGAAGGAAGTTTGACATCCATAAATTTTTCAGATCGATCCATTGCTACACAATTCCAAAATACAATCTCCGAGTGGCTGGCATTGAATCCACAGTTTGAAGAATGACTCGGGGCAAGAATGGTCATCAATTCAAACTGTTCTCCTAGAGCCATCCAAGGAATTTATTTGTATCAAAGAAAAGAAATGAGACTGGTTTGAGGACATCAGTGTAGAAATTATGAGCCTCACCCATGCCAAACGGTAATCTCTTATATCCTGTCAGCAGGATGAATCCACAGTTTGAAGAAAGCCCATTTCCAAGATCTTCAACAGAAATGCCAGATTCAAATCAGGGAAATGAAGGACAAATGGTGGCTATAGAAAGATCAAGAACTTCAAAAGTTATCCAGTGTCAAAGACCAACAAAACTTATATGCAGGGATTAAAGAGCTATATGGACCAATTTGTTCTTCAATAGGAACTCTGAAATTAGCTGAATATGCCCACCTTTACTGATAGTAAGGACATCTTGGAGTGCTGGAGAAAACACTTCTCCACCCTTTTAAATCACAACTCTACCACTGTGATGTGCCACACAGACTTCTCAGCCAAGGATGGTAATGCCACGATCATACCAGGAATTCTGTGAGGCTCTTAACCAACTGAAACCCAGAGAGGCACCTGAACCGCACAACATTACAATGGAGTTGATTGGATGTAGAGGCTTATCCTTAAAGACAAGGATGTTCACACTAATCCTTTCAATCTGGGAAATTCAGCCAGTACCTGGTGACCTTAAGAATACTCCAGATATGTGGTTGCAATGTATGTGGTAACTATTGAAGAATATACCTGCTGTCCATAGCTTCTTGCTAGGATTCTACTTAGCCATTTCCAGGTTGTCTCTAAGAAGATTCATTCCAATTTTCAATGTGGGGCACAATTGATATGTTATTCTGTGCACGGCAACTCCATGAAAACTGCAGAGAAAACAGTAACTTCTCTACTTAGTGTCTTATGATTTGGAATGGCCTTTGATTCTGACCATAGACCTGCTACGTGTGCAATTTTGACACACTTTGGTTGCCCTGAATTCTTTGTTGGAATGATTTGAGCACTCCGTGATGATATGTCTGGTCAGATTCTCCATCAAAAAACATCTCTGATGCCTTTCCTATCACACATGGTTTGAGAAAAGGGTGTTTACTTGCCCCAACACTCTTTGCTCTGTACGTGGCTGTTATGCTTTGTGATACATCATTTATCAACACCTCTGGTACCGATTTAAGGTATCACTTTGATGGAAGTCTCTTCAACTTGACGAGACTAGATTCACATTGCTGAACTAATGTAACAAAGATAACTGAATTGCAGTATGCTGATGGCACTGCATCACCTGTTCTTATGTCTGAGGAGCTGCAGCAATCAACTAAAAAGACAAAACAAGATTCTTGCCCAACCTACCCCAGGGACTAGCCTTGCAGAGTTACACTTCTCTTTCTAAGACATGACTCTGGAACTTTTCATAACTTGGGAGCATTTTATCTAAATGATTCATCTCAGAAGAGGAGGGAACACAGACTCTGTGCTGCTCATTAGGCATTTGGTCAGCTATTAAACCGGGTCTTTTGGAATAAAGATTTAACAGGTCAAGGCGTATAAAGTAGTCATCCCTGTGAAGTTACTCTGTGACATCAAGAAACTTGAGCATTTTTATTAACAGAAACTTTCTTCCATCTTAAATATCAAAGAGGAGAACCATGTCTCCAGTTTTGCAGTTCTTTTTAAAGCATGCATGAACAGTGTAGAAGCTTCTATCAATGGCTATAGGCTTTGGTGGACTGGGCATGTCTGC
Organism: Anabrus simplex; assembly: GCF_040414725.1. Lineage (NCBI taxonomy): Eukaryota > Metazoa > Arthropoda > Insecta > Orthoptera > Tettigoniidae > Anabrus > Anabrus simplex. The sequence goes on along the minus strand of NC_090270.1, from coordinate 160,701,799 downwards.
TGTATGAGCAACACCAGACTTCCTCGCCCAATTTCTATACAGTGAACTTTCCTCAGGCACTAGACCCCATGGTGCCCCTTTGAAATGTTATGAAGACCAGCTTAAACAAACCATGAAGGTCACAAACATTAACACTCAAACAGGATCGCTCGCTTTGGTACCAAACCACCTCTACTGCTGTTCAGCTGATTGAGCAAGAGCGTCGCAGACATGAAGAGGCTAAACTCCATCAATTACAGCCTCGTCCTCCACCATTCATCGAGTGTAATCTGTGTGAACTCATGATTCATGCTAGAATTGGCTTGTTTGGTCATCAGAAGTACAAATACAAAGTGCATTGAGTGCTAGTGGATTGTGTGCAGGAGAAATTGTACACACAGAAACAAGTAACTGGCAATGATGATCTGCTACTGCTTAAAATACTGATTTATTTAATGATAAAGGAGACAAGGTTAGATAGAGCAAGAAATGAAGACATACAGGAAGAAATAAAGGTAGAAAAATAACTGTGACAAAAATGGAGAAATACAGACAGATGGTTTGAATGTATTAAACTGATTAATGAAGAAAGAATGCCAAAACAAACTATAGAAATACAAATGAAAGGGGATAATAGGCCAATGGAGACCTAGAATGTGATGACTAGTTTAAGACAAGTATATAATAGAACCTATACTGGAGTACATGAATGGATGAGGAATGGTGTTACAAAGACATGAAGAGTAACCTATTTTCCACAATCTATCATCATCAGAATAAAGGAAAATTATCATGGTCATGAGTGTATGCCTTAAGGAAAGAAACTTACTTGGTAAATAATATCTGGATTGAAGAAGCCATCTCGGAGTAGAATAGGTGGGTCTAGCAGCTGATAGCTTGGACTGAGTCGTGGAATGTGTGGCCGAAGTAGACTGTGTCCAATGCGGAAGGCAGCTGCAGCAAACTCATTCACTATACTAGGATTGCAGGATGGATTATAACCTGAAATATGGAGATTTAAGTAACTTATGATGTTTCATGCTGTACTATAATGTAGAAGGCAGGAAGAATAAATCTGGTACCAATAAAATTACATAGGTTGATTTTTTAGTAGGAGAAACTATTTATTTTCTAGATACATAGCATACATGCAAGGTTCTAGGTTTTAGAAGCTTTCTATGTAGCCTCAAGCATTGCGTACGATGTGCTCCCAGTGACACCAAAGCCTTTCGATGCTGTGAGCACTGCCTAAATTCTGTATGGTGCGAAGAGAACGACTGTCTGCAGAACATCAACTGTTCGGAAGCAAATCCCATACAGTGGTTTCTTCATGTTAGGTATTAGGTCGAAGTTGCAGGAACTTATATTCAGACAGTATGGGGATAGAGCACTTCCCAGCCCCAGTAACTGAACAAATCAAAATCAGACCCTGCTCCTTCTTCATGTGCCGTTGCATTGTTGTGAAGAATGATTGCTGGGTTATGCACAAAGTATCATTGTTTATTTCTCAATGATGCTCACAGATTGCTTTGCAGAAATGAACAGTAGTACTCTGTATTAACTGTCTGCTTTGGGAGAATGGTATGCTTTACAGTAACACCATCCCAATCATAGGCAAGAACCACCATAACTTTCACATTTGTGAGGATCTGCCAAACTGTTGTTCTTTGCGGTTACCCATAATGGTGCCACTTGGTCAATTGGTGTATCTGTTTTGGTTTGTAAGATCTGGCCCATGTCTCATCAATGGCAACGATCTGCCATAAGAAGGGTCCTCCTTCACTCTTATAGCGCTGCAAGTGAGTACGAGTAGCATCATATCATAGCCATTTCTGCATTTCTGTTAAACCATGTGGAACCCACTTTGAGGCAATATTTTGCTTTACCAGGCAGTCCTTCAGGAAATGAGCTACAATCAAAACTGGTAGTCTGGAATCTTGGGCTATCACTTTTCTGTTTAGTGTTTACATTTTCATATCACTGTTAAGTACTTTAAAGAGAAACACAACTTTGGAAGCTTTCTCTGTGACTAAATTGATTACATACTTTTGAATACATCAGCCCAAATAATGAAAATATTCTTTCAACACTTGCTGAAAAAGCTTGTGCTGTAAGTAACTGTTCAATAATGGGGAAAACTTTATCATTAAATTCATCAGTGTCATTGTTTTGACTTTTCCATCACATGTAGGTTTGTAACCTGCAATGTGATTTCTTTCTCAAAAATCAACCCTTGAAATGGCAAGGTTTTTGACTGAAACTTGATAATTAATGGAAGAAGTGAACTTGACAAATACATTTAATTTTCAAATCCAAATGCTGCTTTCTTCTTCAGTTAAATTCATTGTCAATTTCTTTTCTTTTAGATCCAGCACATCAGCTAAGAAATGAGGTGGTGTTAGAGCCATAATAATTTAATGTTTCTGTTTGAATTTTTGTGTGACATATTTGTTCTTTGTAGCTTCTAATTCAGTTTGATGATTCTTCCACACATATACTGACTTGGAAATAGTGCAGTTGATTTTCCTGAATGGTATCAAGGGCAATGTCAATAGGCTTCCATTTTAATACAAAATTGTTTTATCCATTGCTTTATCTATAGTTTCACAATTTCCTTCACAAATTTGCAACAAAATTGGCCAACTTTTGAGATATGTCTCCGGGCAATCTACATGGTATTCCAATGCACTTCACTTGGGAGAATGAGTTTTGGGGCATTAGATTTTCTGAAAAGTGTATTAGCAATGTGACTGTTTCTTAAGTACTTTATTACATTTATCAAATGTTCTCTCACATTTGGGAACTGAACGTTATTTGCCAGCAGATTTGGGTACTACGTGGGCCGAAACAGTGGCATAAATAAAGAAAAGTACTTTCTTGGGCTCCCTTACTCAAATCCTGACATTAGTGGGAGAATAACATTTCCTCCTTTAATCATACATACTAGAAATATATCATAATTAACTGAAATGCACCAGAAGTGGCATCCATCATAATTTTCCGAAGCGTTGTTATTTAGTTGACAGAAACTCGTTAACCACATTTTCTACGTTAATACTGCTGGTTCCATTACCTTCAGTGGAGAGTAAAGCCAATGAACTTAACCCCCTCTGTGATATGGTACTGCAGATGTATGCTTTTGCACATTTTAGTTTGCTCAACGATCTCTCGGCAGATGCTGTTGTCCAATTTAAGATATTACCAAAATTTATTAGGATCAACCTATTCAATACAATAGAATTTACAAAGTTAGGACTTACATCCTATTAAACTAAAATTTGAAGGGACATGTTTCGCCCTTTAAAAGGGCATCATCAGCCTTTTTACACTCATACTCAAAGATAAAAATCAGGATCCTGATTGTCATGGTAAAAAATATAAAATGTGAATATAAGATTAGAGTGAAATTATACAATGTGAGAAATTGTTATGAGTTCTTAAATAATAATTTACAATTAAAACTTCATTTAAAATGTTTGCGAAAATCAAGTTGCTTCCAGCCGAATTTCACTCGAACTTTGATATGGCAACTTTAGCCATAGACCTTTTTGTTATTATGTGGTTAAGGCCTAGTTTGTCTAATTTATAAAATCATTTTAAAATTACTAGTGTAATATCATACCAATTTCAACTTTTTCTTCGCAAGCATTTAAAATGAAGTTTTAATTGTAAATTATTATTTAAGAACTCATAACAATTTCTCACATTGTATAATTTCACTCTAATCTTATATTCTCATTTTATAATTTTTACCATGACAATCAGGATCCTGATTTTTATCTTTGAGTATGAGTGTAAAAAGGCTGATGATGCCCTTTTAAAGGGCGAAACATGTCCCTTCAAGTCCTAACTTTGTAAATTCTATTGTATTGAATAGGTTGATCCTAATAAATTTTGGTAATATCTTAAATTGATGTACATTTCAATACGGACCAAATATGAAATTTGTAACATGTAGATGCTGTTGTCTCCGGTAAATGAGATAAAGTTGCAACATTATACACAAATCAGGGACACTACTAGCAATGGCCAAATTTTCTACTATAAGAAGTTCGGCCAGTTCTTTTACAGTTGACAGCTCCAAACTTTTATTTCAAAATATCTAACTCACCACTGTACCGGCCACGATCAGTTTCAATTATATTTTCCACACTATCAGGTTCAAAATCACTCTGTTGTGCTGAAATGTCACTAATATAAATTTCAGAATCACTCTATGGTAAAATGTCACTAATGTGAGCATTGTATTCCTCTGACTTTTGTGCTGCATTCTCACTTAAATTTACAGATTTGCATTTATCAGAACATGTAACACTATAGGTATGGGAACCTGTTGAAAGAATCTTCACCTACACTCTTAAGGAAACAATAACTTTTTGCAACTTTTTAACAGATTCTTCCCTTTTATGTTCTCTCTTACAGTTTTGGAAACCACTTAACTACTTAGATTTACTGGTACTTGAACTGATAATATTAATTTATGCACATGTCACCAAATCACAAACTGAATTGACCACAACTGACTCTGAATTACCATCCTGATTGGATTCTAACTGTGGATCGGGGGTTTCCCTTTGAATGATGCAATGCCAATCAAGTGTGAATTTTGAGTTCAACAGGAGGGGAAAAAAGACCTAATCCAAGTCTAGAACCTACACTGATTGAGGGGAAGTACCTCGGGAGACCTACCAACACTAACATTCAGGTTCATTGCGCTGATATTTTTGCTTTTTGCTTTGCTTTGCATGCATGTCCCACCCCAGCTTGCCCAGCTGCCAGTTAATACAAAGATCGGGGATTCACCAAATTGAATCAATGCTGTGTTGCATTAGCATATGCTACGTTCTAACAGAAAGTTGCATTATCATGCGTCACTGGGCAAGTTGGTCGTGTGGTTAGGGGCGCACAGCAGCATCCGGGAGATAGTGGGTTCGAATCCCACTGTCGGTAGCTCTGAAGATAGTTTTCTGTGGTTACCCATTTTCATACCAGGCAAATGCTGTACCTTAATTAAGGCCACGGCCGCTTCCTTCCAGCTCCTAGGCCTTTCCTCTCCCATCGTCGCCATAAGACCTATCTGTGTCGGTGCGACGTAAAGCCACTAGCCATTATCATGTGCAACTTGAATCATATCTGTAAGTAGGTGATGTTTAGATGTTACATCAGTACTGTGACCGTACACAGGTCTCGGCTGACTGAATATGGGTCAGTGTGCTACTGGGGTTCGCTTTGTCGGTGAGGCGCGTGTGGCCTTGGCCAGGTGATAGAGAACCAGTTTCTGACTTGAAGGGGGTAGCTGGCTGACTGACAAAAAAATAATAAAAATAAAAGCGAATGAGAGATAAAAATAACCAGAGTGTATTCATCTGCAATTACATCGATTTGTAATAAATGAAATATTTATAAATTCTTTGGTGGTATGATACACATAATTATGAAGGTACACATGAATCATATTTGACTGAACTGTGTTAATAATATCATGTGTGAACTATAAAAATTAAAAACTGAATTTTTACTTGATTTCAACGGTATTTCGGCTAGAAATGATGGTGAAATTATGTAATCAAACCCAGAAGAATTCAGTACTTGAGTTAACTTCACTTCCGACCACGAGTGCCACGCACGATATTTAAGGCAAGTCATAAGAGTGCAAGCTCTCACATGCTGACATGTTCCTGGTCTACTATCTACAGTCACTCCGTATAATTCGCTAGCGGATTTCAACGCAGAACTTGAGTGGAATACTATCATCACGGATAGTGGACTCATTCCTGTGTTCAACGCTTTCTACAATTATGCAAATCCACGACTTGAGTTATTGCAGTAAACAGACGTTGAAATAGCAGATAAAATTTTTAAAGTACGTGTTCTTTTCATCCTAAATTACATGTGTGCTCAGGATTTCTTTTAACACATTTGGTGCAAGTTTCAGCAACCTCACGAGTGTAAACAAGGAAGAGGACCTCTACGGTATCATCGCCAGAAGACTCCACGTATTTCATCATAAAGCTCTAAGCCCATGACCAGCGTCGGCAGCGGTGAAATGCAGGGACTTTCGCCTTAGAATGGGTGATTGAGGACCCGGACTTCGAGATATGAAGACAACTAAATAAGTTAAGTTGACTACGTCTTATTTATATCTGTTCTATGTAGCTCTTTATTTCAACTCTTCATCTTTCCTTAGATTTGTTCTATAATATCTAGTTGATTTATTTTTACGACATTTCACTGGTTATTTCTAGAGGTGCGATAGGACTTGTAGCTTAATTAGCATACTTGCTTGATTCATGACCACGTGTTGACGAGTTTGATGATGATGGATCAGTTGAAGTTATCCATGTGTTATCGGAACCACCCTATCTTATTGTACGAATTTCATTATGATAGTGAGTTAATCTGTGTCCGATGAATTTATCGAGGTGATATTTTTCCAATATTTTTAACGTTTTCTTGGAAATTGGACTTTTACTCGTACCTTATATTTACGACAGCAGGTCATCAGGATATTAATTCTGAATCGAGTACATGCAATATGGTATGTGATAACTAATGGATTAGTTAATCATCGAGACAAATTTAACACGTTCAGTACCTGCTTCTGAGCGGGACACTTGAATGCCTGGACCAGTCATTTTCATGCCCAGCCCTCTTGACGTGCATCACTTAATACAATTTACAATTACTCCTAAACGATAAATGTTAGAAAAATCATACTTTGTGCTTACCTCTAGTAAATATTTAGGGTGTGATATCTGGTGTCACAGATTTCAAAATATGTCTAATTTTATACAGCCTATCTGTATTTTTGGCACAATGATTACTGTCACCGAAGTGAAGAAATGAAAGAATATGAAGGAAGCAAATTCGGAACATTGTATTAGAAAATATAGGAGTATGAAAAACAGGGTCTTTGGTCCATTACATTTTTATATCAGAATTTTGGACTAATCGGTTTCCACGATTGCATGATCGAATTCTTTGTGAAAAGCCGGGGCAACGCACTGAACACTTGACTCGTGTATAGATTGGTCTGCTCACACACATACTGATAAAATTTGTCATTCATGAAAATACTTACGTAACTCAAAATTTCCTGCTTATTTTCTATTTGAACGTTTATAGCTGAATTCTCTGTAAATGGTGGAATGGGTGGACAATAACTAGGATGATATGTATCAGGCACTTTCCTCTATAGGCCTATCGGATTCGGGAATCGGAATTTCCTCGTCACTTTCACTATCTGAGTCTATTTCAGGAATAAGTTCATCACCAGAATAATCACTGTGAACAATATCTAATAATTAATCTTCCGTAAGAAACTTTGTTTTATAAGCCATTATATTCCACTCGGTAAGAATGACACGCACTGCATTGGAATCTCAAGTACTGTTTTGGCGCGCGAGGAAGTGCTGAGATATTCCCGCTAAACAGTTAAGATAAACATGAGCCCACTCAACGCGAGGGTTATCTCAAAAAGGTCAACCAACTTCCTGCTACAACCAGTAACGCTGACTAAGGTGTAAGAATGCATAGATGATGAATATAAACAGCATTGCTTTGCGTGGAACATTAAACGTCTTACACCGTCCACGGCCCGCAGCATAGGAGCAAGCTTAAACGTCTTATGCCGTCCATGGTCCGCAATGAGTTAATGAGGATATGACTTGGTTTGGGACGATGATAGGTCCTTATAATTTTCATGACTACACATGCTTGATAATGGGTTACAATGAGTTAGGGTCGTCGTTATGATGTTGTACTGTATGTGTGATTTATGAGGAATTTGTACGTACAATATGAGTCTTTGTGAAATTGGAATTTTCACATGTTAATATAGTGGTATTTTTATACATGACGTTGATCATGATATAATGGAAATATGGAATCTTCGAGATTTTACGAGGTGTAGTTAACATAATAATGTCTTCTGATGATAAGGACAAGTCCATGTTGATCAATGTACTCCATAATTCAAGATAATATCCTAATAGTGTTCATGAAAGTCAGTAATTCTAAGTTTAAGGTACGTGTAAATTTACTGGAAGACCTCAGGTCTGGAGAATAGATCCTCAATTGAATATTCTAATAATGTTACATTTCGGAACCAGGCATGCTCACTTTTCTATGTCTTATTTCGTACTTACGTGGAGGCTTTATCCTTTAACATGTTGGAACGAGTTAATGGAAGAGTGGCGAGATTGATTAACACCCGATGATGATGTGTAAATATTGTAGATATTTCTTTCTTTGATATTTTTCAGTAACTAGTAGTAGATTTAGAGATTTCCTAGTGTTATTTTCTATGTATTTTGTGTTGTGGTGATGTGTGACACTTTGATGATGTTAATTCGTAATGTGGACAGGATTTCCACATTGAGGATCTATTTTTCCCTATTTATTGATTTTTCCGAAGGGTCATAATGCTAAATTTTTGTTCATTTAATGACCAAGCGATAATAAGTTTTGTTATTGGTTCTCACGAGGAGATAAGTGGGAAGACGTGAACAGATATACTTGACGTCTCCAATTAACTTGTAGAAAACAAAGGCAAATTCAAATTTTCATTTCAATGTTAACAAAATTTTTGATGAACAGAATTTCACTCTTATTGTGTCAAGCTAGTAAAATTAATTAATTAATCTCAGATATTTTTATTATACACTTTATTAAAATTAATGCATTTTTCCAGATTGCTCGGGGAATACTACGCAAGACCTCATTTTTTTAAATTACTAAATTAATGTTTTAAAACGAAGAAAAACAATGTTATGTTCAAACATTCTGTTAGAATGGTAGGGAATTTAAGTTACGTGTACCATCCCATATGTTTGTATTTTTTTGTCACATCAAGAGCAATAGTAATTAACTTAAAGTAGCGATCATTTTCGTTATCATAGATGTCAGGATGGCTAATATTTTATTTTCATTGAATAAAAGTGTGATATGTTCTCTCTTTCTTTAAAACATTCTTATTTTCCGAACCTTATGTCAATCCTGCCACTTTCATATTTTTTTAAAGTCAGCGGTCCTGTGAACTGAGCAGGGTGTCTCTTGTTCACCGGCAGACCTAGTCGGGGACAGTACAAAAACAAGAATATTATTTTACATTGCATAATTTAATTTAACACAGGATATGCTCACTAGTTTCATTTAAAATATAAATTAATTTTTGTATTCAGGTATACTATACTATAGAATGGCTTTGTGGGCCGAGCATCAATATGTGATGGAACCTCAATCTTCATCATTTTCAAACAGAAGGCACATTTTTGAAATGTTGAAAGCACTGTCTGTAACAACAGAATGGACTTTGCACATTTCTGAATGCTGTTAACAGCCATTTCTGCCAGATAATTGGCAGTGTGAGCATGACCAGATGTGTCAACAGTGTGCACCAAATAAATATCGCCTGTTTTGGTGGTAACAGTACAGCATATTATAGGGTCACTGTGAATATTTGGCCAATCATCAAACCATAGACACAAGTTTCTTTTCCTCTTCATAAAGAGTTTCCAATAAAGACTCACTAATTTCCTTTCCATATGGAGGGGTGTAACCTGGATGAAGTTGATGTTTTAGTTGTACACATTGAGGATGTTCAACACACTATGAAAAGCAGTATTCATAGTGAATATAAAACAAACTACAGTGAAACTCGGTTAAGAAGTTCCTGCATAAGAAGTTTTCCCGCCTAAGAAGTGTGATATTCTTAGTCCGTTGATCAGTTGCATTAAGATATATGTATATTTTTCCTGTTTAAAGTGTTCTGTTGTAAATATATTTTCCAGTTAAACAGTTCAGATTTTAGAGCCCCTTGAGATAGAAAACGTTCGCTCAAAGCAGCCCATGGTTAGAACCCTCCAGTCTCTGCGCAAGTTGCACCCTGTGTTAGACCGTTCACGTGCTCGCAGTGTGTCTCTGGTGTCACGGAACCTGTGCGGTCTTGCCAAGGCCATACAACGTCACGCTATGATAACACGGACACCAGATGCTCACTCTCACCTTGCAGAATTGAATCGAACCCATCATTCAAAATTTCCACTCCACCGTTCCATTTAGCAGAATAGAATCGAACGGGATTCTATGTGGGAAACATAAAGCACGCAATGGATGGTTTGATAAAACTAATGCAGTAATTTACGGGCCACGACAGGGTGAAGTCATTTATCGAGGTGGCCTAAACATTAATTAAAAACTATAAAGTGTATTTGTCCACAACATTACTGTTAATCTACCACAAAATTGAATATTCTAACCTGTTTGATTTTTCATTCCCTTGTTTATTTCCTTCCAGGCATTCTCTCTTACGTTGTTGTTGCAATAATACTCATGGGTCTTGTCATAGAGGAAATTACGTTTTTGAACTAAACTGATAAGATTTTCCGTGTCCATTATTAGTGAGGTGAACAAAAACAACTCCCCGACTCTATGCAGGAAACAGCCGACTTGCCAGCAGCCAGCTGATACACATGCCGCCAAACAGCCGGCCGAAAGATCCCGATCGTCCACGAAGTTGAACGAATGTTGATAGCCAACTGGGTGTTGGTGGGAGGCACACAGAGACTTTGCAATACTACGTGTTGGCATTAAATTGAAAGTTATTTTTACCTTTATATGAGCTAAACATTGTATTATCGTGTTACTCGTAATTATTACATCGCATTATTAGAATGTAGCACAAGGATGAGGAGACATGAAATAAAATTCTCGCGAGGAAAGAAACTTGTTTACGTTTAGATGTGCTAGCATTGTTACTGAGCCTTTATCACTCCCATGTAACACCCCAGATACTTTTCCATGCACTCATTTCTACAACTTTGAACCTGTGTTTCTTTTCTTCATTACCTATAGCATGAAGAGGATTGAAGCGGGAAAATAAACTCAATACTGGCTTGGCCATGCGGTACTTGCAAAACAGCCAGAAACTACACCCGTTGCCGTGACAACCAGTAGGAATGCAGGGGCGATTTAGGCCTGGATTCTATAAGAATAAGTTGCCAGATTTCCCATTTGTTACCATTATCCTTGAAGCAGGTCTCAGGGGTGTGAGGAAGATAGAAAAAAACATGCTAACAAACTGTCTTTTCTTTGCATCTTGTAAGCCTAAGCTACGGATTGCCAAGCATAGTGTAGCGTCATAATTGGTATGAATAGGAGTTGGTGAAGTTAGTTGTACTTGTAATATCAACGTACAAACGTTTTACGTGAAAATGAGTGGAACTCAGAAGAAAGAGATCAAGCGAAAGGCACTAACAATAAAAGACAAAGTGGAGATTATAAGGAAAGTGAAGTCATCTACACTTTCCTGTGTTGCTTTGGCAAAGGAGCTGGAGATGCCACCATCTACTTTGAACAGCATTATAGCGAAGAAAGAAGAGATCTTTGCTTCTGCAGGGATTACTTCAGCAAATTGCAAGGAAGTTAAATTTGAAAAGTACGATGAAATAGAACAAGCTCTGCTAATGTGGTTTAAACAGCAACGAAGTTTAAACATACCTTTCAGTGGGACTATTGTGAAGGAGAAAGCCAAAAAATTGCATGCAAATTAAGGATACCTTTTACCGCATCGAATGGGTGGCTGGACTGCTTTAAAAATCGAGCCAGCATCGTTTACAAAACAATTTGTGGCAAATTTTTATATTGTGGCTTTCTGTTAGCAGCTCTTATATATCGGCCTATTTCAGTATTGTTCACAAACAAGGAAATCTGTTGGCTGTGTGTTTCACATGTATTTCAAAGTACAGAATAAGTTTTTGGGCATTACCCCTTTTAAGAAGTTTCCTGCTTAAGAATTTTTTTTTTTTTTTTTCAGTCCCTTGAAAAACTTCATAACAGAGTTTCACTGTACTCGCTTATCCAAAGACTTCTTTTGCACTGGTATTGATCTAACTGCATATAAATTCAATGATATTGAAGCTTTTTTCTTCTTGCCCTGAAAGTATTTTGATTTATTTTTATTTCTCTCATTAGAAGCATTAGAAAATGCTACAATACTGATTGTGTGAGTGGTGAAAGCATAAGAGGATGTACTAGGGGTAAGTGTGCATGTTGAAGGTATGGTTGAAATGGTATCTGAAAGAAAAAGAACATCAAGTTTATGTTAATATCATATTTCCTGAAAGGATTAGTGGTTATATAATTATTATTTGTTCTTACAACTGAACCAGAAGGCACATGCAATATATTTTGTTAAAAAGGAAGGCATTCTTTTTCAGTGTCAACTCAGTTAATATATCAAATGAATATATCCAATTAAATGTCTACCTTGTCAAAATGAATGAAGGTGAAATTCTTTACATTTCGCAGAGAACTTTGCTTTGCATCATCAGAAGAAAATCTCGACAGGTCACGGGAAAGGTTTCACCTTATTTTCTTGACACAGCATAAGCTCAGAAGCCTATATCATGTCTATATGTACAATATTGTTTATGTTGCATAAACTTGTCGATGATAGTGAACTGGTGATATTGTGAACAGTTATCACTAGAAGTAATGGACAAAAGCTGATTTAAGATAAGTACAGAACACTTTCTCAAAGTTACTACAGTGCCATTAATGGAATTCTACATTCAAAAATTTTCTCACTTGTTCTCACATTCTTTGATGTATGTCAAGGATCAAACAATGACCCGATGCTTCCACAGTCTTCCTGGCTGGATTCGTGGTCCTTGAGGTCCTGACTTTTACTAAGCTTGGACTAAACCATTATTTGCATCTTCTGAGGAAGCTGTTCCAAGATCTGGAGGATCGTCTGGTTGTATACTCCACCATCGACTAATAGCTTGAGCTTTACCTCAAGGTCATCTACAGTATTTTCTCAGTGAGTGCATGAATTGTTGGGTACATATATCCCTCCAAGAAATTAAGCATGCCCATGAGAGAGACACCAACAACAGAAATATACACGGGTACTTGTAATTTTATCATTTCTATTGTTGAAGTCAATGTTTGTTGGAAAAATTTGACCCCAGGATTTGAATCTTCCAGTATTTGAAAAATGCTACAATATCTTCTACATGTGTGGCCATATACGTCTTACACCATGAATGCCATCTTGTACACACAGGCATTGGAAAAGCTAGAATTTCATATCTTTCTTAAAAATGCAGTATGGTTGCTTTTCCTTTCTCAAGTATTTAAAAAGACATTCTTTGTCTTTACACATGTTCAATTCGTACAGATCATTTTCAAACATGCAGTCGACAAGGTTGACTTTATGAGGCCAGTACTGAACACGAACTACTTCTTCAATCAGTCCTTGAAGAGCAGTTACATATTTTGTCAAATTACAGGCAGAGTCCGTAACTACTGCCACTACATGCTTCCATTCAATTTTGCAGGAATTCAAAGTGTCTAATATAGATTCAATTTGCTATATTAGCAGAATTTAGAACAACAGAGGCAGCCAGACGAGTGTTTATTTCTGTTGATGGTACTAATAGACAAAATAGGATGTTAAAACCACTGTTGTTTTGTTTTTATCTCTTCCTTAATTTCTTTCCTCATTCTTTCATCGATCATGGGCATGCATTTCTGATGGAACCGATTTGCTGATGGTAAAACTGCACTTCTGCAAACGTATTTATTAAGGCAAGTACAGACAGCAGGATTGTCTAGTTTCTCTACTGGTGCAGTATGTTGGCTTTCACAAATGCAGTAGTAGAGCCCAAAATAAACTCTTATTTTGAATCCTTCATCTGACTAGCATTTGCTAATGTTTCTTTCAATGTGGCCATTCTAGGGACACTAACTTCAAAATGCAAATTTTTGAGGCATTTTGAATGCTTCTCTGATTTACAGTGTTTGTCTAAAGTGATGATCTAGCCGACAATCACAATAGTTGCTCATAAGAATGCCAGAAGTAGTTATAAATCCTTTGTTCTTTTATTCCTTAGGTGTTTCCACTGCAGAAACTGCTACCTTTGGCATTTTTAAACCTACATTTTGTGATACCCAGGAACAAACACAAAGTTTATTTCTGAAGTCCTTTTAAAATATTTAAATTACATTACCTCTCATCTTTGCTTATTGCTAAGTTTGAAACTATTGTGATAAACACTTCGTTGCCAACTGATTCACATGAATAACACACTAGCTTCCATGATAATGCACAATTTTTGCATTTTAAAATTAAATTATATAGAATTCTCTACATTCCCATCACTACCAATGTAACAGGAGGCAAACGTATTTCCCGATTTGAAGAACAATCATGTAACTTTCTGGAGGTAGTTGGCCAAACAATTCACACCATCATATAACAGCTGTTCATCACCAGACACAGCGCTACTATACTCGTAGGTGTTTACGATAGATATCCATCAGTACAATCGTTTCAACTGTCATCTTTTAAGTCGCCGTGTAATGAGACTATTGACAATATATCATAGTATTATTGACCCTCATGAAATGATATAGTCAATCATTCTCAAATTTATACCAAACAGATTAGAATATCAGCTTGTAGACAAGACTGTTTGAAGTGGTGTAGGAAATCACTGGTAAAAATGTTTTTATTTTGCACATTGTGGTGTTTGTAGTTTTATTCAAAATATTTACATTATTTTATAATTTCAATTCACTCCCAGACAGCACAAAACATGTAAATACATGAAAATAAAACCATTACCCATTATACATGATCTTTTTATTTTATCACTAATTAACAAAAATTAACATCTCTACTTGTAGATGCATTAATGCACATTGTGTGTGCTTCCTATTATATCCCCACTCTTAAAATTAACACACTCCTAAGCCTGACCCAAAACTGCCTGATTCCCATCACTGCCCCCTGAGTCTATCGGGAAAAATCACCAAACTTCCTAGAAATTCCCCAGGCTGAGGTGGCACTGGCTGGCATCATGCAGCATAATAGTAGTATTCTGTTCTTAAACTTAGGTCTTTAATTCATTTAAGTTTCTAGTTTACAAATTATACAAAATAACATTATTACTGAATATATTTGTATACATTTATTGAATACTTACCGGTTATTACATAAGCAGTTGTTTTTAAGTATTCTGATTTGTTGAATATTTCAGTATATTCTAAAACAAAAACTGAAAATTCATTAAATATCTTACCTGTATTATCTTCCCTGTCTTCAGCATTAATATGTGTATGTTTTGCTAAATGATCTTTCATTCTGATGATTTGGCCCTCTACTTCATAATCATAACCACATTGTTTTGTCTTTGGCCCCCACACCATTTCTGGATTCATTTTTAACATCATCAAATGAAAGCCAAACAATATTTTGTTTATAACTTAATATACTTAAAAGCCAATGCCCAACAAGTAGCACATCTACACTTTGCTACGATACTAAACTTCATAAACTGCTTCAGTCTGCACCAGCATTTAGAAGAAGAATTCATATTTGGCAGGGGTTTCCATTGGAATGATAATTCCCATTTGTAGTACAATGTCATAATGCTGCACTGAGGGCCAAAAGTGATACTACAAGATATTAGGTAGGTGGTCATAATTAGTTGCGCATTGTATTTTTTTGTTCTTTATTTCGTTATTTCAAAACCTTCCTGCAGCATTTATAAGTTGCCATGATGGCAAAGAGTACCAAATACAAGAACAAATTAATCAGTTATGTGTGATTAAATTGGTGTAAAGAATATGTTTATTTAGGCCAAACAGTGTCCTTTCAGAGCAGGCTGGATAAAAAAATCAGGAGAATAACAGCGACTGTCTGAAAAAAAATACTGGTCACTTAGCTTCATCTTCATACCTAAGAATGAATTTCCACTTCACATCAAGAGGGAAGCAATGGATACTTGTGTTCTGTTCATTCTCAAGTTCGGTACTGAGACATGCTCCCCAACAAGTCAACTAACTTCTAGTCTTCAGCAAAGAAAAGAAGCTTACTGTGTTTTTTCTCTGAGATCTCTGTAACACCAGCATAAGGCTTAAGGATGTACTCAAGGAGGTATGGTCCTAGAACTAGCGTTGAACTGGACGTGAAGCAAGAATTAATTTCCAGAAATGGATAGAGGCAGAATTGAAGTGGTATCCGAGAGATGGACAATAGAGAAGAGGACGTTTATCGTCTTGATGGTCAGACTGTGGATTCATTGTAGATGAGAAAAATCAAGATGGAAGAACCTTGAACCAGGAAGGTGAAGTATGAGGCCTTTGCTCTGATGATGATGATGATGATGATGATGATGATGATGATGATGAAGAAGAAGAAATATTTTGAAAGAAATAGATGAATAAGTATGTGACTAAGCCATTAAGGAACAGTTCTCTTAAAGTCCGTAGGTATAGAAATAGAACTTCTGAGTGTAATTAAAGCAACTCATGTAATGCAGGATTTGGTAAGGCCAAACTTTTTGCAGAATCAGTAAAAAAATTTAGAGATGTTCTCTCTGGCCCCTGTCATTAAACCAATGACAGTCAGAGAATTGAGATATTTTTTACACACATATTTTAATTAATTACCTAGAATTCAAATTGTTCAACCCTGAACCTATATTTTTTGAAAGTGACTCATATAAATGAGTACAGAGTGAAATACACCATCTCACCATTATGTTGTAATCACTTGCAAGGGATCAATCTAGCGTTCTTCATAAAAATGTTTCATTAAAAAAGTAGAAAAAGTAAAATGTCTTACCTTTAAAATAGCCCTGTGGCCTTAGTTTGAGTTCATATAAGTTAATAGCATTCCAGCCCAAAATTCTTGGCAGGAACTCATTATAAGTGATGTGTTGAAATGCAGCTGTTAAAATTCTTCGTGCATTTTGATAAATTTGCTCATCATTCCAGTGAGGATTTATAGTTTGCAGGCCTTCTGCTAAACGGTTGTGTTCTCTCAAGAACAGTGTGTGGATGACTGTTAAGGCAGGCTGTTCACTCGCTCGACCATCACCTAGTTAAGAAATAAGGGCTGGCTGTTAAAATATATCTGTTTAAA
This sequence comes from Anabrus simplex, assembly GCF_040414725.1. Classification (NCBI taxonomy): domain Eukaryota; kingdom Metazoa; phylum Arthropoda; class Insecta; order Orthoptera; family Tettigoniidae; genus Anabrus; species Anabrus simplex. The sequence continues at coordinate 160,684,884 of NC_090270.1, read as the reverse complement.
ATTTAAAAATATTTTAAACACACAAATGCATACAAAATCCACAATCACTTTCGCACAAATTAACTATTACTTTCCATCAATTTCATTTTCTGTACTACTAATCTAAATAAACCACAAGTAAAACAAAGATTTTTGTAAACAGAACTTCTTCACAATTTTCACAGCTTTTATAATGATTCTTCTTCTTCCACAACTTTTCCCACACCTGTGGGGTTGCACATACGAACTGCATCGCACATGTGAATTTGGTCCCCTTTTACGGTCGGATACCCTTCCTGATGCCAACCCTATGTGGAAGGATGTAATTACTACTGCATATTTCTGTGGTGGTTGGTAGTGTAGTGTAGTGTCTTGTCTGAATTTGAAGAGGAGAGTGTTGGGATGAACACTAACATTCAGTCCTCGAGCCAGAAGAATTAATCAGACTGAATTAAAATCCCTGACCCAGCTAGAAATTGAACCTGGGACCCTCTGAACCAAGGCCTCAATGCTGACTATTCAGCCAAGGAATCAGACTCAAACTTTATTATAACAAATAACTGAAATTATCTGGGCATAACAATACTAAATTTCAGGTTATATTTTTTAACACCATTAAAAAATAGTCCTGTAGCTTATCGGAATGTTTGTTTCCGAAGAAATATCATTTTCAGTAAAACTTTATTATAACAAATAACTGTCCGACTCGTTGGCTGAATGGTCAGCGTACTGGCCTTCGGTTCAGAGGGTCCCGGGTTCGATTCCCGGCTGGGTCGGGGATTTTAACCTTAATTGGTTAATTCCAATGGCACGGGGGCTGGGTGTATGTGTTGTCTTCATCATCATTTCATCCTCATCATGACGCGCAGGTCGCCTATGGGAGTCAAATAGAAAGACCTGCACCTGGCGAGCTGAACCCGTCCTGGGATATCCTGGCACTAAAAGCCATACGACATTTCATAACAAATAACTGAAATTATCTTGTCAAAACAATATTCAATTTCAGGTTATATTTTTTAACACCATTAAAAAATAGTACTGTAGCTTATTGGAATGTTTCTTTCTGAAGAAATATTGTTTTCAATAAAACTGTTATATATATGTATATATATATATATGATATATAATTGATAATGAAGTGAATGAGTGACACTATCATTTTATCACAGTAACTTAAAAGTGAGTGCAGATATAATCTTTGTTGCAGTGGAAAAATAATAATAATAATAATAATAATAATAATAATAATAATAATAATAATAATAATAATAATAATAATAATAATAATAATAATAATAATAATAATAATAATAATAATAATAATAATAATAATAATAATAATAATAATAAAAGGAACAGTATTTAGCATTTCTCGCTATACTGTCTGTCACAACAAACTTAATAAATTGGACACTCATCCAAACAGTCTTACTTTTTCCAATTTCAGGATCTTATTTTCAGTTAGAATATAATTACTTTCCATTATACCTCCAGAGGTAAAACCAGAACCTGCAACATTCTACAACAAAATATCCAATGGATATCGTGGACAAAATATGCGGAGAGTATGATGATTCCAGAAACAGTTGATAATGGCCATTGAGAGTATTTTTGATCTGATGACACTGAAGCAGCATTGAGAAGGTATTATATTCTTATACAGTCTCTAGCATTTTCTTAGCTGTACTTTAATTCTGTATTGTGATAAAATGTGAAATAAGTATTAAGAGTTCTTCACTACTGTGTTTTCCTTAGTGTAGCTGCACCTTAATAATACTTTTCTATTGTATTCATGGTTGAATGATTTTGAGGAGCCTGGGTTCGATTCTCAGCCAGATCAAGGGTTTTAATCTCATCTGGTTAATTCCCTTGACTCAGGAACTGGATGCTCATGTTTGTCCCAACATACTCCTGTTCATATTTACACAGCACACCACATTACCAACCACCACAGAAACATGCAATAGTGCATACATCCCTCCACATAGAGTTGGCATCAAGAACTTATTCACAGGGCCAAGTCCACAAGTGCCACATAGTTTGCATCCATAGCCCCATCAGGGCGTGGGAAACGTGGATACAGAAGAAGAAGAATAATAATAAGAAGGCATGTACAGATTGATGCTTTCATGGTCTGTATCTGTCATGTCAAGAAAACAAGGTGAAATTCTTTGTTTCGCAGAGAACTTTGTTCCTTGACATGGCAAAAGCCGAAAAGTTTATTATCATGTGTACAGATGATATGTAGTTGCACCACATGCTTTATACTCATAAATATTTACGTTTAACATGTGACATTAGATTTAGGAAATATTTAGCATAAATTTTTTTATCAGTATATGGTAAATAACACTTTAGCTCAATAACATTTAAAATTTTCAACTATTAGTCATAAAATGTAAGTCTGGATAATTGACGTGCGATCTAATCACTCATCAGTGAAGTTTTTGAACAATTCACAAAAAGAATTGGTCTTGATCCTATATTTCTAAGCAAGGCAGAGGAAAATAGGATAAACACAGATAGGTATAATACCCTCATACTCAATTCTAACATGAATATTCAAGCAGATGACATATATCATCCATCCATTTTTAATTCATTTCTGTTACATCCATATTAATGTACATATATTACAGGTCAATCTATCTATTAAATAATGATGTTATTCACTCAGAAACATAATTTTATATTTTCAAACTTAGTACTAATAGCTAGCAATAGTCCATTTAAAGAATATGACAGATTTTCCAAGAAATTAGCAGCTCCTCTGTGTCCTCAACCACGTTTGTTGCCTGATGCCTCCTCTCCTACATCATTTGAGCAAGGGAGGCAGACTCAGGGCAAATCCATCTCAAGAACGTACGGCAGGATTTCAAAGTGGTTCTAGTTGTGTCTTCTGCACATTGTAACAGTATCTACATACTCTGACTTCTGGATGGTTAGCCTGTGTCTCATTATCTTCAGTTCCCACTAATTATTTGCTCCTCCTCTTCAGTTCATAGAGATGCATTTATTTTCGTATTCTTCTCAAGATGCAGGACATGATGAGATCCATTGAAGGGTTGTGCAGGAATTTTCTTCTCAAAATATTTGGAAAGTCATGATTCTTCTTATAAATGACTAGCATTGATTCCTCCAATGTCACCAGATTAGAAAATCAGAAAATACCAACAGTTTCTGGAATTGTAGCCGTTGTAGGTAATGGAAAGGAGCAAACAGGTGCAACTAAAGTCATATAAAGAAAGTCAGGAACAAATAACAGGAAAAACATGGCAGGTCAGTATGGGAAGAGGGAGGAATAAAAAAACACCGAAGGACAAGGATAATCTTCACATCTTCATACACTGCCTTCTACAAACAGATTGGCTCCCTCATCATCAATCCCAGCTCCCTCAATCCATCTCTTCCCAGCCCTCAATGAGTCCTCCTCCACTTCTCAGCCTCACCAGGAGGGCAGGTCCCAACATATCGAGGGGCCATCCTGACAGATCCTCAGTTCCGATGTGGGAAGTGTAGGACAAGAAGAAACTGGATAAACAAAGGAAAAAGGAAAAGACAAAGAGGGAAAGATAAATGCATATGGTAAAAGAATAGGAATACAGGTCAAACACAAAAGGAGGAAAGGAACCCAATGGGTTAACATAAGCAGATAATGGAAAGGAACACACAAATGCAATTCAAGTCATGTATGATGATATCCTCCTCGATCTATCCATTGATGGTGACATCTTGGCATTGCAGTTGAATGTGCGCAGATGTGACTAGCTAATCCAATCTTAGTCTGGAATATTTGTTTGCACTGTGCACACTACAATTGTACTTAAGAATACATAATCATACAAATGACTTTGGCTTACTCTTTTTTGAGAAGAAGATGCACCTGGTCATAGGTTTAGACACCCATCTCAATCTCCTTACCTATTGTAGCTTTAGTTGGTTAGTGATATGCTGCATGACGTCAGGTGGTGCTTCAGGATGTCTTTGTAACACAGATATTGACCACCAACCTTATGTTTACCACTGCGAAATTCTAAACAGAAGACAGATTTGGGTAGTCTGACATCATTCATGCAAACCAAATATCCACACCAACTTAGTTGGCCTTCTATCAGCAGGGACTCCATGCCGTACATGTTGTATCTTTGAAGAAACTTGGAGTTGGGTATATGATCTTGCCACTTCACCTGCACAATTACCCTTAGACATTTCATGTGTAAACTGTCTAAACATTGAATATCAAGTTCATATAGGCACTAGGTCTCTGAGGCATCCTAAAGAAAAGGCAAGTTTATTGGCTTATAAACAGCCAACTTAGTCCTCAAAAGTAAATCATGTGATTTTCAAACTTGTTGGCTGAGCTTAGCAAAGGCAGCAGCAGCTTTGGTGATACATGCAGCAATCCTGATTTCCAGCTGGTTATCACTGCAAATCATACTTCCTAAGTATCAAAAAGATGTCACCTCTTCAAGTTGCTTTCCAGCTACTTGTAGAGGAGTGTCGTTTATAGATACACCTCTAGCAGGTTGGCTTCAGTACCTGGGTCTTAGATACACTGATCACCAAGACAAATTTATGACATGAAATGTCTAGTTTGTCAAGATATTGCCGTAAATTTTCCATTGTATTAGCCATGTGGCATATGTCATTGGCATAGAGAATGTTGAGTATACGTAGTCAGCGGACATTATGCTATGCTCTAAGGTGGGACATATCAAAGATGATTTTGTTAGTCCTGACATTCAAAACAATCTTATCATTGCAATTTTGAAACACATCATTCATCCCAGTCACAAAGTATAATGCAAAGAGTGTATGGGCCATAATACATCCCTGCTTGACACTACTAGTAACTTGGAACTTATCTGTGAAGCTACTATCGTGTTGAACTAGGGTCTTGATGCCATCATGCCATGCACACGATGTTAACAAACTTCCCCAGATATCCAGCTTCCTCAAGAATCAACCACAACACAGTCCGTGGTACTCGATCAAATGTCTTCTCTAAATCAACAATGTACAAATAGAGGTCACAGTGTTGTTCAAGACTTTTTTTTTTTTTTTTTTTTTGCTTTAGCTGTTTGACAACTAATACAGTATCAAGACATGGGTTAATGATGTGCAGCAAGGTTTTTCCAGTTATGCACAACAATATGCCTCTGCACAATCCACAATCAGAATGATCTCCTTTTCCTTTGTATAATTTGCATATAGAGGCATCTTTCCAATCTTGAGGTACCATTCTGTCATTCTGTCTCCCACATATGCAAAATTAGGTTATATAGCCTGTTGAAACAATGCATATGGTAATAGCATTGTATCAAAATTGCAAAAGCTATATTACAACCAAAGTGGGTCAAACTGAATGGTTCAGAGTTGAGACAGGCTTAAGACAGGGAAGTGTATTGTCTCCCTCACTCTTCATTATCATCATGGATGGAATTCTACATAATATCAAGGAGAAGATGATGGGTGAGCAAGTAAAGTCTATGATCTTTGCTGATGACATTGTAGTTTGAGGAGATAATGAAGAGGAAGTACAGACACAAGTTGATTTATGGAATGAGGAGATAATAAATTTTGGAATGAAGATTAGTACTGCAAAATGTAAGACTTTGATCATGACGAGAGCTAACAGAAAATCCAGGGTAGTGATAAAAATAGGAAATGAACCTCTTGAAGTAGTGAAAATTTTTTAATATTTGGGCAGCGTGATATCACAAGATGGAAATTTGGATGGAGAAATTGATTTAAGAATACAGCAGTCTGCAAGTTTCTACCAGTGTATGAGAGACATTATATGGAACAAAGATGTACCAATGAAGTGCAAGGTTTTATACTCATCTTATTATAAACCTATACTGACCTATGCTTCAGCAGCATGGACGTTAACTAAGCTGAGCCAAAGTAAGATACAAGCAGCTGAAGTGAGGTTCTTGAGGAGCATACAGGGAAAGACAAGACAGGATAGGATACAAAATGAGGAAATAAGGAGAAGCGTGGGAGTGTGTAAACTTCAAGAAGAGATTGATATAGCAAAGCTAAAATGGTTTGGACACATGATGAGAATGCCAGGAGAGAGAATATCAGAGAGAACATTCATGGATACAGAGACTGGAAAGAGACCCAAAGGACATCCTAGAATGAGATGGAGGAGCTCTGTTGTGGACTGTATTGCAAATAGAGGAATCGATAGCAATAAAGTACTAGAAGAGGAATGGTGGAAAGATCGAATAAGGTGGAGGGCTTTGGCACACTACCCTACCCAGAGAGAATCCGGAAAGGGAATGGATGAAGAAGAAAAAGCCTGTTGATAATACATAGGCCAACATATTTAAATATTTCTGCAGGAAGACTATCTGAATAAGATGTTCTTCCATTTTTCATACAACCACAGCATGATCAAACTTTGCCAAGGTTTGGTCCTCAACTAACTCTCATTTAATAGTCAATCTACAGTATAGTGTATAATCACGATCAGTGTTTTGCGTACTTGGATTCAAAACCTCAGTGAAATGCTCAGCCCATTGTACTAGAACATTATGAGTCTATGTGCTCTGTCTCACAAGTACATCACAGCAGTGTTTTTTCAGAGTGATTTTGAAATACAACTTAGAGCATTACCGACATGGTAAAACTGAACCAACCATCCTCTCAAATCAGTGAGGGAGCAGTAGGGAAATTGATCGAAACACAGAGGTCAAGAAAATCATGGTTCTCAAGCTTTTATAAAAGTTTCCTATTTGGTATGTATCAACAATGTGCTGACGTTTAACTGCTCTTGTTGTCCACCACTGGTTCTTAAATTCACGTGTTTTTTGTCTTCACTTCCTAATGGATCTTTTGTGAGCAGTTCAACAACTGTTGTTTCTTTTAGTACCTGTCTCACATCATCAACAAGTCTCTGTCATTCAGCATCAGAAGCATTAAACCAATCCGGGTTCTTCTGTGATGTATCAATAACTCGATGAATTAATTCATGAAGAGAAAGATGTGGGGGAGCTGGGATTGATGAGGAGAGAGCCGATCTGTCTGCAGATACAAGTCTATGAAGATGTCGAGACTGACCTTGTCCTATTGTGTTTTCTCTCTATTTTTACCTTTTCTCACACTGACCTGTCATTGTGTTTTTCTGTTGTGTGTTCCTTTCAAAGTTTCAGGAATCATCATATTCTCCACATATTTTGTCCAACTCTATATGCAAAGTGTGTATGGGCCATAACACATCCCTGCTTGACACTACTAGTAACTTGGAACTTATCACTGAAGCTACTATCATGCCATGATTTTCTTGACCTCTGTGATTCGATCAAGTTCCCTACTGCTCCCTCACTGATTTGAGAGGATGGTTGGTTCAGTTTTACCATGTCAGTAATGCTCTAAGTTGTATTTCAAAATCACTCTGAAAAATTCATGAAGATAATAAAAATATACGGGTTGTTAAACAAGAAGTTGTAATGATTTTTTAGATATAGTATTTATCATGAATTAATTCATTTTAGGGATTCAAGTTTTGACTTTATTAAAATTCATTCTCAGTCTTCTGCAGAGTGAAGCTTAATGCCTCTGCTACAACCATTAAATATTTTAAAATTATAATTGCCAACCAGGTCAGTGATATTTCAAGAAGTGTGTCAGTCAGTCAGTCAGTCAGTCAGTCAGCGCAACAATCAGCCATAGGGATGGACTATGAAGAAATCAAATTTCCTCTTAACTTCATAAATGTTCAAAATATGTCAGAATCAGCATGAGTGTTAAAAGAAATGAATATCCTGCATAAACAGAAATGTATCAGGAAGAATATTAAAAGAAACTTCTGGGAAGTTCAGAATTTACCTGCTATGAAGCAATATCCTGATGGTGCTTTACACTCTGGATGTTCAGGTGACTGTGGTAGCAAGTCCTTCCCTTTAACAGGATGTCTTGTAACGTTCAAGCGACCGCCAAAGCTACGCAAGTCCCTAGCTTGGCATGCATGTTCTCCGTATACTTGGGAAGCGTCCAGAAATGCAGAGTTCTGATTTATTTGATCTCGATGTCCTGTAAAGTTGGAATAATAGTTATAAGATATTTACATAACAGTTATGATGTTTAGCAATTTGTGTAAACACACACACACACACACACACACACACACACACACACACACACACACACACGCGCGCGCGCGCGCACGCACGCGCGCGCGCACGCACGCACACGCACACACACTGTTTATACCTTTTGGCATGCAGTCTGCAAGTCCCTGTGAATTAACTATCCACCTCCATAATCCTAAATTTGCAACTAGCACTGTGGACTTACTTAGTTCCACATCTCTTGTCTTTAAACCATTAAAAACCGAGAATAACCAGAATCACCTTGATCTTTCTGCTTCTCTTAATTTCTATGGCTGAGTCCATTATTCCCTTAGGTAACCTGTTCTCCTCCATTTACCTCACATGACTCCATCAGCAAAGCTGTTTCATCGAGTTCATTCCTAACTTAGCCTTTATCTCCTCATTCCAAGTATGCTCCTGCCATTGTTTCCTTCTTTTTGTACTAGCAATCATTCTCAGTACCTTCATGTCTGTTGCTTCCAACTTATGAAAAAGATATCCTGAATCCACCCAGCTTTCACTCCCATACAGCAAAGTTTGTCTGAAAACAGGCTGATTTAAAGATAATTTTGTATGAGTGATCATATCTTTCTCACAGAATACTACTGATCGCAACTGTGAGCTCACAGCATTAGCTTTGCTACACCTTGATTCCATTTCTTGTACTACACATCTTTAATACTGGAAATGAGCCACCTGTACCAATTTTGTATTCTCAACCTAACATTCAGTCCTCTTTACTAACTGGCATCACTTTAGTCTCAGAAATACTAATTTTTGTATCATTCTCAATGTACCTCTTTTCAAGCTCCTAGATATTAGATTGCAGGCTTTCAGAACAGACTGCCATTGAAAGCATAAGTTAAACTGTTTACAACATTTCCACCCACCTGAATCCCTACCTGCCATTTTATAACTTTCAGTAAATAACAATAAGGGTGAAAGATTACAGCCTTGTCTATTCCCTGTAATTACTTTGAGCCAAGAACTCGTCTACTGTCAAAATAAATGTCTCTGATATTCTATGGTAAACCAAGGTGTCAGTTGGAAAATAATTATATCGGCAGGACTGACCACAAATATAAAATTAGAAGGAATTGTAGCAGAAGCGATTGGGGTAAATTTTCATTCATTGGGAAGGGTGTGAAGGAGTGGAACAGTTTACCAGGGATAGTGTTTGATCCTTTTCCAAAATCTGTACAGATATTCAAAACGAGAATAAACAACAACAGAGAAAATAAATGAAATGTTAGAGGGCATTTGACCAGTGCAGATTAATGTAAATAAAGAATGTGTGTGAATAAATTAATTCCATCCCCTGGTCTAAGGAGTTTGGACAGCCAATGTAAGGGACTGCCTGTAGGGGTGAAGTACAGTGGGGACTTCGAGGGCCCTGGGACCGCTACGGTAGCTGTGAAGGCCCTTCAGGAACTCTGAAAAGTGGTGGTAAAAGGGGCTCTGGTTAAGACGCAGCAGGTCGTTATGCTACTTAGGTTCCAGAATGGGTAAAGAAAAGAAAAAATAAATGCAATGTAAATTTTAATCTTATACCAGTTGTACAGTATAATTTGAAGTAATTCCACATGATGACTATATTTGTAAGTTGTACAGGAGATATTATAAGTAGAATTTTGTAAACAATGTAAATTTATTAAGGATGAACTGTGTGTTTAATAGAAAAAATTGTTAGCGTAAATGATATAATATTGTATTATAGGAAAATTTTCTTCTCTTGTTAATTTAATATTTAGTGCTTGACAATAATGTATTTTAGTGTACCATTTGCCACCGAGGTAGACACCTCATTTGCAAATAAAGAGATTTTGATTTGAGAGAAGATAGTAAGATCCAGGCAGCATAAATTAAATTTTTAAGAACATTGGTTAAAAAGACAAGAAGAGATAGCATTCAAAATATTAAAATCAGAGAAGAGCTAAATATAGTACTGTTAGTACAGAAAGCAAGTCTGAGATGTTCGGACATGTAAATAGAATGGGAAAAGAATGAGTAGCAAGAAAGGAATTGGAAAGAGAAGTTAAGGGAGAGAGACCAGTTGGAAGACTGAGAAGAAGGTGGATGGATCAGATTTGGAAGGACATTTAGAGAAGCTGGATTGGATGTGGCAGAAGTAATGGAGTAGGAAAAGTGGAAGGACAGAAAGGAGTGGAGAAGGCTTTTTAACCACACCTGGGCGACTGGAGTGGGACATTGATGATGATGATTATGAGCAAGAATGTAAAAGAGAAGGCGTAAGTCACTGGTAATACCCAAAGAGTATGGTTTCAATGTATGGAACCCACACCAGGATTAATTGATACGGAAACTAGTAACAAAAGAGTAGAGTTATGAAATTTTGCAAACTTGGGACTGGGAAGATTTGGGAGTAAGGAGATAAGTTGCTTATCTAAGCACATGTTCTGAGCTGTCAGTGTAGAGACGGAGTGGAATGACATTAGTAGACAAATAAGCTTGAGTGGAGTTTTTAAAGGTAGGAAAGATATGAAGATAAATTCAAGAGGAGAAATTGGGGGAAATTTTCATTTACAGGAAGCTGAATTAGGGATTGGAGTAATTTATTACGGGAAATATTTGATATATTTCTAAGTGCTTTGAATTAATTTAAGAAAAGACAAGGTGAACACTCATAGGGAATCTGACACCGATTTCTTTCTTTCTTTCTTTCTTTCTTTCTTTCTTTCTTTCTTTCTTTCTTTCAGCTATTGAACATTCAGCCTCTTCAACCTGAGCTGAGATCTTAATATAGACTACTGAATTACTCTATGTTTTTGTCATGAATATTTACATTGTGTAATTGTGTAATGTACATATATTAATAATACATGCTTATAATGACAGGCTCTTGTCAATTAACTATCCATATACCCAAACTTTGTTGTCCTGGTAGAGATCTCATGAATGGAAAGCAGAGTCTCTCTCCAGTTGTATGGTTCACTTGTGGATAGTAGTGATCTCCTCGAGGAACCGGAATTGGCATACATTCTGGATGCACAGTACGAGGAGAGTCGCATGATCGGCAGTCAGGAATGGATGCAAAGAAACCTGTAAATGAGATATTTATGTACATGTATTAGTCAGTTAACTGTACGATGATCATTATGGCAAGGAAACACATCATTATGTAATTCAGTTAGTGGAGTAATACAGGTATAACAATATAACAGAATATAACTTTCCTTTACAGGTAGGTCAATACTTAAATAATTGTCTGTCAGGTTCGTCTTTACAACCATTGTCTTACATCTATAAATTGCCGAGCTGAGTAGCTCAAACAGTAGAGCGCTGGCCTTTTGAGCCCAACTTGGCAGGTTTGATCCTGGCTCAGTCTGGTGATATTTGAAGGTACTCAAATAAGTCAACCTCGTGTCGATAGATTTACTGGCCCATAAAAGAATGCCTGCGGGACAAAATTCAGGAACCTTGGTGTCTTCGAAAAAAGTAAAAGTATTTAGTGGGATATAAGAATAATAACCTCTTCAACCTATATCTATAAATTCTTCTTCTTCAGGTGTTCATAAGTAATACAATTAATTATTCATTTTTCTAATGAAAACTAGTAAACAATGAAAGAGGTCTCCTCATGCCAGCTTTGACATTCTGAGCTGAAAATCAACAGTAAAAATTACTCCTGCATAATAAATAATACACATTTCTAACTTACGTTGTACTTTACTTGCTTAGTTGCATATAAATTAGTTTTCATTTTTATTTCTCACTAAGGGAAATAAAATGTAACTGTCATCTTCAATGTTTTGTTAAATAACTGTTTGAATAACATACTATATATTCCAAAGTAAAATTGAAGAAATGTAATTTCCAGGAAGTCTGTAACTATTATCCTGCAGAAAATAGTAAGTTCACTAAAGTACTTCTCTTATTCTTTTGAGCAGTGTATTAATTTAAATTTTGATTAAATATAAATTGATGTATTAGAGAAAATTGAAAAAAAAAATGCATACTGGTAATTGTTTTCAAATGAGTAAGGTAAAGTTGAAGATGAACAAGTACATCTTCATCAATCACAAATTCAACTGACATAAAATGCCTCCTATTTGCTGATAACCTGAAACTACAAAACTGAAATCTTGTAAACTTCCAACCACACAGCTAAACTTGAATCTCTTGCAATAACCGAAGCATGGTGCGATGAAAATGCCATGAATCTAAATAAAACCATATGTAATCCCATTACTTTTCACTGGTCCAGTAAACCTGTCATCTACTAGTATGTCCTTAGAAATGAAATATGGAGGGTTGTTCCTGAAATATGATAACAGTTTATAAGTTCACAGAAGCAAAGCACTTCAATACATGGGAGCAAATCTAACTTCAGAAGCATGAGTAATTCACACCTAGTGTACTGTAGTGTACTTCCATGCCTGCCATGTAAAACGGCATTGAAAACAGAACCATTCTGAGAAGAGTTCATTACTACCCTTTCTGAGATGCCATTTCACTATCTCTCTTTTAGTTTGCAATTGTAATTAATATCCCCAATTTCAATGAAATGGCTTTTTTTTTTTTGTATAGCTGATTTGAATGAAAGACAGGACCTTAATCTTCTAAATTATCTCCAAGGTATGTCTAGTCATGAATTTTGTTGTCTATTGTCCTATTCTGGCCTAACCTTTTTCTGTTGAAAACACATGAGATGCCTCTTTTCATTGCTTGATCATCTTAAAATAAGAGTATTTTTCATTGAAAAAGACTGTAATCTTGACAGTTTCCCTCAGTCCATGTCCCCATATAAATCCTTTGTGTGTAAGGCTAATAACAAATGAAGGATCATACACAAACTACATTGTAGTACTTGTACTGGTCTTTGTTAGACAAGTACAGTACCTGCACATTGTATATGTGGAGAACATGTGAAAAAAGGAAAATAGTATTTTGTTTACTTCACATAAGGCTTGGTTGTATATAATGAACCCTCAAAATATCTATCATCCTCAGTCTTCAGAAGAATCTGGGACGTTTTTCAAAAATGTTAATGATATAGAGTTTATTGGGCCAATGATACCTAGATGGAATATTATTAGAAAGGTAAATTAAGTAGAAGTTAATGGGTTCATACTCTGTTTATTGGATTGTTCTCCTTTTTTAATTTTTTTTTGTACAATTTGCATTAAGTCACACTGACACAGATAGGTTTGATGGCAACTATGGGATAGGGAATGGGTAGAAGTGAGAAGAAAGCAGCCATGCACTGAATTAAGGTACAGCCCCAGCATTTGCCCGGTATGAAAATGGTAAACTACAGAAAACTATCTTCAGGGTTTCCTGAAAACTTGTAAACTTGTATCTTGGCTAAGTTCAGCTCAAATTCATAATTTTAGTGATATTACCACTATACTTCTTCAAGCACCAAAATTGAAATGCTAAGATTGAATATATCAGGATTATTTGAAAAAAGTACTTGTTGCAATAGAATGCCTGCAGTTAATTACTAACTGTAAATTCATTTAGGAGATGTATCACTTCTACCACATGATTTACTTATTTAATAATATTTGATTATTCCCTACTTTTGACAACACTAGCCACAGAACTGGACCACACAAAAAATGACAGTAAAGGTCTTGCACAGCATATAATACAACAGGCCCAAAACACTTAACATCTCATACTTCTTGGAAAGAATAAAATGACTGAGTATATCCAATATCATCATATGAATGCCAAAAAACATGATTACACAAAATCTTACTTTTGAGGTAAATGCAGTTTAATATGCCAGTCGTCCAAAAAAAATCAGACAGTATTTTTTGACTGCTGTTTTTTAATAAAAAGTGTAACTATTCTTCTTCTACTGCTTTTCCCACACCTATGGGGTCGCGGGTGTGAATTGTGTTGAACACGTGGATTTGGCCCTGTTTTATGGCTGGATGCCCTTCCCGACACCAACCTTATATGGAGGAATGTAATCACTATTGCGTGTTTCTGTGGTGGTTGGTAGTGTGGTGTGTTGTCTGAACATGAAGAGAAGAGTGTTGGGACATACACAAACACCCTGTCCCCAAGCCAGAAGAATTAATCAGAAGCAATTAAAATCCCCGACTTGGCTGGGAATTGAACCCAAGACCCTCGGAACCGAAGGACACACAGTGTAACTATTATTGTTCTTTATTTTGCAATAAGATTTACTTCAATTTCTGCCATTCTCAATTTTATCAGAAGGATTTCTTTCCATTTAGTAGTTTTTATGTACCGTGGTTATCGTGAATATGTATCAACATTCCGTTATAGATATTCTTTTCCTTCCTCCATAATTTTCATCCAGGACATTGCTGGCCCGAGCAGTAGATCATTGACCTCCATCCACTTTTTGCAACTCCCTGGAAACACAAGAGATGCGTGGGGCGCTAATGGGGTATTCAATTATTTGTCCTGATCAAACTTTGATACTTCATGTAGGCTATTATTACGATGGACTCACCACATCCAAAGGTATTTTATACCTACTTGCCAGGTTTCAATGAGGCCCTAACTAACTTGGAGAAAAGACGATGTTTGTAGCCAACAATAACCTGGAGAACAGATGCTGCCTGCTGGATTTCTGTGGCATTTCCTCCACTGGGGAACCAGCAACTATTTAAGGAGGATCCTCTGCTTCTTTAGAGGGTTGGGTTATTTAATGCTGCCTGACACTTGCCATTGAGTCACTGGCTGTATGGCCTACTAACTCCATCCTGTAACATGTAACCCTGGTCAGACTGGTCTATATAATACAAAAATGTCCAATTTTACAGACAAATGTATCCAAACTTGTTTTTTAAATTCAAGCAACAGTTTCACCTTGTGTTTTACCCTTCAACCAATCATCAATAATGTGCATTTAGGGCTGTTGGCTAGATGGCAGATTCCCTATCAATTGTTTACCTAGTTTTTTCTTAAACATTTTCAAAGAACTTGGAAATATATTGAATATTTCCTTTGATAATATATTGCAATCCCTTACTCCTCATCCTAGAAATTAATATTTTCCCCAATTTGTCCTCTTGAATTCCAACTTTATCTTCATATTATGATCTTTGTGAGCTTGCATGCAGGAGGTAGTGGGTTTGAATCCCACTGCCGGCAGCCCTGAGGATGGTTTTCCGTGCTTTCCCATTTACCACACCAGGCAAATGCTGGGGCCATACCTTAATTAAGGCCATGGCTGCTTCCTTCCAAATGCTAGGCCTTTCCTATCCCATCGTCGCCATAAGACCTATCTGTGTTGGTGATACGTAAAGCCACTAGTCTACTTTTATAAGCTCCACTCAAGCTTATTCATCTACTAATGTTATTCCATGCCGTCTCTCCACTAACAGTTCAAAACGTACCACATACGATATAGACATTGATTCCCATAGGGGACCTGAAATATTTGTCCTGAATGAGTATTACGTACCACATAGTTGACCATCTCGTCTCCTTACTTCCAAGTCTTCCCAGCCCAAAGTTTTCAACAATTTCATAATACTACTCCTTCGTCGGAAATCACCCAGAAAAAATTGTGCGGCTTTCCTTCGGATCTTTTCCAGTTCTGGTATCAAGTAGTCCTGGTGTGGGTCCCATACACTGGAACCATGCTCTAATTGGAGTATTACCAGTGACTTATATGCCCTCTCCTTTACATTCTTACTACAACCCCTAAATACCCTCACAACCATATGAAGTGATCTGTAATCTTTATTTACAAACTCATTAATGAGATTACTCCAATGAAGATATTGCCTTGTATTAAGGCCCAAGTACTTACAGTGATCCCCATGAGGCACTTTCATCCCATCAAGATACTATTCAAATTGAGAAGATTTTTTTCCCTTAGTGAAACTTGCAACCTGACTTTCTGACCTGTTTACCTTCATATCATTATCAGCTGTTCATCTCACAACATTGTCTCGGTGCCCCTGCAGTCGTTCACAATCCTACAACTATTTACTACTCTACAGTATAACATCATCTGCAAACAGCCTTATGTGTGATTCCAGTTCTTCACTCATATCATTTCTATGTATATGAAAATATAAAGGTTCAATAACACTGCCCTGCAGGATCCCCACTCTTAATCATTACAGGATTACCCTTTGTACTCTTTGGGTATATTGTAGGATATTTAGTATCAAGAGTGCACATGAAAGTTGTAGATAATTATAGTTGTTGAGTCTGTCTTATATTTCTCATTGTCTTAAGGTCCGGTAGACTTCATTCATACACCTAATAGTCCTAAGGTTGGAAATAACTTTGTCTAGCTGAACACTTGGCTGGTGGAGATTTGTGGGCCTCTTGATGACTAGCAATCTGCATCAGTTGAGAAGATGAACTGCTGTCTGTGCTTCTTCTTGACATGGACACATGGGTGATATGGTTTTACTGATTCTGTGAACATACTGAAGGAATTTCCCATAGTTGGATAGGA
Source organism: Anabrus simplex (assembly GCF_040414725.1). Classification (NCBI taxonomy): domain Eukaryota; kingdom Metazoa; phylum Arthropoda; class Insecta; order Orthoptera; family Tettigoniidae; genus Anabrus; species Anabrus simplex. The sequence goes on along the minus strand of NC_090270.1, from coordinate 160,668,384 downwards.
ATTGTGTTGGCATGACTGACAGGAGTATGCTGCTGTACTGTCGGCAATATACATCTGGAAAGAACAGTTTTGTGAATGAGGCATTTGAAGAGGATATGTACAATTTATTCCAGAGGTATTTGTAGAAGTCTTTCAGTTTCTGCTTATATAAGGATAATGGAAGTTAGAAAATTGGCTCATCCATTTCCATAATGTCTGGTGTGTCCTTGGATCCAGTGAAGTGTGATTTTGTTGGTAGCGAGTACAGCATGAATATTATTTGTAATTGTAATGACAGCAGGATTGGTTGATTCACTGGATGAGATCTTTCAGCGCAACTTGTCAAATGACATTGATCTCATATCTTTTGTTTGCTTCTGTGTTTACAGCCATCTGAATTCCTTGTACCTCTGGTTGAAACACTGTACATAGCAGACTTAATTTAAATGATTTTGAATAAATTTCTGAAGTACCACTAAAAACAACCATGCCTGATCCCACACTTTCCTCCATCTTGGATCCGTCTGTGAATACAGTGTAGTTACCTTTCCCTTCTGATCCTTATAGCTCAACATTGATTTTCAAGTTTTAGAGCTTTGCTGCTTTGCTGCTTTGACTGGTATTTCTGCTTTCAATACTTCTCGAGTAACAGCATAGGGCTTAAGGCCTCGTTTAAGTGCCCACATACCATTTCTCAGTCTGAGTTCTAACTCTATGGGAAGAATGTTGTCAGTCACTTTTAGTGCTTCAGTAGAGACAGACCGATAGGACTTCATCATAAGAATTAAGATCTGTCTTTACATTTTATCAGGATTTGCATTTTGTGTTTAATTTGGTTATACCATATTGAGGAAACAAAATTTATCATAGGAAGGAGGCACTACTGATAGATAGTGGCCAGGATTTTAAAGGAAAGTCTCCATGATGGTCAAAAACATCATATATGGCTGTGAAGTGCATTGTGTGTTTTCCTATGCAGCTGCATGACATGTTGATTCCATGTAAGGAAGTTGATTAGCCACTCGTATACCTGACTCTCTCACAAAAGGATGTAAACAATAAAGTTGAAACTGTTGACAAAATGTTGGCATTATGTCTGAATTATGTTTTGCTAGTTCTAATTTGTTGAGATTGCCAGGAATTATATTTGCTGCTGAACAGACAGCTAATGTCCCTGGGCAAATAATATTGCTAATCATTTAAATACATACCATAAATGGTATAAGGACATTGGTCTTACGATCAAGTCTGATTTCGCCCTGGTAGTAAGAAGTCTATGATCCCCCAACTGTCCCTTCAGTCCTTCAGTGAAGTTCTTGAGGAAACTATTCATGATTCCACTATTTCCTAATCTTACACACAAATGCCCTACTACCATCACCATTCAAGTTTGTACATCTTTGCTCCAGTCTTGTATTTTTGAGAAGGCTTGTTCAAGTGTGGAGTGTACTCTGTCCTGAGAGATCCTTTAATAAGTATCATACTGTCGTCTGCATATAAAACAACTTCTAGATTATCTTCAAGCTGTAATAGTGTGTCAATGAGGTTGTTGGCTATTAAATTCCATAATGTGGGTCTTGAGATGGAACCTTGAGGACATCCTTGGGAGATTGTTTTGACTCAGTGATGTCTGATAATTTCAAAGTTACCTGGTGATCTGCAAGAAATTGTTCTGTGTACGTTGTGGGGTGACATTCACTTTTCCTAAAAGTTGCAAGGATTTTGGGATGCAAGGAATTATCAAATGCCCCTTTCAAGTCAAGGGCACCAGCCCATCTTCTCGCATTTCTATTACCCTGCATTCTAAAAAAAGAAATCTGGGACTCTTTTTATAGCATATTCAATAAATAATTCAGCCTTAAAACTATAGTACTGATTTGTGGATTATTTGTTCTAATCATATGTTTTGTTAACCTTTGGATAGTTAGTTATTCCAGACACTTTCTAAGGATTGATTTATTCCTCTATAATCACTAATGCTGGTGAGTTTCTTCATATCCAATTCTGAGATGGAAACTCTCTTCCATTCTGATGGAAAGCAACCTAGCTGCAAACATTTACTGAACATAGCTCTCCAGAAGACAGGTAGAACTTGATGAATCTCTCTAGTAATCTTGTCATGCCATCAGGTCCAGGTGGATTGTAGTTGGGTGGTGTTTCTATGATAAGGTTTACTTTTTCTACTATGAGCCCAGTTCTTCCAACAGAGCTTGTACTGTCTGCTCTGCACAAGTTGTATCTGAGCCACCTTCATGCTTCAGGGTTTTTGGCAAAGTTATTGTTTTTCTTTTTGTGTTTTCTGAAGATTATTTGAATTCACTGTTTGGCAGAATAATTTCCAGGAGTCTGATTTTGCTTGTTTTATTGCAGCTTGGTAATTCTTACGGATTTCTAAGTATTGGTTCTTGTAGATTGGTTTTAGGGCTTCTATACTCATGTCCATAAGAAACAGAACACCTTGAAAGACTAGAGATAGGAAGTTCATATTCACAGGACATGTTCATTAGTATGTTCTGCAGAAACAATTAACATTTCTGTCACCTAGGTTGAGCATGTGTCCTGTTGCCTAATAGGCACTGGGTCGTCCATGGGCACTGATAACTTGTTCCATGCATGATGGCATCGACGCATATAAGGTGTGAATGGCGTCCTGGGGTATAACCATCTATGCTGCATTCACCTGGTCCCACCATTCATCTTTGCTGGTTGGCATTGTGTCACAGCGCCGCACCCGTCAGTTCACCATATCACACACATTTCAATTGGCGACAAGTCCGGTGACTGGGCAAGCCCGGGCAACAGTCTGACATCCTGTGACAACAAGAAGGGACGTGTTCATGCAGCAACATGTGGTCGCGCATTATCCTGCTGAAATATGGCGTCTGGGATGTCGTGCAGAAACGGTATGGCTATGGGTCGCAGGATGTCATTCACGTAGGTCAAACTGGTCACAGTGCTCTGGACATGCACCAGCTGTGATTTGTGGTTGTACCCAATAGCACCCCACACCATAAGGCCTTTTGTTGGCGCTGTATGTCTTGTATAAATGCAGTCAATGTAATGCCTCTCCCCCTGTCTACAACAAACAAAATATGGCCATCATTTTTAAACAAACAGAACCTGGATTTGTCCAAAGACACTATCTGCTGCCATTCCTGTCCCCACTGACATCATTCCATACACCATTGTAGTCTAGCATGTTTATGCACATTAGTCAAAGATAGGCAGAGAAGTGGACGACGCGCCAGTAATCCAGACCATAATAAGTGGCGATGGACTGTTACCCCTGATAATGTACGATGTGTTACACTGTTCCACTGTTGTGCCAGAGCCAAGGAGGATGTAGATCGGTCCTACAATGCCATTCGGATGAGTGTAGATCTTCTCGGGGGGTGGTCTGTATGGTGCGACGAGACTCATCTTGTCATGTTCTATGGCCTTCTGTGAACCATTCTGTACACACCAGTTGCACTGCTGGCACACTTTGTCCCACATGAGCAGCAATTTTCCGGATGGATGCATAATGTTCTCTCATGCCAATAATGTGCCCTCTTTCAAACTCACTCATTTGACTGTATGGTCTGCGAGGCATTTTGCATATCTGCTCAAGTCACACTCATCCATTACCTTCGGTTTATAGTAACAGTTAGATCCGCAGGCACATTTTACCAGTCAGTGATGGTGCACCGAGATATCAATGTGGACCTTGAACTTGAGGACCAACATGGTTCAAATGCGAATCATTTCTTCAGAACATGCTAATGCACATGTCCTGTGAATATGAACTTCTTATCTCTAGTCTTTCAAGGTGTTCTGGTTTTCATGAACATGAGTGTATTTTACTTTTTCTTTAGGTGCCATTTGGCCACATTTGTGCGCTTTCTTTGTACTGTCAATTCTACGGTCCACCAAGCAACTTATCTGTTAATAGGTCTGAATGGAAGGAAGATAGAGAAGCATACTGTATTTACATGTGTATAGGCCCCAACATTGTTTTAAAACATAATGTTTTGTAAAAAGGATAATTGAACATTTTCTTGGTGAAGGTGTTACAAAATGTGTCAACACTGTAAATTGTTTTGCTGCCTTGAATTCCGTATTGTGCGACACTGAAGAGAGTGGTTATACTGCAAGCAGTCCCAACTTCCCCAACCCAACAAACCTGCCCAACAGGTTTTACTGGTTCTGTATGTACCTAACCATAGTTCACTGAGGGTTTTGGAAGTGTGAAGATTGAACATGGGTCACATATGAACAAGTTATACAGCAAAGTTCAAATTAGGGATGATGAAATATGCAGAAAAAAATATGAAAAGAGTCAGGAATAAAATACTATTTTGATCCTAAGAATGTTCACTGTTGGATGAATCAGAAGACGTCTCTTGAAAAATCCGATAGTAACAGACAGGCCTTTCAGAGTAAAGAAGGAAAATACCCTCAGGTGGAAACATAGCTGCTAGAATATGTGTGAAAAACAGGAGCTGAAGGTTCCTTTGTATCTGTTGAAATGCTTCAACTTGAAGCTTGAAAGATAGCCGGTAAACAGAACATTTTTGTCTACTGAATTCCAAACCAGCTATAAATGGGTAAGTTGTTTTATGAAGTGACATGATCTGGCAATAAGGCGGCAGACATCAATGGCATCCAGGACATCCAGGAACATACCAGGAGAAGCTCCTTGAGTTTCAAAAACATGTTATCACACTTCGAAAGAAGAATGACTACAACTTGGCAGCCATCGGTAATGCTGTGTTTTTCGACATGCCAGGAGATACGACAGTAAATGTGCTCGGTGCTGATACAGTTCAGGTGTGTACAGGCAACAAAGGTGCACTGTGATGTTAGCAATCACTGCTAATGGGCACAAACTTATACCATATGCTATTTTTAAGCGTAAGACACTCCCCAAAGAAAAGTTATCATTGGGTGTTATTATTCAAGTGCAACAAAACAGCTGGATGACTGAAGACCTTTTCATGGACTAGTTGAAAACAGCGTGGTTTCCTTGATTGGGTGCACTCCTATGCCCATGTTTGATGCTTGTACTTGACAGTTTTCGAGGTCGCTTGACAGATGGCGTTAAGGAGAAGTGTTGGCAAGAAAAGTGCGATATGGTGATTATTCCTGGTGGAATCACTTGAATGTTGCAACCTCTCGATGTTTCTATCAACCACCCTTTCAAGGCAAATTTGAGATGACTCTACCATAGCTGGCTAAGCAGTGCAGCAGAAATGACTAAAACTGGATGCCTTAAGAGAGCTTCCCATTCACAGATGTGTGAATGAATTGCTGCAGCATGGGAGGAAATATCTCCAGACAATGTTCACAAAAGTTTCAAGGTGACATCAATTTCTAACGCAATGGATGGAACGGAAGATGACTCAGTGTGGTGTAGGCCTACATCAGATACCGAAAGTGAATCAAGTGATGACTAAAGTATTAGTGAGTGATCAGTAATTCAGCAATGTAACAATTTAAGTAATAAAATTTGTCATAAACTTTCATTATTATTTTTCTTTATTCTGAGTATAAGCCCCACCCCAGTTTTGTCTCAAAATTCTAATATGAAAAGTAGGGTCAATACACGCATAAATATAGTATTTATTCCAGTTTTGGCCATACACCGCTAATTAACCCATTTAATTCCTGTGATAGATTGATTTTGTCTAGCTGAATCATACCGTTTCCCTGCCTCTCTTATTCAAGCTCTGATTGTGTTCCAGTTTGCTTTCCAAATCGCAAATTTCTTAGTGGAGGAGGTTATTTGATGAGCTAATACCACGCTTTGTCTTAATGTGACCTGGCAGAATATAGAATTGTGATCTGACAGTGACGTATCCACAATGACGCATACAAAATACTGTCAACTTGTGTACATGGATTTATTTACAATTATTTACAAATTAAATACACATAACCTAAATCACTGCCGTCACAACAAAACACTTAACTCTGCAAACATCAACAAGCCACCATTTTAACAATTGCCTATCATGGCACATGGAAGTTACAACCTTGAAACAGATGACTACCGACTGCCTACATCCGGCATGTCAGCCTAACCACAACACGTGTTCACCAGTAAAACTCCTACTAAACAATACTCTTCTCTACCATCAAGACCACCTCTTTATATAGGTGCCTGGCCAGGCTTCTAGAAAGATACATTACAATAAATACCTACTCATAAATTCTCGAGTGGCTAACAACATGGTTATAATGTACAGAATATTCTACCATCATCTCGTCTACCCAGTACCATTCTGTACGTTACAGTGTGTTTCACAATTCTGTAGTGTATTACAAATCATTAATACAGGTAATAATAAATTATATACAGGTTCTTACCTTAACTGAAATATAAATGTCTATATACACTACATGTTTCATGACATAACCTCACAAACATTGTGACCATTTGACTACGTAAATATTAATACTAATACTAAATGGATGTAAACACTTCATAGCCATACATTACAAGTAATAATAATAATAATAATAATAATAATAATAATAATAATAATAATAATAATAATAATAATAATAATAATAATAATAATAATAATAATAATTTGGGTTCGATACTTGCATTATTTACCCATGGGTGAGAGAATATTGTTTTAAAGTTATATCTGTTTATAACACTTGTGTCAACAAATACTCATCTGAAGGTATGGACCAATTCAATATTCTGTGGAGAAGGTTTGGTGAGATTACTGTAACATCTATCTAGCTGTTCCCTCTAGCTCTTGAAAATGTGGAGCTGCAGTCTTCATTAATGGTGAAGAGGGAGTTTTCCTTTAAGAAATTGCATAGTATTTTTCTCTCCTGTCTGTTATGAGACTAAACCATCCACTGTGTTTACTTTTAGAATCCATATACCAAATTAAGTTTGTTGGTCTCTCATTGATGATAAAAGACTGAAACTGACTTAAGCCTTCTATTTCTCTGTCTGATAGAAAGTATGAGCATATCTGAAGATCCTGAGATTTAACTTAAGTACAATTTGGTCTCTGTGTGAATATTTACTTATAAGTATTGCTCCGTTAGCAAGCTCTTTCAATAGTAATATTCCTGCATGAGGATTATCTTGGGTATCAACAGTAAAAGCTGCACCATCTTTTGGACAAAAACTAATCGCTCCATCTTGACAATAGGGTTCGTGTAGGAATGCCATTGTGGTTTTGTTAACAGTGAGGAGATGCATCAATTGAGGAGTGACTGCTATAGAGTGGTGTAGACTTAACTAATGCTAGAGAAGGATGCCATATTAGTAATCTGTCTAGCTGACTACAATTCCTTTAATTCTACTACTGCACTGCTAATTAAAAACACTGTGATTAGGATTTAATCTCTTATTTGCATCATGAACGAAGGAGTTTGCAACTATCCAATTTTCACACTGTTCAGTTTAAGAGATATCGTAGTTTTTCAGTCATGATTTCCTGCACAGTGAGAACAGGATTGGGGTTTCATACATACCTTGGATGAATGGCCAAAACCTAGATATTTAAAGCACCTAGAAATAGTGACACAGTCTTTTATGTGGCACAAATGAAGTTTCACTTCTCCAAGTACAGAATGGCTCTTACCAGTGCTGATCTAACCTCGATAACATGTCAGTAATCCGAAAATTTCCAGAGCATGAATTTTGACCTCCATACTGACAACATATCCATGGTCAGCTCATTTTGGTTTGCTAATGTGTCAGTAATCTCTTCAAAGCCTTATATGCTGTTAAGTACTTGGCTCTTACTCATCACAGTGAGATAGAGAAAATGCAAATGAAAGAGAGGAAATTCCTACAAAAGGTTCTCAGCTTACATCAAAAATCTGAGGGTGAATATCACCTGAGGTCAAATGCAGAGATGTACTCTAAATTTGAAAAGCTCTCACTTGTTACGAGGAAATGCCATCTTATGTTTAATGGTCAACTTGGAAATATACCATTCCATGGACAACTGCCATGGAGGAGGATCTGGCTGGTGCCTCTGAGACACTGGTTCAAGAAAAAAAAAAAGTAAGTTAAGGATCTGAGTACACAGAATAAAGAATCTTCCAGAAAGAGTGAGAAGACGATCTGGTGCAAAGTGGTCTGAAGAGTGAAGAACTGCATTGTCCATCAAGATGAAGGAGAAATGGAAATCCAGAAAGACTGACAAATGTTAACCATGGTCCTAAGAGGTCAAAACAGTATGTTAAATAAATAAATAAATAAATAAATAAATAAATAAATAAATAAATAAATAAATAAATAAATAAATAAATAAATAAATACAGACCTTTGTGCACAGGAGTGAATGTTATGTCATGGTCCACAAACTGAGCAAACTGCATCAACATGAGGCTGTAGCGGTTGTGCAAGTTACTGATATCTGCATGAACCATAGTGGAAACCAGACGAGGTGAAGGTAAAGGATTCCCAGTCACAGATGTCAGCCGTGGATGAGCCACATCTTAATGAAACAACACAAAACAACAAAAATTTGCATGTCTTATAACCATACGTATTTGTGTAACAAAAAGGACACTAAATACACAGAGATAGAATAAGAAATTACAAATAACAACAATCTGTATGGATAAAATAACATGTTCTGACTGACTGATTCATCATTGCCGATCCAGAACTACTGGACATAAAGAAATAAAATTTTGGGGATACATTTATATTGGAGTGAATGTGCTCACTAAGGGAGGATTTTTGGATATTCCTTCGCTAAGGGGGTAAAGTAAAAGTAAACTCATGTCCTCAAGGGGTGAAAAGGGGGTACAATTTTTAAATGAGTATATCTATATCTCAAAAACTTAAAAGCTTACAGATGTAAAATGGGTATTTTGAATCTCCTTTAAAAATAAATGAACACATATTTTTTTGTTTTTAGAAAATCCCATTAAGGGGGATGGAAAAAGGTGAAAAAGGGGTTGAATACCTTTTATGAGGATACTTATATCTCAAAAATTGAAGATGTTACAGACATGAAAATTGATGTTTGGAATCTCCTTTAAAAATAAAGAAACACATACTTTTTTGTTTTTGGAAAATCCAATTAATGGGGAATGAACAGGTGTGACAAAGGGGATAAATAAAAAAAAAAAGACTATATCTACAGTATATCTCAGAAATATAACATGTTACAGATGTCAAAATTAGTATTTGGAATCTCCCGTAAATGTAAAGAAATGTGCATAATTTGTTTTCAGAAAATCCAATTAAGGGGAACTGATAAAGGGGGTGAATTTTAAAATGAGCATATCTACAGTATATCTCAAAAACTTAACATGTTACAGTCGTGAAAATTGGTATTGTTAATCTCTTTTAAAGATAAAGAAACATATATTTTTTTGTTTTCAGAAAAATACTTAAGGGGGGTTAAAAGGACTGAAAATGGGGTTGAATTCTTTTTATTAGGATACTGATATCTCAAAAAATGAAGGTTGTTACAGATGTGAAAATTGGTATTAGGAGTCTCCTTTTAAAATGAAGTATGTATTTTTTTGTTTTCAGAAAATCCACTTAAGGGTGGGGTGGGGAGCGTGAAAGAACTGAAAAATATGTTGAATTCTTTGTATGAGGATACTTATATCTCAAAAACTAAAGATGCTGCAAATGTGAAAATTGGTATTTGAAATGTCCTTTAAAAATAAACACATGTTCTTTTGTTTTTGGAAAATCTACTTAAGGGGAGGGGGTGAAAGAATTGAAAAATTAGGTGAATTATTTTTTTGAGGATACTTGTACCTAAAAAAACTAAAGATGTTACAGACGTGAAAATTGGTATTTGGAATCTCCTTTAAAAACAAAGAAACACACTTTTGGAGAAAATTAACTTGGGGGTGGGTGGGGTGGGGCATTAAAAAAGGAGTTAAATTTTTTTTATGAGGATACACATATCTCAAAGCTATACAGTCATGACAATTGGTATTTGGAAGCCCTTTTACAAATATTACAAATAAAGGAACACATATTTTTTGTTTTTGGAAAATTCACTTAAGGGGGGAGGGTGAAAGGAAGTGAAAAATATTGAATTCCTCTTATGGGGATACTTATATCTCAAAAAATGAAGGTTACAGACGTGAAAATTGGTATTTTGAATCAACTTTTTGGGGGGGAGGAAATCAGGGGGAGGAGGGTAGGGGTGAAAAAGGAGTTCAATTCTTTCTATGAGAATACTTATATCTCAAAAAGTGAATATGTTACAGACATGAAAATTTGTATCTTGAATCTTCTTTCAAAGTAAGGAAGCTCATATTCTTTTGTTTTAGGAAAATCCACTTAAGGAGGGGTGAATGAATTGAAAAATTAATGAATTCTTTGCGTGAGGATACTTATATCTCAAAAACTAAAGATGTTATAGACGTGATAATAGGTGTTCTGAGGGTACTGTGGAACAGCAGAGGTGAAAGAAGGTGCGGGTTGGAATAGGTCTCAACTATAGAAGCACGAAAGATGAATTAAAATTTTAACAAGGTTATATTTTCAAAACTTAACAATGGTACCATAGAATTTTGAGCATACAACAAATAACAATAAGTTAAATCAGGTACACAATTTAGAGAATATTTAACTGGTTCCCACTAGGGGAAATAACAAAGACAATCAGGTATACAGCCGCTGTACCAAAAACCAGTTAAGTGATTTTTACATATATTGGGCTACGGCCCGAGTTCATTAACTCTTGAGCTCTCAGCTCACAATCACAAAAGCTACAGGGCAGAAAACCCCTAAGTACAAGGAGCACTTGCTCCTAATTACAATGTTAAAGAAAAGAGCAGAACCGCTCTCAATATTACCAGCCTATCAAAGGCTACAACCTTCATTTCAGACTGCCCTCAAGGCACATTAAGAAACAGGGGTATTTGATACCCAACCTACAGGGCCTTTACATTGAGGAAAACAAAACATCAGGTTAAATTACTGGCCCATAATACAAGATTGAATGGAGGCGATAACTTGCACTCCTACACAAAGTTTTTGTCTAAAACCTATGTGGCGCTAGGCCGATGATACAGGGGCTAATCCCAATCTATGGAGGTGACTAGTTGGCAAATAAGTTTAAGACTTTAAGAAGGAAGAGAAAAACGGTTACGAAAACATAGTCACCTCAAATTCAAAATGAAGGGGAGTTCGAGAGGGTGAAGCACTCTCTATCCCCGCTTTACAGATTTGTAATTTGTAGATAGACAGAAAAGAATTTACATTTTAAAAGGGTAGGTTACCTACTAAAGGTTTCGAACCCTCCCCGAGAGTTAAACTGCTGAGCTAGCAAGAAATGAAGATGTTAACAGGCCATTACCTTGTAGATGAACTGCTGCTTGGAGACGGAGGCGCTTCCCGCCCCCTGCTACATATCCATACACTAAGAAAGATGTTACAGAAGTGGCACCGAGACAAGAAAATCAGCAGTTTATATACCCTCGTGGAACATTCGAGACCTTTCCTAAATGATAACAACCCGCCCACAAACTTTTATTGGCTACCAGCAAAAACTAATACACAAGACGATGAAGAAACACCTTATTGGTGGAAAATTAATTACAGAAATTTATGATTGGCTAATTTCAAAACTGGCGGAAGGAAAGGATTATATTGCCAACCCAAAAAATGAAAGAAAGAAATTTAACAAAGAACAAACTTATAGATACAAAATTTCTTCAAAAACAGTTTGTTCACTTCGCACCAGGGTGCACAATTATAGTTTTTAAGTAGTGACATCTAGAAGAGAATGTCCACACTTCTTGCTACAGAGTAAACAAACACAAATCGAAATAGACATAGTTCAGAACACTTCAAAATTTACAGTAGTGACATCTTCCAAGAAACCTTTGATTTAATACAGATTTTAAAGTTCAGAGTTTCTCCTGTAGAGAGGTTTCAACTGGCACAATATTTGAATTCGCGGCATGGAGGTGTACCGCCCGGTACAGACCTCCCCCCCCACAAAAAGTCCTTCCAAGGGGTGACACAGAAGAAAACAAAAATTTGTTTAAAAAAAGTCCAAGTTTTTGCTGAGGAGTTGAAGAAAAATTTAGCAGAGAATATACCAATTTTTCAGTAGTCAGAGATCTCTTAATAGGTTTGATATTGGTGGGTGCGACTAGATTAAGTCCAGTTTTTAAACTTTTGTAGTAGATTTTGATGAAAGGTGTCTATGTTTGTAGGAGTTGAATTCAAAAAACACTTTAATTCTTGAAAGAAAAAACTTTTTTAAGTCCACCAAAGGTTGATTTGAAGCAAAAAAATTATTAATTGTAGCAATAAGGTGTCCAGGTAATTGAAGAAGAACTTTAGCTGTTGATTAAGTTTGACGGCCAGACCAGCCGCCGCTGCTTGTCTTCAGAGGAGGCCGCTCGGACCCCTCAAGTACCCTGAGATACACCTCTCCCGCTACTATGAGATGGGTAGTGGTGGTGAAGCACGCCGCACACGCGACGATTGTTTACAGTCCGCGGGCAGTTTGCAGGTGGTGCGCCGCATATCAGCCTTGGCCGGAAGGAGGACTCCGACTCGCCGTACACTTGTTGACCTCACTGGAGTGGAGCGGGCCCGTACCCCACCTCAGTGGCGCTACGACGCTGCACGGCTGCAGGGGCACTGAAACATTAAGATCTCGGCGGCAGAATTTTGTTGGACCATAATGGTTTAGGGTACAGTCTTTGTGGTGAGGCTGAGGGGCCAGCGGCGTGGAAGTTTTTATTTCATTTTAATTAGCCACTGGTGTGGTTTAGCAGGAGACGGGAGCTTGGTAATGGCCTTACGGAGAGGACAGCAGAGTAACCTCAGGGAAGGTTTCACACAATTTATACAAGGCAGATTCAACCAAATGTAAAACAATAAGGGGCAGCAGGCCTTAAAATGAACTTTAAAATATAACCTTCAGGATTCTTACAAAATTATAAGGACCAAGTTAGCACGGAAATTACACAGGTTTCACCTGCGACAGGTGAACCCTAAATATCCTCTCGGTGGCTGGATTGCTTAGTAACAATGTCACCGGGGTAAGGAAATCTAAAATGACACACGGCCCATGAAATCTGGGGGCAAGCTTGCCCGTGGGAACAAAATTCTTGACCATAACCTGGTCGCCTACCTTCAAATGGGTGGGTCTCCGTCCACGATCATATCTTTCCCTAACCTTTTCATGAGACACTTTAAGATTGGCCTTAGCCTTCTTCCAAAGATCTTTAATGTTATCAGGATCTATTGTCTCGGGTAGGATATCGCTAAGAGACCAAAGGTTAGAGAGCGGCGTGTTGGGAACAAACTTGAACATCAAAGAAGCTGGAGTAAATTTATGAGATTCATGAACCGCCGAATTCAAGGCGAAAGCTAACCAATGCAGGAACGTGTCCCACCTAGAATGATCGTCGTGATGATAGGCAATAAGAGCCGACCTCAGGTTACGATTGACCCGTTCAGCTAAAGATGGTTGAGGATAATAAGCAGAAGTAGTTACATGAGAGATGGACAAATTAAAACAAAATTTACGAAAGAGATTGGATGTGAAAGCTTTTGCATTATCGGACACAATATATTGACACAGACCAAAAGAAGCAAAAATAGAATTTAAACAAGAAATAGTGGACTGAGCGATAGCCAGCATAGTCAGAAATAACCAAGAAAATCTAGTGAAGCCAACTACACACACAAGGATGAACTTGTTGGCATTCCCCTTTGACTGGCGGAAGGGTCCTACGTAGTCGATGTAAAGACGTTCCATGGGGCGCGACGCTTGATGAGAAGACAAAAGCCCTTGCTTAGTGGACATGGTGGGTTTACTAAGCCAACAAGATTTACAAGCTTTAACTAGTTCACGAATTTCACCGTTCATACCTTTCCAAATGAACATCTCCCGGATCTTTTCTCTAGTTTTGAAGATACCTAAATGCCCTCCTAATGGGGTTTCATGATAGTACTTGAAGATCATGGGCACAAGAATGGCTGGAACCACCACCTTCATCTTATTATCATGCCTCGACAGGCAACATAAAACACCATTCCTCAGCACATAAGGGACAACATGTTCCCCAGAAGAAAGGGTTTGCATGATAGGGGCCAGCGTCGAATCTTCATGTTGATATTTCTCAAGATCCCTAAACGACATAGGAGCATCAGTTAAAATGGCATTAACCTCAGGTCGTATGGACTCGGAAGGTGAAGAACTATCATCCAGTTCATGGGTCTCTACATCATTGGAAAACATGTGGCTTAGTCCGTCTGCCACAACATCCTCTGATATGCCTAACGTCAAATTGGAAGGCAGAAATTCGGATGGCCCACCGGGCTATACGACCAGTACGACGCGGCCTACCTAAGACCCAGCTTAAAGCTTGGTTATCAGTCTCCAAGTCGAACTTGACATGTTCCAGATAAAGGCGGAACTTTTCTAGCGCAAACAAGACAGCCAAACCCTCAAGTTCATAGATGGAATACTTGGCTTCTTGAGCTGAAAGAGTCCTAGATGCATAGGCGATGGGTCGCCTCCCTAGTTCGGTCTCTTGAAGAAGGACCGCAGCCACTGCCGATGACGACGCGTCGGTTTGGACGATGAATTTCTTCGAGAAATCCGGCATAGCCAGAACAGGGGCATTACACAGAGCTAATTTGAGATCTTCAAAAGTGGCTTGTTGAGAAGGTCCCCACTCAAATTTGATGCCTTTCCTACGAAGAAGGTTCAAGGGCGCCGCTCTGTTAGCGAAGTTAGGAATAAATTTCCTGAAGAAATTCACCATGCCAATGAATCTGGCAATACCTTTGATGTCCTTAGGAGGTTTGAACTCACGGATGGCCTGTGTTCTAGAATGATCGACTGCAACACCATCGGGCGACACAATATGCCCTAGGAATGACATGGAAGGCTTAGCGAAGGTGACCTTGGACAACTTCACAGTTAACCCAGCCTTACGAAAGCGATTGAGAACTTCTTTCAGATGATCAAGGTGTTCTTCAAAGGTCTCAGAAAACACGACAACATCATCAAGATAATGATACAAATACCCAAATTTGATGTCGGAGAAGACCCTATCTAGCAGTCTTGTAAGCACAGCTGCTCCCGTGGGGAGCCCGAAAGGCACGCGGTTGTATTCATACAAGTTCCAATCTGTGGCAAAAGCTGTCAGGTGTTTGGATTCCTCTGCTAGCGGTATCTGGTTATAAGCCTGATTGAGGTCTAATAGGAGAAGAACTTAGTTTACGAAACCATGAAAAACAAGAATGAATGTCGGGAAGGGGCACAAATTGTAACACCACCTTCCGATTGAGAGCCCTATAATCAATCACAGGCCTGAAGCCACCTTGGGGTTTCGGGACTAGAAAAATCGGCGAAGAGTATGCCGACTTAGAGGGGCGAATAATACCATCTTTTAGCATTTGATCAATGATTTCTTTCAGCGCCTTCATTTTCGGTGGAGATAGCCTATAAGGTGGAAACCGTACGGGAATTGAATCCGTAACCTCAATCTTATATTCGATAAGGTCAGTAACGCCAAGAGTATCAGAGAAAACCTCTGGAAACGACTGACACAACTTACGAATACTCTCTGCCTGCTCCTCAGGTAGATGTCTAAGGTCTAACAACATCTCATCCTGGATAGGCGAAATAGATGAACATGTTACAGAACTACATTTTAAGAAAGGGATTTTGGAATTACTATCAAATTTGAAAGTGCACGACTTGCTCTGAAGGTCGAGCACTAGACCGGTGTGAGACATGAAATCAGCTCCCAATATAATGGGGCAAGACAAGTGCTTAGCCACAAACAGTTTTATTTTCCAAGTGAATTTCAAAATGTGGATCTTGGCATACAGAGAACCTAAAATTTCTAATGGAGATGAGTTGGCCGAAACATATTGAACTGAAGTCGAACAAAAATCAGGAAGTTTACAAATAGATTTTAATTTGGAATACCATTCAGCCAAAATAATGGAACAAACACTGCCAGAATCTAATAGAGCTGTTACAGGTTCATTATTTAATTCAATTTTGAAAAAAGGAACAGGTGCGGGGGTATCCGCCGCAATCCTAAGACATTCTTTGGGACCTTCAAAAGATAAATTTGAAGACTGAGTTTTCCCTGAAATTTTGACATGTTTACTTGGGGCTGAGCCTCGGGAAGATGGGTTCGCCGACTCAGCCAAAGCCACTAGTCACTTATTATTATTGGCATTGGTGGAAGTTGCACCAGAAGTTGAGCAGGAGGGGGTGCTATTCGAATTTGGGCAATTCTTGGCGATATGGGAAAACGCGCCGCATTTAAAACAGCCTTGAGATGACCCTGCTCCATTCCTTGCCCCACTAGACTTGATCAATGGACATTTATTGCGAAGATGATCAGGCGACCCGCAAGCATAACATTTACGGGGTGTGACGGGTCGGCGAGGTGGAGGCCGTAAACTACTAGAGGATGGAGGGGGTTCTTTCGCGACACGCAAGGTATCGGCGTATCTAACTCCTTCGGCTGAGACAGCCATAGCCTCTAACTCGGCGAAAGTTTGCGGACGCGAGGCAAAACACAAGTATGATCGGTATGATGGAGAAATACCTTCCACAATAGCCTGTACAATTTGATCTTCAGGGAAATGTAGAGCAAATACCCTAGTGTAGAACTTAATGTCTTGGATGAAGTCTGCCAAATTTTCATCCAACCGTTGTACTCGGTAGTAGTACTTTTGAATGAGCGATGACCTAGCTCGAGCGGGGATAAAATTTGCCAACAGATGGGCATGGAAGTCTTCTATGGATGACTGTTAAGCAATTGCTCTAACTATCTTGTCGGAGAGAACACCAATTGCATAGGGATAGATGATCTGCAAAATTTGACACGGAGAAAGAGAAAAAACCAGGGCATGATCCTGAAACTCAACTAAAAACCTTCAGAATGAAATTACGTCACTGGTAGAGTTAATGGAAAACTTAGAAATACCTCTGAGCAACATTGCTAAAGGATGGGGCAAACTGCTGAAACCCGGGGACGTAGTAGGAAGGGGCCTAAGTAGCGGAGAAGCAGATTCAGAAGGAGCATTATTTAACACGAAGGGTGGAATGGAAGTGCGACGATCGGACTCAGTTTCTAATGGGGCAGATGTTCGTTGGGTAGCCTCCGCAGTACTACCTCCTTCCTCTTTAGAGGAATCCTCCCCACTTATAATATTTACTACCATAGGCTGGTCGGTATTTGGAATAGCAGATCCAGATAACAAATGGCTAACTTTACTAGACATTTTAGACAAGTTTTCGGCAACAGCACTAGCTTCCTTACCCTGAAGGTCATTTAACTTCAAGGACAAAAGATCACATACCCTATTATAAAAGTGGTACAATCTGGCCTGTACTCTTTTGAGTTGATTAGGAGATGGATCACTTACTTCAAAAAAACTACAGATGCTAGCTCAGTAGTATTGTCAGTGATCGTGGAGAGAGCATCGTCAATCTCTTTCTCTCCCAAAGTGGGGATGGAAATAGGCAAATCCAGGGACTCTTTAAGCTTATTGGAATCTACTGCAACCGTGCCTCCAGATTGCACATTTCTAATTGTCAATTCATAGATCAATTCCTCCTTGCGCAAATAGCCTGGATGGAGGACGTCGCGAGGGCCGGATATGACGACAGAAATTTTTTTAGAAAAATAAAAAAAATTCCAGCAACTGAGAAAATTGTTAGAGTTCGAATCGAAAACAATGTTTAGCCATCAAAAGGGGCTAAATTGAGACCCATTCAACCACGCTCTGCTACCACTTGTTCCGAGGGTACTGTGGAACAGCAGAGGTGAAAGAAGGTGCGGGTTGGAATAGGTCTCAACTACAGAAGCACGAAAGATGAATTAAAATTTTAACAAGGTTATATTTTCAAAACTTAACAATGGTACCATAGAATTTTGAGCATACAACAAATAACAACAAGTTAAATCAGGTACACAATTTAGAGAATATTTAACCGGTTCCCACTAGGGGAAATAACAAAGACAATCAGGTATACAGCCGCTGTACCAAAACCAGTTAAGTGATTTTTACATATATTGGGCTACGGCCCGAGTTCATTAACTCTTGAGCTCTCAGCTCACAATCACAAAAGCTACAGGGCAGAAAACCCCTAAGTACAAGGAGCACTTGCTCCTAATTACAATGTTAAAGAAAAGAGCAGAACCGCTCTCAATATTACCAGCCTATCAAAGGCTACAACCTTCATTTCAGACTGCCCTCAAGGCACACTAAGAAACAGGGGTATTTGATACCCAACCTACAGGGCCTTTACATTGAGGAAAACAAAACATCAGGTTAAATTACTGGCCCATAATACAAGATTGAATTGAGGCGATAACTTGCACTCCTACACAAAGTTTTTGTCTAAAACCCATGTGGCGCTAGGCCGATGATACAGGGGCTAATCCCAATCTATGGAGGTGACTAGTTGGCAAATAAGTTTAAGACTTTAAGAAGGAAGAGAAAAACGGTTACGAAAACATAGTCACCAAAATTCAAAATGAAGGGGAGTTCGAGAGGGTGAAGCACTCTCTATCCCCGCTTTACAGATTTGTAATTTGTAGATAGACAGAAAAGAATTTACATTTTAAAAGGGTAGGTTACCTACTAAAGGTTTCGAACCCTCCCCGAGAGTTTGTGGCGGCCTCTAGTATCAATATATGTGTATAAACTCATATATGTTTATAAACTCCTTGAACTTTGTTTATGTTTCGTTGCTGGCATCGGTCATTTTCACACTTGACTAACCACAAAATGTGTTCCGCGCCGTATTTTAATATCACGTCAGGGTCACCAATGTAGTTATTGATGATGATTATGTACTTGAATAATAGAACAGGGATGGTGTATTAATGTGTTTAATTAACACTCCAACTATCATGGGGACGAAAGTAAAAACATGAATAATAATCAGAGAGAATAAAGATAATATTAGAAGCACAGAACATCATTTATAAAAGTCTTCGAAACATAAACTCATATATGTTTATAAACTCCTTGAACTTTGTTTATGTTTCAAAGACTTTTATATATTGATGTTCTGTGCTTCTAATATTATCTTTATTCTCTCTGATTATTATTCATGTTTTTACTTTCGTCCCCACGATAGTTGGAGTGTTAATTAAACACATTAATACACCATCCCTGTTCTATTATTCAAGTACATAATCATCATCAATAACTTGGAGGTGACTAGTTGGCAAATAAGTTTAAGACTTTAAGAAGGAAGAGAAAAACGGTTATGAAAACATAGTCACCTCAAATTCAAAATGAAGGGGAGTTCGAGAGGGTGAAGCACTCTCTATCCCTCTACATTTTAAAAGGGTAGGTTACCTACTAAAGTTTTCGAACCCTCCCCGAGAGTTAAACTGCTGAGCTAGCAAGAAATGAAGATGTTAACAGGCCATTACCTTGTAGATGAACTGCTGCTTGGAGAAAGAGGCGCTTCCCGCCCCCTGCTACATATCCATACACTAAGAAAGATGTTACAGAAGTGGCACCGAGACAAGAAAATCAGTAGTTTATATACCCTCGTGGAACATTCGAGACCTTTCCTGAATGATAACAACCCGCCCACAAACGTTTATTGGCTACCAGCAAAAACTAATACACAAGACGATGAAGAAACACCTTATTGGTGAAAAATTAATTACAGAAATTTATGATTGGCTAATTTCAAAACTGGCGGAAGGAAAGGATTATATTGCCAACCCAAAAAATGAAAGAAAGAAATTTAACAAAGAACAGACTTATAGATACAAAATTTCTTCAAAAACAGTTTGTTCACTTCGCACCAGGGTGCATAGTTATAGTTTTTAAGTAGTGACATCTAGAAGAGAATGTCCACACTTCTTGCTACAGAGCAAACAAACACAAATCGAAATAGACATAGTTCAGAACACTTCAAAATTTACAGTAGTGACATCTTCCAAGAAACCTTTGATTTAATACAGATTTTAAAGTTCAGAGTTTCTCCTGTAGAGAGGTTTCAACTGGCGCAATATTTGAATTTGCGGCGTGGAGGTGTACCGCCCGGTACAATAGGTATTATAAACTCCTTTAAAAATAAAGAAACAAGTCTTCTTGTTTTAGAAAAATCACTTAAGGGCATGAAAGAATTGAAAAATTATTTGAATGATTTGATTGAGGATAACTATATCTGAAAAGAAAGAAAAAAACTAAAGATGTTACAGGCGTGAAAATTGGTAGTTGGAAACTCTTGTAAAAATAAAGAAACATGTATTTTTTTGTTTTCAGAGAATCAACTTAAGCGGGGGCTGAAAATAAGTAAAGAAGGAGTTAAATTCTGTTTATGAGGATATTTATATCTCAAAAACTGAAAATGTTACAGACGTAAAAGTGGGTATTTTGAATTTAGTTTAAAAATAAACACATATTTTTTGTTTTTGGAAAATCCACTTAAGGGGAGAGAGGTGTGGAAAGAAGTGAAGATGCTGAGTTTTTATATCTCAAAAAGTGAAAATGTTACAGATGTGAAAACTGGTATTTGGAATCTACTTGAAAAACAAAGAAACATGTATTTCTTTTGTGTTCAGAAAATCCACTTAGGTGGGGGTGTGGGGAAGGACTGATAAAGGGTTTGAATTCTTTTTATGGGGATACTCAAAAAACTGAAGATGTTACAGATGTGGAAATAGGTAACTTATTTGGAATCTCCTATAAAAATAAAGAAAAATATATTTTGTTGCTGTTTGTTTTTGACTTGAGAGAAGACTGTTTCTCACATGTACAATTCTATGTTGCATGGTTTCCTTAGCCCCAAAAGGCAATACCACAAACGTGGTTTACAAAGAGTTTCTGGGGTAAATGAAACTGAGTTTTTCGGTGAGTATTTGTACTTTAGGGATTTTCAGATAATGTACAGAACCGAGGAACAATTACTTTTATCAAATAACAAAATCCACGCAAACAATGCCATAGGTAATTGCTAGTTACAAATAATTCATAAATTACATATAAATTCTGTCTCCTTGGACCTTAATAATTATTATTTTGATATTTGTCCAGGAATGAATAAAAGTAAATACGAAGACCATCCGGAAAGTGGTACCCGTTTGCTCAATAAAGACACAGGAGTAAATATTAACAAATATACACATTTTTATTGAAAAGAGCATACTTTACACTACTTCTCCACATAATCTCCAAGCAAATTTAGGCATTTGTCATAACGTGGGACGAGTTTTTGTATTCCAGCATCATAGTCCTCTGCCGCCAGCGTATTGAGATACGTAGTCCCAGCTCATTTAAGTTCTTCATTGCTGTCAAGTCTTTTTCCCGCCAGAAAGTCTTTAAGCTTCGTAAAGAGATGAAAATCTGAAGGGGATGGTTGAAAGTTTCCCACTTGAATTGCTGCAAAAGTTGTTGTGTTATTGCAGCTGCATGAGGCCTGGCATTGCCATGAAGGAGAATGACGCCTGTAGACAATAGACCTTGCCGTCGATTTTGTATTGCCCGCCGTAATTTCTTTAATGTTTCACAATACGCATTAGCATTAATTGTGTCTCCACGGGCCATAAAATCAATGAGCAGTACACCTCGGCAATCCCAGAAAATGGTTGCCATGTGTTTCCTGGTGGACAGAACTGTCTTGAATTTTTTTGGTTTGGTTGGTGAATGAGCATGATGCCACTCCATTGACTGTCGTGTACTCTCAGGTGATGCATAATAAACCCATGTTTCGTCCCCAATAATGATGCGAGTCAAGAAAGAGTCTCCTTCATCGGAATAACGTCCCAGAACCGTCAGTGCTGCAGCCATACGCTTGGTTTTGTGCTCCTCTGTAAGCATGCGAGGGACCCACCTTGCACAGATTTTTGAATAATGCAGATGGTCTTTGGCAATTTCATGAACAATTGTTCGAGACACATTAGGAAAATGTTCACAGAGTTCATCAATTATGACGCGCCGATCGTTCCTCACGCATTTGTCTACTGCGCTCAGCAGTTGGTCTGTAATGCCAGATGGTCTCCTTGAACGCTCCTTGTCATGTGTATTCCCCCTCCCCAGGTTGAAGTTGCAACAAGAGCGCCGAACAGACAACTCGCCCATCACACTGTCTCCATACACCTCCGTTAATTGGCGATGAATATCACAAGGTCAAACGTTTCGTGCATTAAGAAATTTAATCATGGCCCTCACTTCACAACTGGTGGGGTTCTCAATTTGTTTAAACATTTTAAACGATCACAGACACAACACAGGCAATGCTAGCGTCATGCAACCTTGCACAGAGCAGGCAGACAAGCCACTGATGCGGTCTGACCTTGCCCAGCGGCTACCCGAATCGTCAGCACTTCATGCGGCGCTAACGGGTACTACTTTCCGGGTGGCCCTCGTATGAAGGACTGAGTTTTTCCTCCTTACAAATACTGTCATAGATAAGAACAATCATGGGATATAAACTTCCTGGTTTTGATCTGTACTGAATTGTGATCACAATAATAACTAAGCTTATGTGGTAATGATCCACCTTTTCAGTACTATATTATGCAATGTTTACATTACTTTTTTAATCTAGGAACTTGTTTCGGCCTTGACTGGCCATCATCAGCCATAATACAAAACTGCATAAACACATCTAATGACTAAAACAAATGTATAAACATACACAAATGACAAATCATATCAATCACTAATGATCTGCATTTAGGACAGTCACCCAGGTGGCAGATTCCCTATCTGCTGTTTTCCTAGCCTTTTCTTAAATGATTGCAAATAAATTGGCAATTTATTGATCATCTCTTTCAGAATTGCTTGTCTGATTATTTTCTGAGGGTTCTTCAATTGATAGATAACAAGATAATTTATATCAGCAACATTTAGCATTATATAAAATATTGTAAGCAGTCAACGTCTGCTCATACATCCTACATCACCACCAACAGTACCTCCTTCTGATTGCTCTTCTGAAAAAACTTTATCAATGATTAGACTCTTGATGCATGCCTGTTTTCTTTTCCCAATCAATCTGCTACCACTTGAAGCAACACTACCTAACTACCGGTGATGGAGGCTGAAGATAAGAATGCCTGACACCAGGAAGGAAGTTACGAAAGCACTGGCGCCATGGGTATTTTGGACCCCGGAAGAAATAGAACAAAATAAGTTCACCTTGGAGAGCAGTGCAGTGTGCAGTTCGAGGTCAAGAAGGAAAGTACGGTATTGAAGGCTACAGGAAATAAGAGTTATTCATCAAGGAGATATAATTTTAATGGCTCAGGTCAAAATAAACCATTGTGCTGAACCAAGTCTGCCTTGGTGATGTACTTCCTTTATTCCTACTTCTCCTTGACTATCATTGTCGTCATTAGCGATAACACTACCTGAATGTGATGTGAAATGTATAGTTTCTCATTGAAGATGGCGCTGTAGCCATCTGTGTTGATACACAGTCTCTCTCTCGATCTCCGAGTGTTAAGTTGGTCTGCTCGTGATAGCAACAATGGAGGGATTGAAAATGATGAACAAACTGAGATTTAAAATGTGCTTCTTGATCTACGAATTGCTATTATCATGGATTTTCTTGTTTCAGTGCTCGGCTCTCTGCTGGGAGTCATTATTTTGATTGACGTAAATATTTTGAGGATCCAGATGTGCTGCTCCCAGGTATTTAATTTTATTTCATTTCACGTGCCATAGTTACAAGAATGGTTCTATGTAATTGCATTCCCGTAGTATTTTATCACCTGTCTTCGCAGACTCCTAGATAATTAATTTTGTGTGTGTTTAAAATTTTTCTTTGTTTGTGTGCACATGCGCAAGAGCGGAGAGTGGTATTTACCTATCTGTTTGTTGGGGCTTGAGTGTTTGTGGATTTTGAGACCATGCACTTATGTTTCCTCATCATTTTGAATCATGGCTGAGCATTGGTATATCGTATGATTTGATGCTGCGGGGTTTAATCCATGTTTGTCCACGTGAGGCAATTTGGATGTCCTGGGTAGCGGGTCAACGGAAGCTGTGATTGCTTCGATTATATTTGGATCAGCCTTGCCTGTTTTTGCGGCGGTTCAGCATTGTATCTGAGGTGTTTGAACCAAGGTCGTGAGTCCATAATATCCGTCGCTATCCTACGCGTAAGTATACGTCGCGTGCCTTGACACATTAGCCTGGTCTGGATCAATTTATTATTGGGTCTCTCTTCTTGTTCATATGTGTGTGTGCGCGTGCCTGTTGCTGTCTGCCTGTGTACGATTTATAGTACTCTCCGTATCTCATAATCTTAATTTTAATTTTTCTTTCTTTTTCTTTTCTCTTTTCATTTTAGCTGGCTGGTTTGGGCCATGTTTGGTGTGCTAATTTATATTTCTAGGCCATTATCTGCTCCATTGTCAGCGATTAGTTTTTGTTTTTGTAACTGTAGCAACATCTTCTTGTTCTTTTGCTTCTGCTCCTCTGGGAGGCTGTTCTTTGGCGTTGTTGTTGTGACGTGCTTACATCGAGTGGACACTCATTTGGAGCACAGATACACTAACTGTTGATATGTGCATGGTCCGCACTTTGTACTACTCTATTATTATCATTTTGGTGGTTCCATTTTCTCATTCCTTTGATTATTATTTGACTTTATTGTGTTCCACGTCATGTTATTTTTCTGAAACAAATTTGTCTGTGGTCGTATTGAAGTGAATAGTGCGATCGTATGCACTGTCGCCTTGTAATACAAAACATACTATGTCATTGAACGCGATCCTACTTGATGTTCTATTTTTCTGCAGTTATGTAAGTAATTTTTAAGGCAGCTTCCCATTTTTGCTTTCACTTTATATTTATCAAATCTTAACCTGCAAGAGATGGTGCATGCTTTACAAACCCCACCCTGCTACCATAACACACCCACACAATACACAACATACACTTGCAGATACCTACCCCACTTACCTCTCTTCATAAATTGCCGTGGATGGACTGGAATGAACGAAAACAGTTCGGCGCTGGACCCGTACATAGACAAAAGGGAGCAAAAGGACAGAAAGGCAAGAACCCGTAACCCCCATGAATAAAAGAATGGATCAAAAGAAAATGCCTACAGCAAATTGAAGAGGTTTATCAAATCTTAACCTGCAAGAGATGGTGCATGCTTTACAAACCCCACCCTGCTACCATAACACACCCACACAATACACTTCAATTTGCTGTAGGCAGAGTTTGCCTCATACATATCTAGAATAAATCTTTCGAATTCTCTATTAATTTACACCCTAAGTCTTGGAGTTTTTTTACAACAATATATTTATCTATGAATTTTACTGCCCCGACCCCCCTTCCACCTCTCTCTCTCTCTCTCTCTCTCTCTCTCTCTCTCCATCTATATCATTCCTGACTGTTCAGTCTTCCCTTTCACTGCATACAGCAGTTCTTGCACTTCACTTTCATTCATTTTCCATATCAGATTATCATGAAAAAATAAGTTTGTTCCATGCTTGTACCTCTATATCCTACTCACTATCAACCATCACAACTGGTGATAATACTCTTTCCTATCTCAGTCCAGTTTTAGTTTTATACTATCTAGTTTTGCCCACATCTAACATAATACAACGACAATGGGTGCTGAAGAAAGAGTTTTACACCAATGTGGTCAATGAAGACATTACCTCATAGGGGCAAAAAGGGACTTGCCATAGCAATACCACCAGTCTATTCATAATATACCTTGTCCACAAGACATGTCTAGAAACCTGAACTGATCAATTAACTTGGTAGTATCCTCTGGAATGACTAAAATTTAGGGGAAAATTTACAGGAAAAAGAATAGTAAGAAGAACATTCAGAAGACCTTCTAATACGAGCAACTATTAGTGGATCTCTACTTACCCAAATGAGTAATAATCGTTACAACAGGTGAAATACAGGGAATAGATGAAGACATTTCAGGGGAATATGAATGTCAATTTTAAAATGTTTTGGAATTACAATGACTCCAAAAGAATATCTACAAATCTTAGCAGACTAAAATTAACAACACTACAGAAATCCTTAATTCTTTTGTGAAATCATTAAAATATTAGCAATCTCCTCTCATGCATTGTAATTCACATTTCTCATATACCTGCAACTCTTGCCTTATATCAATAGTTATGAAGTTTGATGAGTGAATACTAGCAAATAACAGCATCCCAACAACATTCGAATTATGTGATGAAAACTGTGTGCTGTTTAGTTATGCATTCAACTAGTAGTCACACTGAAGAAATATATCTGGATAGGTGAGGGCTGGACAAAACATATTCCTTGAAGGGATACAACCCAGAGTGTACTTTCCAATTTTGATGTAACTAGTGTCACTGAAAATACTTTCAAGATGAACAACGATTTCTGTTTTGTTGACAATAAGCAGTGCTCAATAGTGAACTGATGAGGAGAGAGCCTATCTGTATGAAGACGGCAGTGTCTGAAGATGTGGAGTTTGTCTTTGTCCTTTTGCAATTTATGTTTGTTTGTGTGTCTCCTTTTTTCTTACTTCTCCCTCTTCCCACACTCACTTGTCATTGAGTTCATCCTGTGTTCCTTTTCTTGTTCTCTCTCTTTCAAATATATTATATATTTCAAATATTTTATATTCTCTCTCTCTCTCTATATATATATATATTTCAAATATTTTATGTTCATATGCCAATGATGAAAGCACTGCTAGTGATTTGTGAGGGAGTCGTTCTCAATGTAAAATACCAAGATTTTTAAATATAGGTGGATGTACAGAGAGAGAATTCTAGAACTGATATATTTATCAAGGATGATGTCAGTGATTATGACTACAAGTAATCACCTCTTGAAAAATAATTTAGTGTTTGCATCATCCTGCCACAATGCCCACTTAGTCAATTATGCATTGGAAATGAAACCAAAAAATGTGAATAACACTTGAAAATGATAGTCTGGCTATTAAACTACTGGACTAAAGACAAAATTAATACATACAATAACAAATGATTGAATGAAATAAGAAGCACAAACATATTCTGTTTCTGGGGAATTAATTAATAAATTACTTACTGTTTTCATAAGCTGGAGGCAGAAGTCTTGCAAATGTGGTTAGACTTTTCCCTAGTGTGGGATTTCTTAGGTTATTGCAATGTCCTGTGATAGTTCGAAATGGATTTCGTGGATCACAAGGTCCTTTATCATCATTAGAATCACACTCGTGTGTGATGGCAGGGGTTGGGATGAAGGAACTGATATCAACATTCTGAAGTCCATCATTGAAGTCATCTCCAAAGTTGTCAGATGGAAAATTTATTATGTTATCTCGGTTCTGATCAAACACTTGCCGGCGTTTCCTCCTCAGACCCAAGCTAAAATAAAATGAGAGTCAAAATTGATGATAATATTGGCAACACTAGATAAGTAAGTTATGTAAATATGAACAGGAAGTAACTAGTTATAAGTGTGATACATATTTCAAAAATTAAGTTTCAAGAAGAACCAAAATTTAAATTTGCCAATTGCAGCTATTAAAGTATTAAAAATCTCTTCGGGCTTTTTCAATCAAGAAATTACCAGGACATTGTCTGAGTGTGGCAGTGGGCTCATCAGACAAAAGAACTAAGGAAAGAGGTTTGCAGTGGTGTCTTGATGTTGCACTAGCTGGCAGTATCATACAAAGGTATGGCAATCCAACTGATGAACCTACTGCCACACAGGGGTGAAACACCGGTAATTTCATGATTGAAAAAGCCCAAAGGACATGAAGTACAGAACAAAAATGGTCAGCCGGACACTTAACATCTCTTCAACACGTACTACATGTACGTAACACGACCTAAAACGTTGAAAGTCTGTTTCGATTACAATGCGTTCGTGAAAATTCAATATTCATTGACATGCCCCACAACGGGTGACTTAAACGCACTCTACAGTGTGCTAGCAGCAGTGCCAGACCTGTAGCTCAGATCCTTTCAAACAGAACAAAGATGGCCTAGGCCACCATAGCTCAATTGGTAGAGCAACCGACGCAAAATCGGGAGGTTGTGGGTTCGGATCCCACTGGTGTCCGGCTGGCCATTTTTGTTCTGTACTTAACATCTCTTCAACACGTACTACATGTACGTAACACGACCTAAAACGTTGAAAGTCTGTTTCGATAAATATTTATGTTAGATATAGTCTCAAAAATTGAATAAATATTAATGTTAATTTGTTTCTTTACAGAACATTATACAAAAGAAAAATTACACAAAAGGTTCTGAAAAATCAAACAGCTGACACTCACTGTCAACAGTTTTCCAAGCAGAATCACATAATAACTTAACAAGATGATATCACTTCTCAGACAGATTGATAGTTTCCATGTTGATAATAGGATTCTTTGATTGCTTTCAAGTCTTGGAAAAAGAAAAATGCATGACCATAATGGGACACATGGCCTAATACTTGGAAAGATGATGATGATGATAATGATGATGATGATGATGATGATGATGATGATGATGATGATGATGATAGGATTCTGAATCCACATATTGTCTGAATCAGGAGCAGGAAAATAATCTCTGAATGTAGCTGATAGTCCTTTCAAATGTAGTAAAATTACCTGTTGTAATTCATCAGGTAGATCTTGTTCAGAGGAAAGTATAAACTCGCGAAGAGTCAGTAATTTTTAATAATATAAGAAATTTATTTTAACTCAACCTATTCAATACAGTAAAAGATGTTAACATATTAGTTAAACATCGTTAAAAATCGTTGAGACATGTTTCGCCCCTTCTGTGGGGCATCATCAGTCATATCAAATACCTCAAAATTCTACCAGATGTCTGGTTGGAAATTATAAAAATACGTATGTTACCTGAGTGAATACATTAAAAAACATTTATAAGATCTTATCATAAACAAAATATCAAAATTAATTTAAAAACGTTACACTAGTGAACACGTTGGTGAATTTTCACTCAAAACAAGGCCGTCCTATGTTCAGTATTGACAATAATGGTAGTTAAAGTTTTATTTGGTGCTAAGTTCGAAGACAGTTTAAAATTTATGTACAAATGTTGAGAATGAATGCAGAATACATATAATTGCAATTTACTGTACATATATTTTACATTGTAAAATAATGTGGAAAAAACATTCCAAATTTGTATTAATTTCCATGGGCAAAAAAAAAAGAAAAACTTTTTTACTCCGGACCTCAATATTACGGTCCTGGTGCAGTCTAATCAGGAATGGCTTCAAGAGGAGAAATTTTGTATGTGATTTATGATCAGCTCATGTAAAAATGTTGCATTACGTCATAATTCAACTTCGATGTTTATGTTGACTAATTATATTTTAGACTCAAACAAAATAGTTTGTCGAAGTATCCATGGGCTAATCACCTCCGTTTGACACTCTCTATGAAGACGGAGTGCTTAGTGCATGTAAACAACAGTTGATATTGATTCAAAATGAACCATGTTGAAAAACAGTAAAAATAATGGCTTGAATGAGGGCGGTTGAAATGTCGTTAAATCTTCCCTGTTGACTAGTGTTTTTAAGTTTCTCCATGTGTTTATGTTGAAGTATAGGGTTTCAGTTTTATTGGTTGAATGGGCGACAGTCAAAACGTTGTCCAATGTAATTAATGTTGAGCTGTCTTACGTATGTGAAAATCTGAAAGGAAGGATAAGTCCTTAATTATTTGAGTAAAATGACGGGAAAAGAGAGAAAGAATAAATGTGTTGGAGAATTGAGACTGTGAAGTTAAAAACTTACTTTAAGTGTTGCTAGGCTGTTACCTTATTGCTAAGAGGTTTTTGGAGCACTGGCTGTCACTAATGTCTTGCTCCTCGCATTGTACTTGTGACGTCTTGGTAGGAAGGGAGTGGGCCTGAGAAGGCAGGGCTGTAGGCCTGTGATTGGCGCATGGGAAGGAGTTGTGTGTATTGGAGGGAGAACAGGGGCGTGATTAATTGAACGGCTTAGTGGGGGTGCTTGAAGAGGTTGTTTTGAGGACGTCAACTAATCTTTTATCTTTCAGATTTAACTTGCTGAATGAAATTATTAATTGTTCATAAAGAGGGCTTTGGTTGTCTATTGGATCATTTAAGTTTTTATTACTATTGTACTTTTGGTCCAAGACAATGTACAAATTTTTGAACTCGGTCATGAGTCTGCCTTTATCTAGTCTTTTTAAAATTTGGAGATCTTGTTCAATTGTGGTGAAACTGTGTTCTGTGTCCTTCATATGGATGCTCATGGCTGAGTGTTTGTTGTGTTTCTGGGCATTAAAATGTTCTGCATATCTAGTTGTGAAGCTTCTTCCGGTTTGACCGATGTATGAACTATTGCACTCAGCGCATTTCAGTCTGTAAATGCCGGAACCCGAAAATTTATTGTTGTCTGAGTTTATCTTGTTGTGGTTGAAGAATAACTTTTGATTTGAATTTTGGGTCTTAAAGGCTATCTTAATATCAGCTTTCCTTAAAGGGGTAGCGATTTGATGTATGATGGGATTAGTATAGGTAAAGGTTGCGTACTTTCATTTGTTTTTTTCCATTGGGGAGAGGTTCGTGGTCAATTTCGATTTCACTTTATTGATTATTTTATGTATGTTTGAGGGACTGTATCCGTTGCAAATAGCTATTTTTTTAATGTTATTTATTTCTTTTTTCAAGTTGGCGGTTGACATGGGAATTTTTAGTGCTCTGTACACTAAGCTGTAAAATGAGGCTTGTTTGTGTGACTGTGGGTGAAGAGAATTTTGTTTTATGGTTGTAGGAGTGAACGAAGGTTTTCTGTAAATTTGGAAATCAAAATTGTTTAAGGTCCTGATAATTGTAATGTCGAGGAAATTGATTAAATTATTGTCCTCGTCCTCTTTGGTGAACTTGATGCAGTTGTCTAGGCTATTTAAGTAGGTTAGTATGTCTTCACTATTGTTGCAATTTTTATCTATTATTGCTAATGTGTCAACATAGCATAGCCAAAGACACAATCCGTTAATGCTATTTGTTATTTTACTATTTTCAAGATTATCCATGTGAATTTCGGCGAGTATTCCTGAGATGGGATCTCCCATGGCCAGACCTTGTTTGTATATCTTGTTGTTGAAAGTGAAATAATTATTATGAAGAACGAAATTTAGCAATTTTATGCATTCTCACTCTTTAAGCATTTTCATTACTTGTAAAGAGTCAGTAATGAAGCATATGACTTTTTCTCCACTTGGTTAGCCACAGCTGAATTCTCTTTATTGAAGCTTTTTTCCACTGGAAAATATTACCATTTCTACCTTTTGTTCCAAATTAAGTCCATTGAGATGAGAGAAAATGCCTGCTAAATAAGTTACTTGGCACAACCAAAAGAAATCACACAGTTTATAACTCATTTTGTATTCTTCATTTTGCTTGTTTAAACCCAAGAGAAAGAAACAAATCCCATCACAAAGTTCAAAGAAACTTGATACCACTTTTCCTCCGAAAAGCTACCATACCTCTGTATTCAAGAAAAGATGTGTATATTCACTGCTGATAGCTTGACACAAAGTGAGGAAAACACAGAGTTCAACTTTATCCATTGTCAGTTTTAGATTATCAGATAATGCTTCTCTATGAATGAAGCAATGTGTCCTTAACTTCTGGTGTGACGACTCAAACTTGAGTTTAACAATGAGACTACTTTTGAAACTTGCCATAGCTTGAGCACCATCTGTAGTAAGCCACATATTATTTTCCCAGTCACTATCATTAGTTTTGATAAAAATCACTCAGTACATTAAATACAACCTCAGCTGTATTATACATAATTAACTTGCAAAATAAAATGTCTTCATAAACTGTACCCTCGTCTGCATAATGAATGAAAGTCAGTAGAATTGATTCATTTGCTGTATATAACTTTTGTCAAGTTAGAGAGAAAGATAAATACTTCTTTTCACCATTGAAATCAACTGATCTCATATATTAGTAGACATTTCATTGATTCTTCTTTTAACTGTATCATTCGAGAATGAAATCACTTTGATTTCTTTATTTAGCAGCTGATTCATCCATCATGATACTACACATTTTTTTGAAGCTGACAAAATCATTTCCTCCCCTATTGTTTAAGGTTTACCAGATTTTGCAATAAGAAATGATACTTTATAAGAAGTAAGGGTTGATTTTCATTAATGCTCCCCAATACATTTTTCCCAACACTTTTCTTGTTTGTATCATTTCTCTAGCTTTCAGCTGAAAAAAATTAATTGACTTACTCTAATGATCTGGATGCCTTGAATCTAAATGGCTATGAAGTTTAGCAGGTTTCATACTTTTATTCAGCAGAATGTCAAAACACAGAACACTTTGAGGTTGTTGTGGGTTGTCAACACTCGAAGGCACAAATCTGTGAGGGTTGGGGCAAAAGCCATTGCAACTGTTTTTTTTCTTGCAGATATGTTGGCAGATCACAAACTGCTGTTTGTTGCATGGAAGCTATGCAGGCACAGTGTGTAGTCACAACAACATATGGCTCTGTGATTGCTGGTAGTAGCACAGAGCGCGCTGTGTAATCAGTTGTGTGGCAAGCATCTTGCGAGATGGAAGTAACCCGTGTTGAGCAGCGTGCATACATCAAAATAGCCATTCTTTGGGGGAGAAATCCAAGAGAATGTCACAGTGAATTGGTGGAAACCCTTGGGAATAGTGCCATCCCATACCATACAGTAGCATGGTGGGTAGGAAAGTTTCAGCAAGGACGTGTGGCAACTGGTGTTCAGAAATGCTTGGGCCGACCTGTGAATGGGCGGACCAGCGTCCTACATGCTGTCATCGAGCAGCTCCTGGAGGAAGACAGGCGATGGACGCTACTGAAGTTAGAGAGAGCAAGTAGCATTGAGAAACACATTATCCTGGGGAATGGGGAAATTTTTAAGAAAGCAGTTATGAACAATGGAAAATGTCAACAATCTATGGGATGGGTTTAAAACAATTGTTGAGTCTATTTGATGAAATATCAGGTGGAATTTTTTTTTTTCTGTTGGGCTTGACAGTTCCTACAATTTTAGCTTTGCTTTTCAGTAACCCTTTTACAAAGGTATGGAGACATGTACCAGTTGTCAAGGTATAGGGTGTGACCCTTGTTGAACAAAGGTTCTTACATGGTCATATCAACATCAGTGCTCTCAGGCAAGGAAAGGTCAATCATGTCATTTTCTGTATATATGTGAAAGGTGTTGCAGTAGCCTGTATTTGCATCTTTATGCCAAATCTAGTTCAATTACTGTGATTACATTGCACATATAGCAGCCTACCTCAAAATTTCATGAGGGATTTGTCTAAGGCAATGTTTTCTGATAGTTCATATAACAAAGATAATTTGTCTGAGAAATGCATAATTATAGGCTGAATTTTTCTCAGCTTGTCACGATTTCACAACATTGCTATTGCTGCAGTACAAGGTTTAATAACTATACTCTGCAATCATTTATATAGCATTTGATGAGCTGTACATCATACTATATTTCCAAATTTATTTATGTGCCTAGTGTTCTTAGCTATCTTTTCTATCTGACACATTCTAGCAAATTCACCAATTACTTTGAAAATATAATATTTTGTAATGGATATACTTTGTCCTCATGGCAGCCTCCTCATAGGAGAAGTTCTATTAATAATAATAAAATGCTTGAAACATCGTCATCAGTGAAATGAAGGAAATGACAAATGAGGAGAAATGTTTCCCTGATTCATAGTTGTAATGTGCGCTTCTGGTTACTCTTACCGAAAGTATACACTGGGAAATTATTATTATTACTGAAGATAATAACTATCAACAGATTTACATTTAGTTGAATTAATCATAAATATCTATTCTCACTCACTTAGTAAATAATTTACATAAAACATAAAGAACTGCTTAGGTGCCACAGTGACAAAGTTATTAGATAAATATAAGATGAAATAAACATCAGTAGGTGTGTATCATGAACCAATGAAATTCAGACTATCCACTCAATCTTACCTCCATACCCACTTTGATACAAATGTCACTTTAATTAACAACATATTTTAATATGTATTATAATAAATTACCACAATTATTATCTACTAGACATATCTTGTTGTAATACACAATTATATTTCTATTATGATACAGAATCGGTGAGTGATAGTTTTAGTGATCTTCCAGAGTCATTAGCAAAAGACTCACACATGTCGTCAACAACACTTTTGACCTAGAATTCTGACTGCCATCTACATCCCGTGAAGCAGAATCTGTCCTCAGGAAGCAGCTCACTTTTTGAAGTTCTTCACTTTTACAGGCCTCTTCTAGTATTCCTTCTAACACTGAAATCTGCGGGATCATCATTACTCTCAATGACAGTCTTCTGCACAACTTACATACTTCAGTCGATGAGTCAAGGGCTTGTCCTAGTATCATCTTTAACATTGAAATCTGTCGAATTAACATCACACCTGTCGATAGACTTATGAACAATTCTTCTTTACCTTTATCAATGATTTACAAGCTTTATCAACAATTTGCAAGCTTCCCCTAGTATCTTCTTTAACAATGAACTCTGTTGAATTATCATCACTTGCAATGATAGCCCTCTGTACAATTTTTTATTACCTCTATGAACCATTTTCTATTTTTTTTCATTGTCACATGATGTGAATTTTTCCAAAGGTACATATATTTACCATGAATATGAAAGTACAACATGAGCACATAAAAATCATGTCATCATATCAATTAATATATCACTTAAATATAATACAACTGAAGTATAATTTATAGCTATTATCAGACACATTGTGGTGGTACCTATCACATCCCCATACTGAATTTATTTCAGCATTTTATTCTTATTATTATCATTACTATTATTATTTGGCATTGGGATGTGATGTCCCCATCGCCCAGTGGGAAACCACTGCAATCAGCCATCCGAATATCGGCGGGAAAACCATACCAATTTGAGGTAGGAGGAAATGCCTACTCTCAACCCTGAACACCTAGGGAGATGCTGGCAGCAGCTCTAAAATGCTTGGTGACAGGTTATGTGACAAGCCGGCCTTAAAAACTCTCAGTCACAGTCTCATGGAATGATGTCTTTCAGATATAGTACTAAGGCTAGGGCATCCCCCCTAGGCGATGCGTGTTGGTGAGGCCCGGTCAACGTGAGAAGTATGCAAGGGTTACCGTCGCATG
Source organism: Anabrus simplex (assembly GCF_040414725.1). NCBI lineage: Eukaryota > Metazoa > Arthropoda > Insecta > Orthoptera > Tettigoniidae > Anabrus > Anabrus simplex. The sequence goes on along the minus strand of NC_090270.1, from coordinate 160,633,283 downwards.
GGCGGCGATGGCTAAACAAGCTAACCCATACAACCCGTCTTCCTTCACTCAATGTTGGCACTATGTCTGGGCGGTACAGCGAACTATCAAAGACTCTCGAAAGGAGACAGATCAATGCCTGTGCAGTGCAGGAAACATGATAGAGTAGACAGAAGTCATACAACATCGGATGCGGGTACAAGCTGGTATACAATGGCACCTGCGGAACAACCAGTAGCTTTGGTATTGTTGTGTCAGCAAAGTTTGACAGTTGTATTTCTGATGTGCAGCGGTGTGATGACCGTCTGATGAATATTATCTACATCGCAGATGAAAGGAAAGTACACTTTTTCAGCGCATATGTCCCAGAGACATGTTTGCCTAGAGCAACAAAAGATGCCTTCTAGGAGAAGGTGGCCGAAGTATCCCTAGAAGACTACTTCATTGTCGCCGGTGATCTAAACGGACATGTTGGTCACAGAAAGAAAGACCACGCAGCCTGTGGTGGACATGGTTTTGAGAAAAAGAACGATGGTGACCAATGAATCCTTGATTATGCAGAAGCCCATGACCTTGTCATCATGAACACCTGGTTCAAAAAGCGTGATTCACATTTAGTTACATATTACAGCAGCAAAAGGGCAATGCAGATCGATTACATCCTCGTCAGACATTGAGACCTTAAAGACGTGTTAGACACAAAGGTTGCACCATGTGAAATTGTCACGGCACAACATCGACCAGTCATCTGCAAGTTGCATATCAAATCACTGAATCCCGAACACTCCTTTTGTACAGGATCAGAGAGAATCAAATGGTGGTGCTTCAAAGAAAAGGAGGCCAATATTTTCACATGAATAATATTACCACCGATTACTCTAGTTGAAGAGAGTTGGATCAAACTGAAGGAGGCTGCTCATGACACCTCATGTACTGTTCTTGGATCAACAAAGCCAGGATGGCGAAAAATTGACAAAGATATGTGGCTCTGGAGCAATGAGGTCAGAAACGCAGTACGATAGAAGAAACGGTTTTACCATGAGTTTCTTACCGACAAAACACCGCCTCATTGGAATGCCTATAAGATAGCCTGTAGTGATGCAAAGAAGATCATAGCTACAACAAAAACAGCATATTTTGCAAATCTTTATGCAAAACCAGACACATGTGCGGCAAGCAGGAACCAACTCACCAAAGCAAGGTATCGCAAAGCACAAGACATACACCACTTCTATGGCATCAATGATTAAACAGGAAACTTATTGGTTGATTGGAAAAAGGCAAGAGAGCACTGGCTTAGCTATTTCAAAAATATCTCATCTGAGGAATTTCCCCATCCACCAATCTCAGTCACTGATGTTATGGAAGGACCTGTCAGAGACATTGATATTGAAGAGGTCAAGGCTGCTTTAAAGGAAATGAAGCTGGGGAAAGCTACTGGCCCAGATGATCTTCCAGCAGAACTCTGGTACTCTCAACAGTGGGATGCGGCAGACTCTTCACGCAGATCATAAAAGAGGGTCGAACACTGAGCGATTGTCAACGGAGCGTCACCATACCCATCTTCAAAAAGAAGGGGACCCCTGCTAAATGTGCTGATTACCGACCGATCCGACTTTCGTGTCACGCGATGAAGGTATTCGAAGGGGTTCTTGATAAAATGATACGTGAGATTGTAGAGCTTCCAGAAACCAAGCTGGATTTTTGAAGAATTGTGGCAGAACCAATGCAATCCATGCTGCATGGCTCTTGGTTGAAAAGCATTGTGAGAAGAACAAGCCAATCCATCTACAGTAGCTTTCCTGGACCTTGAGAAGGCCTTTGATTGCATACCGCATGACCTCACATGGCTAGCACTGCGAGAGCATGGCATACCAGAATATCTTGTCAACTGGGTTCAGCAGCTCTATGTAGATCCATTGAGCTATGTTCAGGCCACTGCAGGAGCAATGACTTTCCCATCACCGTTGGCGTTCACCAAGGTTCAGAGCTGTCACCACTCTTGTTCATTCTAGTGATGGACACACTAACAGCAAACCTGCACCGTACTTTGCCATGGACTCTTCTCTACACAGATAATGTCATGTTGGCAGATCTCGAGGAACTCTGCTGTGCAAACCATGGTGCTAGGTGCTCCATGTGAGATTTGTGATGGACAAAGCAGAGGTGGAACAGGTTTTTTCTGGGTACTCCAGTTTTCCTTGTCATCATTCATTCCAGCAACACTCTCTAATATCATTTCATTTCATCTGTCAGTCATTAATCATTACCCCAGAGGAATGCAACAGGCTTTGGCAGGCGGCACAAGTCCTATCCTCACCGCTAGATGGGACTTCATTCATTCCATTCCTGACCCGGTTGAATGACTGGAAACAGGCCGTGGATTTTTGTTTTCATTGTCTGTGGTCCATCTCACTACATTGTTTAAGTCCCCTGCAGTTGCTCACAATCCTGTAACTCATTTACTACTCTATACAGTATAACATCATCCGCAAATATCCTTATCTGTGATTCCAGATCTTTACTCATATCATTTATATGTATCAGAAAACATAAAGGTCCAATAACACTGCCCTGTGGGCCCCATCTTAATCATTACAGCATCAGGTAACACTTCACCTACTCTAATCCTCCAAGTTCTATTTTCTTGAAATGTTGCCACCCATTCAACAGCTCTTTTATCTAGTCCAATTGCCCTCATTTTTGTCAGTAATCTCCCATGATCTACCCTATCAAAAGCCTTGTATAGGTCAACAGTGATACAGTCCATTTAACCTCCTGAATCTAAAATATCTGCTATATCTTACTGGAATCCTACAACTTGAGCTTCAGTGGAATAACCTTTCATAAAATCGAACTGCCTTTTATCAAACCAGTTAGTAATTTTGCAAACGCGTCTAATATAATCAGAACGAATGCTTTCCCAGAGCTTTCATGTCAAGCTAACTGAACTGGCCTGTAATTTTCTGTTTTATGTTTGTCATCCTTTCCCTTGTACACTGAGGCTGCTGTTGCAACTCTCAATTCATTTGGTATAGCTCATTTATGCAAACAGTAATCAAATAAGTATTTCAGATATGGTACTATATCCCAACCCACAGCCTTTAATATATCTCCAGAAATCTTATAAATCCCAGTTGCTTTGTAGCTTTCAACTTTTGTATCTTTTTATAAATGTCTTTATTATCATAGGTAAATTTCATTATTTTGCCAGTATTAATTGCCTCCTCTATCAGTATTAGTCACCTCCTCAACCAAGATATTATATCCAACTACCTTAATATATTGCTGACTGAACACTTTTGCCTGCTGTAAGGCCTCGCATATACACTCTTCTTGTTCATTAATGATCCCAGGAATGTCCTTCCTGGAACCTGTTTCTGCCTTAAAGTATCTATACATGTCCTTCCATTGCTCCCTAAAATTCATGTGGCTCCCAATTATGTTTGCCATCATGTTATCTTTAGCTGAAATTTTTGCTTAATTCAATTTCTTAGTGAACTCCTTCAATCTCTCCTTACTCCCACAACCATTTCTAACTCTATTTCTTTCTAATCTGCACTTCCTTCTTAATCTCTTTGTTTCCCTGTTATAATATAATGGGACCTTACTATTCCTTACCACTGTTAAAGGTACATATCTGTTTTCATACTCCTCAACAATTGATTTAAACCTATCCCATAGGCTGTTTACATTTTTATTTACCATTTTTCATTGATCATAATTGCTTTTTAAAAATGTCCCCATTCCCCTCATATTAGCCATATGGTATTACCTAATAATAGTCCTACTTTTACAACATTCCCTTCTAACACAATTATTTTTTAACTCTGACAAAGGCAGCTTTATGATCACTTATACCATCTGTCACTTCAGTTTCCTTATAGAGCTCATCTGGTTTTATCAGCACTACGTCTAGAATACTTTTCCCTCTAGTTGGTTCCATCACTTTCTGATTCAGCTGTCCCCCCTGTAATAACTTATTCACCATTTGTTGGTCATGCTTTCTGTCATTCGCATTCCCTTCCCGGTTAACGTTTGGCAACCTCAGATCACCTGCTACAATAACATTCCTTTCTGTGTCATTCCCCACATAGCTGATTATCTTATCAAATACTTCTTCATCATCATCAATTGGTACACCCCAGAAACATCAAGTTGCGTATTGTCTTTAGAGATGAGTATTACACCTAGGATTTCATGTTCCTCATCCTTTACTTTTTCGTAGCTTACAAATTTTTCTTTCACAAATCCTGGAAAAGATAAATTCAACAGTGCCACATTGCTGAGGAGTCCAAATAACTCCTTGCACAGGTTGACTATTCGGAGTCGTGTGTCTCATGGTGTGGTACAGTGCGTATTGCTATTCGGAGATCATTACACATGTTTCCATACAAAATGAGTTATTGCCAGATAATGCCAACCATCATGTTGAATATTATCATTGTATCATGTTGAATATTGTCATTGGTTCTTAGAATATGTGATGCTGAATGGAGAGGAATTAGATGACTGGTACTGGTCAGACGAGGCTTGGTTTCACCTCCTGTGAATGCACCGAATGCACTAATGAGTGATGAACTGAAAATCATCATGTGTTGCATGAGTCTCCACTTCATGCACAAAAGATTGGCAGATGGTGTGCCATGTTGCAAAAGATTGTGTTCTTCAACACTATAATCAACAGTTAACATTAAACTGTACTGGTCAGGCATTTTTTTGCCACTTTGACTGAGGAGGAAAAGAGAAGGACAGGAAAATGCAGCTCTCATAGTGCTCATGTTATCATGGAGTACCTGGAATTGGTGTTACGAGGGACCATCATTCCAAGCCACTGTGGCCAGCTCGATCTCCCAATCTATGTTCTCCAGACTTGTTCTTATGCGAATATTTTCAAGTCAGCAGCGTACATTACCCATCCTTAGAATTTGGAAGACCTAAAGACCAACATTTAGTGCATTATGAGCAACATTTCACATGAAATCTTAACAATTCCAGTTGCTTTTCTACCTTTCAACTTTTGTAAATATCTTCATTATCATAGGTAAATTTCAATACTTTGCTGATATTACTGACTTCCTCTACCTAAACATTGTTCTAATGTCAAACGATCTTAACATACTACTAACTAAATACTTCTGTGTTCTGTATATCATCACATATACACACTCTTTGGTCATTTATTACTCACCCCCCACCTCCCTAATCTCTCTCCTCTCCCTCTCTCTCTCTCTCTCTCTCTCTCTCTCTCTCCCTCCCTCCCAGCTTGCTTCGCTAAATGAGTATTCTACTATAAAGGTTATCAATAAATAGCATTACTCTGTATCTTATAGTGTGCCAAGAGAATCCTAGATTGCATATCAGTTCTTTCTAGATCTGGGGTAAACTCAGCCCTTAACCACTCTATTAAGTCTAGTATACTTGCTAGGACTACTGTACACCTTACCTATGTAAAGAATTTAGAAGCTCTTCAGATGCATATTCCAGCAGAATTGAGGTGTTGGCAAGGGCTAGCGCCTGTTTATTAGCCTTGCTAAAGGATGCAGCTGTTCCAGCTGGAGACTTGGGATCTACTCCACCATCTGAAATAAAACAGTATTGTTCATTTAATAACATAGGTAAAGAAACAGATGTGTATATAAAAGTACTTAAATGTCTTATAAAATTAAATAGATTTATTTTGAGTACAGCATAGTGAGTTTCATGCAATGCCTCTCCGAGTCCACAAAACTCATCATTTTTGGTAACTTGTCTCACTCTCAATCAAGTTTAAATCATTAAGTCAAGTTTCTGGGCTTCTGCTATAGTTATTGTAGTTGAATGGACATCTTTGTTAGCATGTTTTAAATTGAGACTCAGATCTGTCTACAAGTTAATGTTGGTATATATTTTTAAACAAGAATTAGAAACATGAAAAAGAAATATTCTGTTATATGCATGAACTGAATGAGTAAAGCACCCATTAAGAATAGCTAATTACAGCTACCATAAACTCGATTCACACTTCCTACTTTTGCTATGATGTCAAACAGATCATTCTAAGTCTGGGGTAATTTCATGCCTTAACCACTCTATTGAGTCTAAGGAGCAGTTGTTTTTTAAAAGTTCTCAAGATACAAAAAAAGTAAACTACATACATTCACTAAGAAACAAAGATCTAATTTACTAAGGAATAACCCCAATGCTCAATCTTTTTCATCTCTCCTAAAGAAAATCTTACTGACAGTAACTTATATCTACCTGATATAAATTTTAAACTTGTTTCTCACACTTGAATTGTGCCTGAGGAACAAATTTCTGTTCTGTATATAGTTCAAATTTCTATGAAAATTTCATACTTACATTTTGCCCAGACCTGATATTCCTTCTGTTTCCGTAATAGCATATCTGTCTCAGCCCGTTCTATTGCTTGCATTATCAGCTCATCCGAAATCCTAGTTGTGGACTCTTCATCTTGCCAGGCAGACAGATCCAGTGTTGGTTGCAGCTCGCAAGAAATACGAACATTTCTAATAGAGGTTAGAAGCATTGATAATTATACCAGAAACAAATATGTATGGTACTGTATATGAAAACAAGTTTAATCAGTGAAGTATAGTAAAGCCTCAATTGGCCAGACTAATGTAATCATGGTAGAAATTATCATCTACATGGAATCATTCCTTTTATATGGCAAGCAAATTGAAATGATGACGTCTCTTATACCAGTATGTTGTTTCCTCATGTGTCATCCAACATTTGAAAGTACCTATCAGATGAAATAGAAAAACTGTACTCTCTTCATTTTCTTCTTTCTCCACCTGAGTGACGAGTGGCAACTAAGGAATTTCAGGTGAATCTGGCAATGCTTTATTAACTACTTTGGTTAACTCTTGTTCTTTTGCCCTGATGAGATTAGTTTATGGACCCTAGAGAGTTTTTCATTTTCAGATTTTCATGGTCTTCCCTTTCTTTCACTGATGCCTTAATTATTTGAAGGGTCAGAATTTTCCTGTTTTCTCTTTTAATTATTATATAGAGGGATTGATTGATGAGCTGATTGATGCCATTGTTTTTCCCCTTAAAACACCAATCACGTCTATCATTATCTTCCATTGACAATATCATTAACCAATATACAACACATTCAATTTTTATCAACTGGAAAGCTCATCTAGTTTTAGTTTTCTTTAACATACCTCATGTTAAAATTAACCTGTCATATGCCAGGTCATTTCTAAGAAATTCCTGTCTACCTCACAGGAAACTACAGTCTGACTCCAGACATTTCCAAGAAGGTCCTGGATGTCTTGAACTGAAGTAGGAAAGTTAGCATTTTCATGAGATCTAATATTTCTGTTTAATGGTTTCCTAAATACAGTAATTTTTGAAGAAAATTTGGAAAGTAAGCTGATGATCATACTTCTAACAGTTAGGATACCAGCTGATGAATTAACCTGAGCATTATGTCCAAGTTACTCAATTACAGTTCTTATTGACTGGTATCATAATTAGCAATTTTTCCATGGTTATATCACTAGAGTTTAAACCATCAATATTTAACTTACTGTCTAATAATTTCTGGCAAGCAGTCTGGAGAATTCAATATATCAGGAAAATATGTTATTTTTTAAGAGCTTTGAACTCAGAATCATCAGACCAAGGACTTATCTATTGGGAAGTTCATCTAAATCTTTTTTTAAAAAGTAACTTCTGTTTAAGTTAACTTTCATAAGTTGAGTTATATGCTGGTACATTTCTAAGGAAGTCCTGTGTATCTCAGAAGGACAACCTGTTTTATTGTGATGTCTGCATTACAGGGTGTATTTGTAGTAACTCAGGACTAGAATAAAAGAGGAAGTAGCAATATTTCTGAGAATGAAATTGCAGAAAGCCACTTTGAGGATGACCATTGAAGAGATTCAAACAAATATTGTCTCCTGGGTTCATAGGCAGTCACTATACTGCCCAAGCTTTTACATACTGCTTTACTCTGATCAGCATCATAAAATACCGTACAATAAAAGATTTGACAGAATATAATAAGGAGAACTTAATACAGTGATAAGGGACACATAGTTTAACTGGGTCTGACTCAGTCAAGTTTTACTATACTTCTTCTGAGCACAGAAGTAAGAGAACATCTGCTGAAAATAGAAGTAAAAAAGTAAACTCACAAATAAGTGTCTTCTTGAACAAATGCACGCATCTGCACTTCTTCCAAGTTGGGCGTGTTGTCACATAAGAGTCCAGAAAGAGTAACTTTACGTAGCTCTTGAAGTTGTTCTGCAATCAGTTGAGATAAGTTAATCAAACATATCTGGCCAATATTATTACTATCATGAACACAAATTTAGTTATAATTAACAGTCTTAAAAATCTTGGCATGCGTAATAAGAAAGCAAGCATTTATATTTGTTTAAACATACATTTTAACAAATTGCATAAATTTTAGATATACAGTAGAAACTCAATTTTCCGAGCACCTTTTAGTTTTTACTACATCGATATGCAACATAATCTTTCATGCTTCATAATTGTTCATAAATGTTTTATATGTTCTACTGTATGTTTACTTTATTACTCTTCATGTGGATCTATCTGAAATTTTAAAATTTTGAATTCATATTGTTCATAAGTGTTTCATATACTGTACTGTACCTATTGTATGATTTTATTACATTAAAATTATGAATTTGATTATCTGGATTTTTGATTATCCAGACAACGCCTAGTACCAATTAGTCCAGATAATCAAGTTCCTACAGTCATCATCATCATCATCATCTTCATCATCATCATCATCATCATCATCATCATTTCCCGTTTTCCAACTGACACCAGGTAGGGGCAAATAAGGTTTCTCTCCACTTCATCCTGTTTCTCCACTGTTCTTCATCCAACACTGTGTTCCAGTCCAAGCTCCATTGTCCTATGCTGTTCTTAACAGAGTCCATCTATCGTAGTCTTGGTTTTCCTTGTCCTTTCTTCCCTGTCATTTGTCTTTCCAGCTTCTTTCAACAGTTTGACGTGTCCACACCATCTCAATCTGTTTTGTTCCGGTTGGTTGTTCAGTTTTTTCAAATTTAACTCTTTTCGTATGCCTTCAATTCTCACTCTAACCCTCCTTGTCTCCTGTACCATACTCCTCAAGAATTTTGTTTCAGCTACCTGTACTGTATCCTCCTTTCTCTGAGCCAAAGCCTGGGTTTCTGCTGCAGATGTCATTATAGGTAAGTAATATATCTTGTTCATTACTTCTTTAGCCTTCATTGGTACATCTTCATTCCACATTAATCTCCATACCTGGTGATACAAGGCACTCCCCGGTTGTATCCTTCTACTAATTTCCATATCCAGTCTTCCATTTTCTGTATAAATATTTTGAAAAAAATACATAAAGCATAAATATTTAAAATTAAAAAGAAGTAATATTATAACAATTAGCATAAAGTATGTATTTACTGAATGAAAAATGATGAAAACCTACAACGTCTTGTCCAGTCAATAACCGGGTCAGGGATGGAATGAATGAAGCCCCCATCTTGCGGCGAGGATAGGAATTGTGTCGGCTGCCAAAGCCTGTCGCACTCCTCTGGGGCAATGATTAATGACTGACAGATGAAATGAAATGATAGTAGAGAGTGTTGCTGGAATGAAAGATGACAGGGAAAACCGGAGTACCCTGAGAAAAATCTGTCCCACTTCCACTTTGTCTAGCACAAATCTCACTTGGACTGACCGGGATTTGAACCGCGGAACCCAGTGATTAGAGGCCGACATGCTGCTGCCTGAGCCACGGAGCCTCGCATTGACTGAATATATAGTTTAATTGATTAACACAAGCTGAATGTAGAAAATCAATTAATTCATTATAGTTAGCTTGAAAGAAATTTGCTTATGGATTGATAAGAATTCATCAAATCATCACTGGAATTAGCTTACGAGTAAGATAATAGGATTTATTATTTATAAATTTCATTTTCTGTATTGACAGATTCAAAGTATAGATAAGAAAAGTGTTTTTCCACCAATCAATACACAATTTATTTTAAATAGATTAAACTAGCACCGGTTTCGGCTCTTTAACGGCCATCATCAGCTAGTACATGATTTGTTTCCAGCCATTAGACAATTCACAAGTTGTTATTGTATTAGACATCCGGATGTCTAATGGGGGATGGAAATGTATACAGTAGCATGTAATTAAAATATCAGTAGTCAAGGTAAAAAGTTACAATAAGTTAGAACATGAGTATGTAGGACATATTAAAACATATGGGTCATAATATAAAACACTTAAAAAGTTTTAACACATTAAAATTTGGTAAGTATAGGTAGACACTTGTTAAAAAAATTTTAGTTCATGTTACATAGGTTCCATTCTTCTATCTTCTGTGTAGTTCCTTTGCTTTTATGTTATGTTGATTTTAGCTGTGTATGGTAATCTTCGAGAAAGTTCTGAAGCTGGTATGCGTCATGTTGATATGGACCTTTGTCATGAAGAAATTTTTTATATTGTGTTATATATTCCAACTTGTGATGTACTCTGGTAAGTTTTAATATAGTAAACAGCAGGTCTTGAGTTTGAATTAGAAGTAGTTGGTGGCAACACCTCTCTCGTCTACGTTTGTGGTTGTAGTTTTAGTTGTTGTGGAAGTCTTGTGCCGATGTGTTTGAAGGCTTGTTGTGTTCTACTGCGAGTGCATCTGGGGTATGAAGATACTAATGTTTTATACTAATAAAGTGTTCTAAACTAAAGTGTGTTTAATGTATTTAATTTTAAAATTCTGAGAACAAGCCGTGTCCCATTTTTACCTACTTGTTTTCAGTAATAAAAGTGCAGCCTGTACATGCATAATATGGTACAGTATATAAAAATGGTGTAAAAATGTCCTCTATTGTGTTGCTAGAACTTCTTGCTTGCTTTTTGCCTGCAGGTTGAAGCTCATCTAAAGCTGTGGTACATAGCTACTTATTTGGGAATGGTTGCCACGACAACCAAGTAGAGTTTGCACTTGGCTAAAACGAGTTTTAGTGCATTTCTATTTCCAAATCCTGATGGGAGATTCAGAAACACTTTTTAGCCTCCTTTGGCAGTCTGGTTTATTGACACTGACAGGAGGAAAATAGCAGTTTTTATTTAGCCATTCTTTGGGGTAGCGTGGTGTAGGGGTAGCGTCCCTGCCTCTTACCCAGAGGCCCCGGGATCGATTCCCGGCCAGGTCAGGGATTTTTACCTGGACCTGAGGGTTGGTTCGAGGTCCACTCAGCCTACGTGATTAGAATTGAGGAGCTATCTGACGGTGAGATGGCGGCCCCGGTCTAGAAAGCCAAGAATAACGGCCAAGAGGATTCATCGTGCTGACCACACAACACCTCGTAATCTGCAGGCCTTCATGCTGAGCAGCGGTCGCTTGGTAGGCCAAGGCCCTTCATGGGCTGTAGTGCCATGGGGTTTGGTTTGGTTTGGTTTGGTTTGGTTTAGTGTTCAGAAAGGGATCACCATTGGTTTCGTTTTTACCACAATGCACTACCGTCTCATGGACCTGCAAGGGTTTTCAGCCTGTTTCCCATTTCCTTTCCTATAGTCGTCATGTTGGTCAACTTGGTATTTATTTCTCTATGCTGTTTTTGGAGCATTAATGTGGGGTGTGTGTTTCATTTAACTTAATGTGCTCAAATCACATGAAGTTTAAATTTTTATTATTATTATAACTCTTTTTGTTTGTTGTATAATCTGTAGTGGTTACAAACAGCATTGTCAGAGCTTAGATTAAGTACCATTTTATTTTCCGGAGGTGTGCCTCAAAACCTGGTTGATTTTAGTCAAGAGGAAGTTATTAGAGACACTTTCATAAAATATGAATAGAAAGCTAATATGTTAAAGATGAGATATGAACTGACTTTGAAGCTTTATAGTAACATATATGTATTTTGTTTTCATTTGTAGTTACTCTAATCATGTAATGATAACCTATCACTAAATTGAGTCCTGATGTAAGGAAAGGTTATGTCAATCATATTAAAATAAATAACTACAAGTACTGTGGCCAGTTACTGGTAAATTTCAACATTTCAGTATGTTCACTAATTTTTTATTAAGGTAAACTGTAATGTTAACATTTGGTTTTATTAGATTCAACCTACTTTGGTTGAATGATGACGGAGGCAGATCATTTTCATACCAGAACCGGTCACTATTCCTCAGTTTGGTGAACTGGTATGCAAGAAGACATGCAAATGTTGGACCAACAAGAGCTCCACGTTCAGGTGTCTCCAAGATTCCTCCAGCCAAGAGGTCAACATTTTCAAGTGACCTAAAACACACAGAAAACATTTCAGTCTTTTAATAGATTTAAACAAGTAGGATCCAGTCATTAATGTAGAAAGTAATGCAGAAGATAAATAATGGATTTGTAACTTTTATATGAAGGTACCCAGATGTGACCTATCTATCTGAGACATAGGTAATGAAAGAAGGCAACAGAGAGAGAGTAAAATCAGACTACAGGCATGTGAAATGTAGTTCCTGAGGATCAGAATTGTATTAGAGGGGAAAACAAAATTAGTGAGATAATTAATTAAACTGGAATTCATATGTGGTAGAATAGAATCGAGAATAAATTAAGAAAGGTGTTTGATAGGAAGAGAAAATGTGTAGAAGAAGAAGGAGGAGAAAACCGGACAACAGTAGAAAAGGAGAGAATGTCAGAAGATGGGAAACACAGGAGTATGTGTTCTCAACAGATCTAATCATAGGCTGGGAACTGTTGATGATAGCACAAATCACTGAGCTGTCAAACAGCTGACTATGACAGATCTGAAGTACACCTTTTGGACGCAAATAGATGCTGCCATTTTTATGGACATTTTGGCATCAAAAGTGATAAATTCTAATTTAACAATTCTGTTCTTGAGATGGTAATAATTCTTAACGAAACATTGTTTGCTTTGAGTCAGCCATGGGACTTCAGCTGTTTATGTCAATCAATTCTGTGTCCAAATGTGAACCTGAAAACAAAAATCTTGATGATCCTGATGAGGAAAGGACAGATAAGGAGTGGATCAGTGGTACGGCATCAGCCTCTGGAGATCGTGATTTCAAATCTGGCAAAGGTAATGGATTTTTAAATGGTGAAGAAAGTTCCATGTTATACAATATTGGCATGTAAAAGATCTCTGGTGACATATTTGGTGTTTACCTGACAAAACTCATTAAAAATCAGCCATAGACACCCAACAGATATTTGGTTTACTCTGCCATTTAGAAGGCCTGGAGAAAAATGGAACTTTGAGACTGGCAAGCAGGCAGCCATATGGCAACAAATTAAAATGCCTTCACATGGTAGCTGAGGCAATTATGATTGTTAATGTTACTAATTGAAAGAGATGGTTCAGCTTCTTGGCTGTTGGCTTTCAGTTCAGAGGGCCCTGGGTTCGATTTCCAGTCGGGCTGTGAATTTTAATTGCTTACGGCTAATTCCTCCAATTTAGGGACTGGGTGTATGTGTTCATCTTAATGTATGGCTACATCTTCATTTACACACAACACATCACATTACAAACCACCAAAGAAACACGCAATAATGAATACACCCCTCTACGTAGGCCTGGCATCAGGAAGGGCATCTGTCCATAAAACTGGACCAAATCCATATTATTGTGACCCCAAATAATTGGGAAAGGGCCAAGAAGATGACCAATTAAAAGATACAAACTGAGATTATGGAAAATAGTCATAAGGAAATTCAAGGAATTTGAAAGAATACGTCGAAACACTGTAGTGAAATATACATAGCTTATTAAATATAATAGAAACTGTAGACAAAATTTTAAGGAGGAAAAATTCAAGTACATAAGTATTTTGTCAAGTCAGAAACTGATACTAGGGAAATATACTGATAAAATAGTTTCAAATTTTTAATGATTTCTATTTAACTGATCACTTTAAATAGAAAATATACACAATAGAGAAGTTTAAAAATGGATTAATTCTATGCAAAGACACGAGAACTTATTAGATGTTTTTTGTGAACCCATGTCAGGCTCCCACAGTATGAGGTAGAGTATTAGTATTATAATCACTGACAAATCTGATCTCTTCTATGATATGATAATAACTAGATCTCTAGATCCAACATGGCATCTGAACTTGTACCTCCAATACAGGGTTATTAATAAAGAAGATAACACTCCACAATGGAGTCCATTGTTGGATGAGCTTGTGAATGGTCAGCTGTTGAGAGTGCTCTTGCATTATTGTAGTGATAAAGTAGTTAACACCAATTGAAATAGTTTAATTTTGTGCATGTGTGATCCATTTAGTGCTATTTATATATTGGTGTTTAGTGCTTGTTGGTAGAAATTGGGAGAAGTAGATTACATTTTCTAGGTTAAGTGGGGCAGCAAGGTGTACTTTGTTTCAAATTTAGATTTAGGAAATAATTTAGGTAATAATATTCAAAAAATTGTTTTTTTTAAATACTGTATCTGTAGGTTTGTTGGTATAATACACAGTTCAAAAAAAATGGGGAATATGTTTTGTCTGGTACATGAACGTTAATTTGATAGATGGGGTTCCAATGGAAGTACAGCATACCTTGAGACCTTAGCTACTCAGAGTACATCAAATCAAAGTTATATTCCATCTGTAGGCGTAACCATGCATTAAACTGTCAGGTGACCCCTCAAAACAAAGTGAATAGCGTGTGTCTTCGTGAGGTACACAGACTACTGCGGTCATTTGAGCACATTGTATGTAAACCAGCACATCCCATGAGACATCTTAATGAGATTCAAGTTGCAAGGGCTGTCACTTTGATCCAGGAAGGATGGACTTTTCGTCGTGTTGCTGTGGGTCTCAATGTCTTTTCGTCCATTATTGAACGCTTGTGGAATCGCTACAATGAGACAGGCCAGTTCACAAGGAGGGTTGGACAAGGTCATGGACGCATGAAAACCCCACAGGATGACTGATATCTGACCATCTGTGCATTGCGGCATCGTTCAGCAACTGCCAGAGAACTGCTACAAGACCTCAGGAGGATCACAGGAGTCACTGTGTCTGACCAGACAGTAAGAAACAGGTTAAGAGAAGTGTCCGTATGACCCAGACATCCTGTTCAAGTGCCCTGTTTAATGCAGCAACATCGCGTAGCTCGCCTTCTATTTGCTCATACCCAAGTCAACTGGCAACTTCGCCAATGGAGACTTGTGTTGTTTTGCAGACGAGTCCAGATTTCTTCTGACACAGCGTCATGGACCTCAACATGTATGGAGACACCGTGGTGAGCAGTACATGCCAAATGTTGTCCAGGAAGGCAACCAATTCGGACAAGATTCTGTGATGATGTAGGGTGGCATCAATATTGATGGCCATACGGATCTCGTCGTCTGTGGTAATCTTACCGCTGCGAGGTACATCGAGCAGATACTGCTACAGCATGTGTTCGTTGCTGCATACGGTGTTGGCCCTGAATTTGTACTCATGCACGACAATGGCAGGGCTCATGTAGCGCCCATCACCAGAGCTGTCTTACGAGAACTGGACATTCAAGAGATGGAATGGCCACTAGTGAGTCCTGACCTTAATCCCATCGAGCATGTGTGGGATAGGCTTGACAGAAGTGTTCGTGGGCATCCTGTTGCACCACAGACTCTCCAAGACCTCGAACAGGCTCTCATTGAAGAATGGGACCTGATACCGCAACGTGACCTCCGTTGACTTACACGGAGCATGCCACGTAGGTGCCAAGCTGTGATAAATGCTCATGTAGGATATACACCATACTGAAACTCTCGAATTGTGATAAAAATCCACCCTGGAGAACTACTTTGTTTTCGCCCCTATTTGGACATTTCCGTTTGTGTTCTGAAAATGAACACGAATCCATCAATGTTCTTTTGTATACTTCAATGGCAAAGAATAAGGGTTTAGTTGGTAATATACCTGGGTGTGAGGTATTGTTTTGTGGAGCATGGTATATGTTCAAAAACATATTCCCCTAATTTTTTCGAACTGTGTACTTACAAAGGCAAGTTATCATAACAAGTTGTAACTTCTGTAGCTTTCACATTCAAGCAGACAACAGACCCAGTATTTCATATAGATATCCATTCAAACTATTATGAAGGTAATAATTTATTCAATTAAATAACACTATGCAGATGTAAACTTCGATTTTTAAAAAAGAAGTTGAAGAGAATACATGGTATTTCACTGGAGAATTACTCAACAGTCTTTGAATTGTTGATGAATGTTCACTGCATTCTGATGAGATCAGTTGAGTAGTTGAGTAAATAAACACAAGAATCAGCTGATTACTGTATTCCATTCATTTGTATTTCTAAGTCCCCAGTATACTTTGTAATTTACACCATCGTTTATACATTGAGTAAAAGTTAATAAGTTAATCAAGTTCCTATATCCCAATAACATTGCAATTCAAGTCCATGGCATAGTTTTGACAGAAGAACATTTTTTGTCTTTTGATAAATTATTGTAGACAACCTCTTATTTTACAGCATTTAAGGACACTTTTATTCTCCGTCCCGCATAGCAGGGGAAATATTAGTAATACACCAGCTGTAAAACTCATATAACCACATTTCAGTTGAGAATTGTAGTGTAGATATGGTATATATTAGACAGTACCTTGCCTGCTATATTTGTGTGCATTGTTGTGTGTGTATCTATTAGAGCATAGCAGGATAATATAGCACTAATAATAATTTGTATCTGCATTTAGCTTTGTTGATATTCTTTGAGTAGTTCTTGAAAATTTTCGTGCTTAGCAATAACATATTGTAATTAGGATACATCTAAACATAGTTTAAAAATGATTGAAGTGTATTGTAATATATTATTAGAAATTAGCGTGCGTATCCTATTATTGTCAAATATTTGTGTAGTATAGTAGAAGTATCTGCAGAAACCCTCTTACTCAAATTCTGTTGTAGTAATTTGGATGGGATTAAGTGCAGTTTAGAATTGTGTAATTCTTGTGAATTCCTTTCGGTATTCAGTAATTAACACCAGTTTTTATCCTAGGGTGTTGTAGGATAAAAATATAGTATGACAAAGTAGTATTGTAGTGTAGCAGTATATTAATTACCTTATAGTCATGTGATGAGTACAATCCTAGACAATATTCCTTTCCTTCCTTTTTCTTTTTGTGCACAGAATAAGTTATTTTATTTTTCTTTTCTTTTCATTTTTGTGTAAATAATGGCTAAGGATGCAAGTGTAGGAACTGTGGGTGTGGCCAGCTATTAAGGAGTATGAGGGAGAAGTTGGTGGGTTTGAGGGAGATAATTGGGATTCTCTCAGAATAGAATAGAATAATTTTATTGTCGTTAGGCAACTGGCAGTTGCAATGGACAGAGTCATAGGTGCATAGTTACAAAATATTACAAGTATCTCATTAAGCACATAAAATAAATACAACTATATACACAAGAGTTAAAATAAACATAACACTATTTGTCCAAGAGAGTGATAAATAACTACTAATTTGCCAATGTGTTAGGATGGCAGTGGCCTTTATTACATAACTTGAAACAGTGTTATTTTTTCTTCAAATTCAGATACTGAGTATGCTATTGGATGTTAACCAATTTTAAAGGGTTCTTTTGAAGTTACATAGGGGCATATCCTTCAGAAGACAAGAAGGAAGGTAGGCCCCCATCAAACAATGTACAGGATACAGCAGGTGTAAAAGAGGAATGGGAAGGTAAGGGGGAAATTGTAAAAGGCATGTGGTATAATGTTTTAAGGGTAAGGAAATTGCAGGTTAACAGCTCTATTCAGAAGTGTTCGTGGGCATCCTGTTGCACCACAGACTCTCCAAGACCTCGAACAGGCTCTCATTGAAGAATGGGACCTGATACCGCAACGTGACCTCCGTTGACTTACACGGAGCATGCCACGTAGGTGCCACGCTGTGATAAATGCTCATGTAGGATATACACCATACTGAAACTCTCGAATTGTGATAAAAATCCACCCTGGAGAACTACTTTGTTTTCGCCCCTATTTGGACATTTCCGTTTGTGTTCTGAAAATGAACACGAATCCATCAATGTTCTTTTGTATACTTCAATGGCAAAGAATAAGGGTTTAGTTGGTAATATACCTGGGTGTGAGGTATTACCGATCAGAATTCAGGACAGGTGTCCATGAGAAATTGGTACGAGTTACTGCTGGTAGAACAACAGAGGGAAGGTGAGGAACTGTTGCTGAGAAGTGTCGAAGTAGGAGGAAGGGAAAAGGTAGGAAAGGGAAATGTAAAACAGAGGATAGGAAAAAAACAGGTGGAGCAGGGACATGGGCAGGGGAAAAGGGATGAGGAAGTAGCCTCTGCAGTTGTCAGGAAAGATAGAGCCAACCAGGGTGGGAGGGGATCAAATGTGGTGGGTAGGGTTGAGGCTCTGGTCATGGGAAATTCCATTGTTAGACATGTGAGGAAAGTGTGTGGAGGAAAGGGAACCAGGGTAGGATGTTATCCAGGAATTAGGTTGAGGCACATGTTTGGGAAAGTAGAAGAGAAGGAGAAGGTAAAGGAGAAGGTGGTAGTGTTTCCTGTTGGTACCAACAATGTAAGGCAATCAGGTATAAATACCAATATAGTTGGGGATGTGAGATCTGGTAAATGCAGCACAGATGAAATTTAAGGAAGCAGAGATTGTTATCAGTGGAATATGGAATACTGTGTAGGAGGGATACTGACTGGAAGTTGATTGGGGATTTAAATGAGACTATGGAGTGGGTATGTAGGATACTGGGAGTGCGATTTCTAGATCCTAATGAGTGGGTAGGTGATAGGGATCTGCACTCAGATGGCCTTCACTTAAACTGCAGTGGTACAGTATATATTAGGAAATTTGTTTAGAAGGGTTATAGGGAAGTATATTCAGGGAAACGGGGTGGTCTAGGGAGCGGCGGTGATAGGGGTACAGGAATCTGGAAGTCAAGTATGAATGATATAGAAATGTTAGTGTTGAACTGTAGAAGTATTGTAAAGAAAGGAATAGAATTAAGTTTTTTTGCTATTTGCATTACGTCGCACCGACACAGATAGGTCTTGTGGCGACGATGGGAAAGGAAAGACCTAGGAATGGGAAAGAAGTGGCCATGGCCTTAATTAAGATACAGCCCCAGCATTTGCCTGGTGTGAAAATGGGAAACCACGGAAAACCATCTTCACGACTGCCGACAGTGGGGTGCGAGCTCACAGCTGCGCGCCTCTAACTGCACGGCCAAATCGACCAGTATAGAATTAAGTAATTTACTAGATATATACTTACCAGATATTGTAATAAGAGTTGAATCATGGCTGAGAAATGATATAATGAATGCAGAAATTTTATCACGGAACTGGAGTGTGTATCATAGAGATAGGATAGGAATGGTAGGGGGAGAGTATTCATTCTGGTGAAAGAAGAGTTTGTATGCTGCAAAAAAGTTAAAGAGAAACATGAAATTCTAGGTGTAAGGCTCATTTCTATAGATAATAGGCAACGTGATGTCTTTGGAGTAAACAGATTGGGAAAGGGTAGCACTGATGCTGATTCATAATTATATGATAAGATAATCATCTGTGTGGGAAAAAGTATGGAAAGGAATGTGATTGTAGCGGGAGATCCCAATTTACCGAATGTCAATTGGGAAGGTGGTTTCCCATTTTCACACCAGGCAAATGCTGGGGCTGTACCTTAATTAAGGCCACGGCTGCTTCCTTCCAACTCCTAGGCCTTTCCTATCCCATTGTCGCCGTAAGACCTATCTGTGTCGGTGCGACGTAAAGCCCCTAGCAAAAAAAAGGATAACATGATGGCAAGCATACAAGTTTTAGTGAAAAATGGAAGGTTATGTATAGGTACTTTAAGGCAGAAACAGGTTCCAAGAAGGACATTCCAGGAATCATTAATGAACAAGGGGAGTCTGTATGCAGGAATCCTCAAAAGGCAGAAGTATTCAGTCATCAGTATGTAAAGATTGTTGGTTTCAGGGGTAATGTCCAGTTAGAGGAGGTCACTGATACTAAAGAAGTATTAAAATTTATCTATGATAACAATGACATTTACAATAAGATACAGAAGGTGAAAACTAGAAAAGTGGCTGGAATTGATAAGATTTCGGAGGATATACTAAAGACAATGGGTTGGAGTATCATATGTGAAGTACTTATTTGATTATTGTTTGCATGGAGGAGCTATACCAAATGAATGGAGAGTTTCCATAGTAGCCTCTGTGTATAAAGGATAGGGTGACAGACATATCGCTGAAAAATACAGGCCAGTCTGTTTGACATGCATTGCATGTAAGCTTTAGGAAAGCATTCTTTTTGATTATATTAGACATGTTTGAGAAATTAATAACTGGTTCGATAGAAGGCAGTTTGGAATTAGGAAATGTTATTCCACTGAAGCTCAACTTGTAGGATTCCAGCAACATATAGCAGATATCTTGGGTTCAGGAGGTCAAATTGTATCGGGATTGACTTGTTTAAGGCATTTGATAGGGTGGATCATGGGAGACTACTGGCAAAAATGAGTGCCATAAGACTTGACAAAAAAGTGACTGAATAGGTGGCTATATTTCTAGAAAACAGATTTCAGAGAATTAGAGTGGGCGAAGCTTGATCTGACCCTGTAATAATTAAAAAGGGAATTCCTGAAGGCAGTATTATTGGACCTTTATGTTTTCTTATATATATAAATGATATGAGTCAAGAAGTGGAATCAGAGATAAGGCTTTTTGCAGATGTTGTTATTCTGTATAGAGAAATAAATTTGTTACAAGATTGAGAGCAAGTGCAAAATGACCTCAATAATGTTGTGTGATGGACAGTATGCAATGGTATGATGATAAACGGGGTTAAAAGTCAGGTTGTGAGTTTCACAAATAGGAAAAGTCCTCTTAGTTTTAATTGCTGCGTTGATGGGGTGAATGTTCTTAATGGGAATGATTGTAAGTACCTGGTGTTAATATAAGGAAAGATCTTCATTGGGATATTAAATAAAGGGTACAGATCTCTGCATTTGGTTATGAGGGTGTTTAGGGGTTGTAGTAATGATGTAAAGGAGAGGGCATATAAGTCTCTGGTAAGACCCCAAGTAGAGTATGGTTCCAGTGTACGTCCTCACCTGGATTACTTGATTCGAGAACTGGAAAAAAATCAAAAGAAAAACAGCTCGATTTGTTCTGGGTGATTTCCGACAAAAGAGTAGCTTTACAAAAATGTTGCAAAGTTTGGGCTTTGAAGACATGATAGAAAGGAGATGAGCTGCTCAACCAAGTGGTATGTTATTCACAGCAATTATAATAAGAAGTATTTTTATCCACCTATTCAATACAAATTGTATTGAATTGTATTTGTTGACTTGTATTTGTATTGAATAGGTGGATAAAAATACTTCTTATTATAGTTGCTGTGAATAACATCATTCAATATGGATCAACCATGAGGATAATGACCTATAACAAGCGGTATGTTCCGAGCTGTCAGTGGAGAGATTCCGTGGAATGAAATTAGTAGACGAATAAGTCTTAGTGATGTCTTTAAGAGTAAGAAAGATCACAATATGAAGATAAAGTTGGAATTCAAGAGGACAAATTGGGGCAAATATTAATTTATAGGAAGGGGTGTTAGGGATTGGAATAACTTACCAAAGGAGATGTTCAATAAATTTCCAATTTATTTGCAATCATTTAAGAAAAGGCTAGGAAAACAATGGATAGAGAACCTGCCATCTGGGCAATTGCCCTAAATGCAGATCAGGATTGATTGATTGATTGATTGATTGATTGATTGATTGATTGATTGATTGATTGATTGATTGATTGATTGATTGATAATTTTTTAATTTTTCAAGATAAAGCTATACAACAAATGGCAATTAATAGAGAAACTCTCAAAGATTTTGTCCTTATGGCATCCCTGTATGTGTTCTATATATGTGGGTTCTGCCTATGACATGGCATACATCCATGTGATATTCTAATTTCTGCTAAACGCAGCTGAGCATATCCGGTGTAATTTGCGTAACCACACTAATAATGCACCATTTCAGAATGCTGATGTCTGATATTTGTACAGTTTGGCCTGCACAAGTTTCTGTGGAATATTTCACATGGTTGGCTGAGACATGCATAGCTCCCTACTGGCCCAACTGGTTGGCTTTGGGGAGGACTCCATTGGTACACTTCTCTCACTCGCTCGACCGTATCAGCCAGTGGTCTGGGCTGCCTGGCTGCTCTTCCCTTTATAGAGACATCCAATACTCTTAAACCTCCTAACCCACTCATAAAATATCTTCCTAGCTGGGGAATTTTTATTAAACTTCCTATGGAAAGTATGCAACACCAATGTCACTGAATTTGATTGAGCAAACTCTGTCACAACAATACCTGTTCTGTAGCCGAAGCCATGCTGAGAACTAATACCATCTGCAGTGGCAGGAAATAGACATTCATTCATGCAACATTTAAAAGAACTTTGAGAGTTCTGTATTAATTGACATTTGTTGTATTGCTTTACCTTGAAAAATTAATACATACTGATTATTTGAAAGAGTTCTTTATGAATAACCCTGTATAATGGTATATATTACATCATCATGTAACAGGAAAATTTGATTCTTGTGATATCCTACCCAGATTTCACTTAATTTTAAGAATGAAAGATTAATGACATTCTTTCTATTTTAAAATGTTTACCAATTTTACTCTTCACTGCACAAGTTTTTTAACATCTAGTGTTACGTTTTTCTTTTTTGTGATAATACTATCCAACACGTTTGGATCCCTATCTAACATTGGACACATTTTGAACTATATTGTTCCTTCAGTAAGTGGATGTCACATATTCTTCTTAGCTAACTTTTTTTTATTGCGTGTCTAACATTTTTTGACTTCTTGTACTCAATCTTCTTACAGTTGAAGATATCCTTCATAGGAAAAAAAACCATTTACTGTTAATAAATATGCAATTGTATTCTGTTTATGAGTATTGAGCAGTAATGGGACTCACTTTATTTTATTAAACACAAGGATTCATTGTCAATAAGGGCTACATAATGAAATTTATTTCATGTAACATGAGACTGATGTATTTGAGCAACATCAAACACACCTGTGGGGTCGTGGGTGTGAACTATGTTGCATGTGTGGATATGGCCTAGTTATAAGGCCGGATGCCCTTCCTGATGCCAACCCTATATGGAGGGATGTTATCACTATAGCATGTTTTTGTGGTGTGTAGTACAACGATGTTTCCATACTTTCAATTTTGTTACTTAAACTTTTATTAATAAGCTTATTATCATGTCTATAACATTACTGTTTGTCTTGATTAACTCATTATTCCATATCTCCATTCACCAAAAATAATTAAAACATTTCTTTTAAAAGTTGAATGTGGGAGCTAAAGTAGCTGTAGACATTCTGTTG
Source organism: Anabrus simplex (assembly GCF_040414725.1). Lineage (NCBI taxonomy): Eukaryota > Metazoa > Arthropoda > Insecta > Orthoptera > Tettigoniidae > Anabrus > Anabrus simplex. Next base: position 160,609,870 of record NC_090270.1, on the reverse strand, counting down.
TCTTAAAGCATGAGTTTTTAGTGATTTCTGCAAGGATAAATGATAAATCTGCATGTTCATGTGTGCTGATTGAATCCAATTTTTCAACACTGTATGTTATCATTAACTCTTATTTATCTAGATATTGAGAAGGCGTACGACAGTGTACAGAGACAAAAAATCTTAACCACGTGCTTTAACTAATAATGTCAAACTGCTGTATGAACATTCCCAGAGTTGTGTCCAAATAGGTAATGGATATTCGGAGTAGTTAGAAACTAGGCAGGGTGTACAACAAGACAGTGCATTCTCCTCACTTTTATTCATTACTGTAATGGACAAAATAATGAAAAGAGTTAAGAGACTCAACAACAACTCTGAGTTTAAAGCTCTTGCCTTTGCACATGATGTTGTGATATGGGGTGATAATAAGGTTGAAGTACAATAGAAGCTGAATGACTGGAATGCTATATTCAAGCAATTTGGTCTCAAGATAAAGAAGTCCAAAATGGTAGTGTAGCCTGTTAGTCGACAGAACATCTGTACTAACATCACTCTAGATGGATCAAAGTTGGAATAAGTATATCGGTTCCACTATCTTGGCAGTGTAGTAACAGATAGTCGATCATCTTCAGAAATCACTAGTAGAGTACAGAATGGAGCACAGTTTTATCATCCTGCGAGAATACTTCTTTGGGATACGCAAGTTCCAATAAGATCAAAATTAATAATATACAGAAGCTCCTTTGTACTAGTTACTGCGTCCAAATCAACAGAAATATCAGCAGACTACAAGCAGTGGAAATGAACTTCTTAAACTGTCAGGACGCGCGCTCTGTTTTGTAACGTATCAGCGCGTGCTGGGTAAATTTTACCTGAGCAGTTTATCATTATGAAACATCACATATAAGTCACATTCCTCTTTTTTCAAGAAGCAAAATGCCATGTTTATACTCATTTCAGAATCTAATAATATACTGTGAATAGAAAATTAAGTTAAATTTTTTGTGCAATCCATTCCTTCATATTACGTGATCTATAGAAATGCAGATTCATTGTATCTCCATTTTTACATTGTATTTATATTTATTATATTTTTTATTAATTCTGCTTAAAAGTTCAATATGAAACAAGAGATTCAGTTATATGAGTATAGTACATTACTACATGATATTATTGATGTGACAATGACAAAGGCGAACAATTTCAGATACAGTAGTATGGTTAAGTTAGGTCAGGTGATGCTGTTTGAATAAGAAAAATGAAACATTTGCTACAAAATGCGATCGATCATCGAACTGTAGTTTTCTCACTATGTGCACTTGCAAGCTCTATGGTGGACATTTGAAGGTGATGTCAGAGTCGATTAGTAATACCTGTCGGCGTCTCCGAAGACCGTAAAAGTAGTTAGTGGGACGTAAAACAAATAACATTATTATTATTATTAGTAATACCTGTCGACTGCTGTTCTCTAAAAGAAAATTCAAAGTGAAAGAGGATAACACGTTTTCATAATAAATGTGTAAATGACATGGCTGGTAGCAGTTGTAAACTCATTAAAAATAAAGGTTGAAGTAAACGGTCACTTAATTTTAAATTTATATACTGAAATTAAGTAAGAATGTGATACCGATACACCAAAATATGGCAGAGTATATCACTGATTTCAGAGGATAGTTCATATTTTATCACGTCAAGTTAAATTTCGGAAAGGCTATTCCCATGTAAATTTTTAGCAAGAGGTTATCATTTCTCTACGTGTGCTTAAAATATGTTTTCATGATACATATATGGTTAGGTTAGGTGATGCTGTTTGAAGAAGAAATCTGAAACATTTGCCACAGAAGCAAGCAAGCGCACTGGGTAAAGACTGACATCAGCATACAAACGTATCAACAGTTCGAGCAACATTAGTGATACAAAACTGGCAAGCAATCAGAACAGCATGAGAGAGTCCATTGGTAGAGTAGCAAGGGGTGGAATGCAGAATACCCATTATACCAAGAATTATTCACAATACAGTTTGCCCTGGGCAAAAAACACCAACGGGCATGTCCTAACAGGTTAAGAACTTTCTAAAAAAGTGATATTTGTTCGTGGTGTCGACCTATGAAGATATTTTGCCACTACTTTCACCATTTGAGAGGAACCTGCGTGTAATTGGAATTGCAGAAGTGTAGTGTGTTGAATGTGAGGCAAGGAATGTTAAGGACGACACAAACACCCAGTCCCCAGGCCAGGGATGTTATATAATTACAATTAAAAGACCCTGACCCAGCCAGGAATCGAACCCGAGGCCGCCGGGTGACAGGTGGACACGTTGCCCCCTATACTGCGGGGCTGGACAGATTAAGAACTAGGAAGGACAAAATAAGAAATGACGAGATACGCCACCTTGTCCAAGTGACACAAACTCCTTATTGAGATCTTTATCAAAGCCAGGTTGAAATGATTTGATCATCTCAAAAGAACGGATCCACAAATAACAGCTAGAGTGTGGTTTGAAAAGGAAGTTGAAGGCGAAAGATTGAGAGATATGCTAAGGTAGAGATGGATTGATCAGTTTAGAAATACTCTAGCTGGGCCAAGTCTGGATTTGTAGCAGTTTATGGAAGAAGACAGCTACGTGGACAGAAGTAAATGGAGAGTTCTCATTCACTGCACCAGGAAAATGGAGCTGGTTCAAGATGATGATGATGATGGAAATAGAAATGGTGTATGGCTTTTAGTGCCAGGATGTGTCCGAGGACTTTGACTCGCCAAGTGCAGGTCTTTACATTTGATGCCCGTAAACGACGTGCGTGTCATGATGAGGATGAAATTATGATGAAGACGACACATACACCCAGTCCCCGTGCCAGGGGAATTAACCAATTATGGTTAAAATACTCAACCCTGCTGGGAATCGAACCCGGGAACCCTGTGACCAAAGGCCAGCATGCTAACCGTTTAGCCATGGAGCTGGACAATGATGATGATGATATGTATGTTATCATTAATCTGCATTATCTCTCTCTTTTTCTTTTTTACACTCTGCTTCATGTTGCACTGACACAGATAGGTCTTATGGCGATGATTATCTCTCTCTCTTTTTTATCATTCGCTCAATTCTGAGGATCATGATCTCCAAGAAGGCTATTACTCAGATGTCTCCATCTCTTGCAGTTCTCAACCAGACATGCTCCACAAAAGAGGTTCAACCCTGTTGTATTATTGATAATGTTCGACCATCGAGTGGGAAGTTATCCATCTCTCTTGCCAGGGACATTTCCAAGAATGATCAGCTTTTCTGTGCTGTCATTCCCACATCACACAGTGTGTCCAAAGAATTGTTAAAGTCTTTGTTTGCATATTGATGATAACCTGATTCTGAGGTTGAGCTGGTTTATAATGGAATTATTGGTGAGAAATGCTGTCCAAGGTAGGCATAATATTGTTTGGCAGCACCATATTTCAATAGAATCGATTTTTTTTCAGCTCTATAGCATGAAGAGGCCATTGTATTAGCTCCATAGAGGAAAACCAAAAATACCAGACTGGATACTACTTTCATTTTCAGCGATAAAAAGATATAGCGATCCTTCCACAAATTGGACAAATTTGTCATTACATGTTTGGCCATAGCTGTTCTTCTGATCTCAGGAGCACAATTCCTTGAATTGAAAATGACTGAACCAAGGCATAGCATTTCTGAAATGTTCTCCAGTTCCCTGAAGATGGCTGTGGTGGCTAATTTCACAGGTATATCAACAATATCATTTTGGTCTTGTTCATTTGAGTACTGATATTTTTGATGTAAAAGTGAGCTCTGCCATTTTCTTCTCATCAGCAGCAATGAGTGCAGTATTGTCTGCATAACATAGTTTGGGTATTTTCTTATCACCATCCCATTCCTCAAGTGCAGTTCTCATGATAGATATTGAAGAACACGGGTGAAAGTATACAGCCCTGCTGGACACCTTTCTGGATCTTGAAATTCCCAGACAGTTTGCCATAAATTTTAAACATAGCTGAGTTGGCTTCATACAAATTCCTTATCAGCCAAACCAGATGTGCAGAAACACCCATTTCCAACAAAAATTGCCACATTTTCTCCCATTCAACACCATCAAAGGCCTTCCAGCAGTCTAAAAATCAGATGATGAGAGGGAAGGTGAAATTCTCTCCTTTTTTCAATCAACTGACGGATGTTTAATATCTGTTCTCTTGTGCTTTTACCTTGGAACAATCCAGCTTGTTCAGAGGGGGATCTCTGAAACAAGGAAAGCTTGAAGCCTCCCTTTAAGTATATACATCAGGATCTTACTTGCATGTGAAATGAGGGCTAAGGTCCTGTAATTGTCACATTCAGCTGTGGAACCCTTCCTGTGCAGAAGAACAAAAATGGTTGCATTATTGGGAGACAAAAATAAATTAGCAACTGACTGTAAATACTAACTCATTAAAAGGGATGATTGTACAAATACCATGACTGTCCTTGTCTATTTTTATCTTTATGCATGTCTCCTTTTTTACTGTTCCCTCTTCAATGTCAATGTGTTTATCCTATTATGTGTTCCTATTCACGCTCATATCTTGCTATATACAACGTAATTTATCTCTTGTTTACTCCTTTCCATTATGTATATTTACCCAATGAGTTCCTTTCCTCCTTTTGTATGTGTCCTGTGTTCCCAGTCTTTTACCACCTGTATTCATTTTGATCTTTTTGTCTCTTCTTTTTTATTGAGTTTATCTGGCTTCATTCTTATCTCCATACTTCCTACATAGAGACTGAAGATATGTCAAGATGGCCCCTTCAATGAGTGTTGAAGCCTGCCCTTCTGATGAAGCTAGAAAGCAGAAACGAGCTCATCAGAGGCTGAGAAGAAATGGGACTGATGAGGAGAGAGGCTATCAATTGGAGGATGGCAGTGTACAAAGAAATCAAGATTGACCTTGTCCCTTTGTGTTTTTGGGTTTGTCCTTGTCTCCTGTTCTATTGCTCTCTCTTGAAATGCTGATCTGTCACTGTGTTTATCCAATTACTTTCCTATTCATGTTCTGATCTTCCTATATACAATTTATACAAATACTTTACCTTAATATTCTATTATTTCTTAATCATAGTACTTTGTAGTCTCCATTTCCTTTACATCTTTCCAGCTTAATCATAACTACAAAAGATAACAATAAGAAATTGCAAGGTTGTGTTATGCAAAATCTATGTTTCTAACCAATTTACTGCAATGCTATATTAGATAAGCTTGAATGCTATGATATTTTGAACTTAGAAGTCAATATCCTATATTCTGGTGTATAAATCCAACCAACCTTCAAGGACTAAACATACATACAAATCATAAACAATTATGACACTTTTGTTTTTATGTAACCTTCAGACCAGTCTAAGCTAATAATCATATTGTTTTTCCCATTAAAACAAATTTCCACCAGTACTATCAGATAAAACTAAGAAAATAATAGTAGTGGTAACCTTTAAATAGCATTAACATCTTTGCTAAATGGTACAACATGCTTAACTATAATGGTATCACACAAGTTTTCTTTAATAATATGGTGACCTTTCCATAGCCAAGATGGATTTCCTTTGAAAATATATAATGCCTAATCCTAGTTATGTGTACCATTTCTGGACAGTATGAGTTCGAAATTTTTCTCATAAATAATGTCAAGTGAATCATCAAAATGACTAAATTAATAGTGCCACAAATATATCAAGTAAAATAAGATAGAATGTAATTTAAGCAACTTACCCATATATCTTCCGAAGTAGCTCAGCTTTGCCTGGTGACATCAGTCTGCTAATATCAGAGAAATTAACTGATGCAGGAAGGTTGTAATTGCAGAGCTGCACCCAATGAGGATATGAAGGTAGACCATGGTCACGACCCAGATGAATCAGCAATGATGGAATATCCCAACCTAGAAATTAATTTTAACAAATTGTACCCGGAGTTCTTACAAATATACCAAAGGGCAGATGAGCCAAAAAACAAAATTCGCAATTCATTCTTAAGACAATAGAGAATATTTTTATTATTATTATTAATTATATACAGTCATATCAGCACACACTTTTTTAAAAACATAATCGGTTTTCGGACACTAAGGTCCATCATCAGTGTTAGAATTTAAATTTAATTCCACGTGAGTGTGTCGTCAAAATTAGTTAAAATGAGTTTAAAATGTAGCCCTGTTGACATCAACTGTAAAATAAGAAAAAGAAAAAACAAGTGTAAAAGTATGAAAATAATACATATAAACTTACAATGTTGTTGTAAAAGGTATGGATATACCATAGGAAGGGCTGGCTTTTCCTCATGCTCAGGCAGTTGGTCGAGTACTGACAAATGTTCATCTTTAAGTATGGAACCGCGCTGCAAGCTTTGATATTTTATAATGATTATAATAGAGAATCAGTCTCCAAAACTTGTTATAACTAGAGGACCCATGCTGCTCTGCAGCATTCGTTATCAGATAACGTGTCTTGATTTGAAATTGCTCCATGTATTACCTGTTAATTATGTGTGAAGTGGTATTTTTGTAGATTTCTTTATTGTGATGTTGACTGATAATTTACGAACTTAAAAAATTGGCTTTTTTACATCACACTGAGTCTTATAGTGACGATGAGATAGGAAAGGGCTAGGAGTGGGAAGGAAGTGAACATGGCCTTATATAAGGTACAGCCTTATTCTTGGTGTGAAAATAGGAAACCATGGTAAACCACCTTCTGAGCTGCCAACAGTGGGGTTCGAACCCACTATCTCCCGAATGCAAGCTGACAGCTACGTGATGCAAATTGCACAGCCTCTCACTCAGTTTTTATGAACTATTTTGTAGCTTTAGAGTTATTGTTGTGTGTTTAATGTGAAGTTTTAGTGTTAGATTATTTTGTTTTGCGTGGAACTTCATAACTGTGGCAGCCCGAATTGTCTGGGAACTAGATTTTTCAAATAATAAAAATAAGTGATAAGTGATAAGATGATAGAACTGATGAAGACCTTTAACATCAGTACCAAGGGGTTCATCGACTGCGGGTGAAAGCGCTCAGGGGTTCTCTTTTGATACTCAGACACCACTTATACTCGCCAGACTGAGACTCGCCAGATTGAGACATAATTTACTTATTTTATTTTTGAATGAATTGTTTGTGTATTCTTTGTCTTTGGCAGCCTCTAAGAGGAGAAGGATTGTGAAAATACAATAAAAATTTACATGTAGCGCTATAGATATGAAATATATGGTTCCAACTGTCATTGGAACTCTCACCAATCAGCCTAGAGAACCCCAAAACTGTAAATTCAGTACTGATATCTGTCATTTTGGACATTTTCTTTCTCATCCCTTATGACCCACATGTCAATAGAGGCTGAACTTTGACTTAAATGTCATTCAGTGTCATTATTCCTAGAGACTCTATAAACTATGGATTCTACACTAATATACGTTGTTTTTCAATTATTTTTACTCCCTCCCCACTCCACACTTAGGGGTGTTAGATGTGTTTTACTCCCATGGCATTTCACTCCAGACAGTATCAAGTCATATGAGACCAAATTTTGGTTGAAATCGGAGGTTTGCCTATAGTCACTGACATTTCTAATTGTTTAGCTATCATCGCCATAAGACCTATCTGTGTCGGTGCGACGTAAAGCCCCTAGCAAAAAAAAAAAAAAGTTTAGCTTTTGAAGGGGCTCAAATATGACAGCCTCGTGTCAGTAGATTTACTGGCACGTAAAAGAACTCCTGTGGGACTAAATTCCGGCACCTCGGCGTCTCCGAAGACCGTAAAAGTAGTTAGTGGGACATAAAGCAAATAGCATTATTATTAATTATTTAGCTTTGCGATATCTGTGTGCAACCCGCTAAGTACAGAATGACTGCAGCCTAGTGTAGGCCTTGACCTGCAATTATTGGAGTGATAATTTAATGACTTGATTTTATGATTACTCAAATCTGATTGAACTTAGAGACCTATCATTGTCTCATAATTCACCACCAGGTAATTCTGGAGAGATTAAAACAAAAATGACTTATACCAGTCCAGTAGAGTGGACAAATGGATTGGTCAAAGCTGTTTTTACTAAACTCTTTTAATATATATATATAGGCAATTTATAGAAATGTGGGTTTAATACATAAAAATTATCATTTTCATGAAATATATAAAAAGATTTAAAAATATGACATAACTTTTTGAAGATGTGGCAGTATAAAGACAGCAGTGGGAATTGATTGAAATTTCTTAATTTATTGTTTATAAAAATTATGTTTTGTTGTATAAGATTTTGTTCTGCTTGGGCCTTTGGACTTGGAAGAATTATTTTGATCTCACAAACCTGGATTCATCCAGATCATTTAAAATTCTGTTTTAGGAACTCTTGTTTATGCGTTGTATCAAAATTATCATTTATCTGTGAATTTTAATATTTAATTATTTTTGTCAAAATTTGTGAAACTGCATGTACCTACATGCACAGTTCTGAAAGCGCTTCCTGTTCCATAAATGAAGACTTCTCTTGAACATTTAATTTCACTGTGTCCGCAAGAAAGAAGAGACTTTTGATTGGAGAAAATAAGAGTTAATATAATTGGTCAATGTGAAAGTTGAAGGTGAATTCTGTTTTCTGATTGGTTCTCTTTGGTTTTTACACCATTTCCTGTTTCTTGATCTTACCCCGCTCCTTCTATGGGAGCATGGTAGGATCTGTGTCTTTGATCATCTGACCATCTTAGTGAATGGATGTGCTCCTCTTTTCGTCCCCTCATGGGAAGCCTGGTCTGGAGTGACCTCAGAAGAAAGATGTGATATGTACTCCTGGAAGAAACATATCTCCACCAAAACTACTGTCGAAGAGGGATAATTCCAAGTTGCAGAGTTAGACAAGGTTGTATGAAGTAGATTCTAGAGCATTCTCTGCTTTTTGTATACATATTTTCATTCAATCCTTTATTTTATTCATTTATACCAGTCCTGTCTGTAGTACATATGTCAAACTATGACTGTCCACTTAATTTTGTTTGGTATAAATTTGTTCAGTTTAGTGTGTTCTTAAAAATACACCCAAATTATTTTAACACTTTGAAGTACAACCTCTATAGGCAATATGTACCACAGTAACTCAGCACTTTCAAATGATATTTGAAATATTCATGGTTTATTCTTAAAATGAGTTAGAGAAATTTAATGAAACAGGTGGAGGTATGTAGGATAATTTTCTATCAAGAAGGTCAGAAAAAAATTAGGTTAAAACAATGTTACCGATACTCAATTCAGGTTTCCAGCAGTAATGGGCCTGTGTATTATACATTTTGAAACATTCAGGCATGCACAATGCCACACTACTCACAGAACACCACCATCTTGTCACTTTTCATACTGCTTTCCCTGTTGCAGAATTTGCATGTCCTTGTAGGCAATGCCTTTATATATGTAACTGGAATTTTCTCAGCAAAATGCCTTCCTAGGAGCCTCTTTGGTTGTGGCTGGAGTCTGATTTTGAGACAATGTTGTACCCTTCTCTGCTAATGCTTCACTGACTTCACACATAAAGTTTACTGTGGCCGTTGTTGAACAGCAATGAACAGAAATCAGTGAAGTAACAGAAGTCCTTGTGATATAAGTGTTGCCTTGTTATCATTTAATTTTGTCTTGTCATCATGTTTAGTAAACAAAAACATTTAAAGAACTGAAGTGTTAAAGCAAATCATTGTATGTAGTTTTCTTATTTAAAAATTATTAAAAATTTAGGCCTATGAAGAAATGGACTATGAAGAAGATTTATGTTCTTTTACATTTCCTGATTTAAATTGTATTATTTTGTAAAGTATAGAAAGGGATGTGGAATTGTTATACATGACTTGCGAGGCAGGGTGTGCCACGTGTAAGTGGCCCTTTCCTGTCATTTTGTAATATCCGCTAAGATGCGAATTCAGCAGAAAGGATTATTCTAGATCATTGTCATTGGCCAAAGTACAAGTGTTTTTATTGGCCAGTATATTAGTATTTTTAATTGATGAATGTGGCAAACTGGAGTGTTGCTATTGGTTATTTGTAATCGCTTGATTTCCTGTTTGTGGCTCCTCACGTGTGCGAGTTAATTTGTCAGCGTCTTTGAATTTGAATCACTACAGCGGACGGACGTGTTTTGCGTCTGTCCCACAATGGGTCTTCAGCTGGCAAAGGTAAGCGCTATGTTATTGCCTTATGTTATTTAAATGCATTCTTGTGTTTTGGACTATTCCACTTAATGTAACTTCAGTAATTATGTAGAATTTCATCTTGTGAGCCAGAGTTTCCTCTAGTTTTCCAAAATAGAGCATTTATTTGACAGCGATTATGCTAGTCCACAACATGTTGTTTTCAGAGGCAGACCTTCTTTTCAAACTCTAGTTGTAATTGTAAGTAACTGTAAAACTTTCTTGAATAGTGTAATTAATTTTGTTTCGTTCGAGGTTGCCTCCGTTCATTCCGTAAATTTAACTTTAATGTGAACCTCTTTGTCAAATTTTTCATTCCGTAAATTTAACTTTAATGTGAACCTCTCTGCCAAAGTTTGTTCATGACCAAAGAGCTTAATTGTCTCCCTTACACTCTTTTGTTTTGTGTCTCAAGTATCAGTTAATCCACAGTTCATTTATGTGTTCATTTATAATTGTATGTTCATTTTCTCATTAATTATTTGTCTGTAGGATGTATTATTGTAAATCTTTTCTCCCCCATAATGCCATACCTTCCCATGGACCTCATAGGGTTCCAGCACCTTCCACTCTCCTCTCTTAGTTGTCATTTTTAGGCCTGTAAGCATTCCCTTGTATTTGATTTAATTTTGAGTACCGGTATTGATAGTTATCTGTCATGTTTCCATGCTCTGATGTGAATTCACCGCCACTGCATCATTTTAATATTTCCTTATTCATATTATTAAGTATCCACATTTATTATTATTGTTATTATTATTATTAATTCATGTTTGTGTACTTTAAAAACTACGGTTACATTTACCATGTGGCATTTTTTCTTTGTTCGTCTTTACTTGTTGTGTGAAAAAGAACAAAGGCATCTGTTATTGCCATGATGGACAGATGAAAAGAAGGAAACCATTTTAGTTGGTGTCGTTTCAAAGGATACTATGCGATTATCTGATTGCTCCTGTCTACCCTTGTTTTATTGATATTGCAATCAAGGCAAGTTTATTTTATGTGGAAGGCACAGGCTGCTGTTCTGACTCTGGGTCATCATCATTATCATCTTCAATACACAGAGAAAAATAGAAAATCATATACTACAACTTATAAATATATTTCACTTTTCTGATAGAATTATGAATTAAAATACACTTTAATAAAAGTGACAATACATCACTGTGTTTCTGACAATCTACTTAGTCCTCAATTGAAATCAGAATCTGCATCAACACTTCTCCTTCTGATCCAGAATCAAGAAAAGGTTTATCTAATACTTCCAATATTTCAGAATCCCAGAGCGTATTTGCAATAATTTAACTAAAACAAGCACACTATCAGATTGTACGACGTATAACAGCAGCATTGGTCATTTGGCAGCAATCTTCATTCCACAGTTTTAATACCATGATGATGCACGAGGTAGCAGCACATGTCAAGAAAGCAGGCAAGTTGACAAGCATCATCTCCGGAAGTTGCCTACGAAGCTGCAGCCCGAGAAATTAACATATTTTGTACTCATTAAAATATGGACCAGTTGCACACTGCAAACTTGGGCTTGGGCTTCATAGTGTTAAAATAATGCTGCTTTACCATTATTACTTATTATCGGAGGTTCCTTTGGCCCAAGATGATGAAAACTGTCATTTTGAAAATATTTACCTGGGATAATGCAGCCCCAACTAGGTGTTACTTTGGCCCAGATTTTGAGAAGGTAAAATCATACACCAATAAATGCTGCAAAAACCCATAATGTGCTGCAAGTGCTGAGAAAATACTTATTAACTTAGGAAAAAGTGTTTTGTGTAATTATTGGAGCAGTTTCATTCACTACATTTTAACATCAAAAATAAAACTGCAAATAACTGGGCCAAAGTAGCTACATTTTTGTATGCTTAGGAGTGTATTTAATCAGGGTTCACATTGATTTTGTAGTCTTCTTTGTGGATCGGTAAAGTGTCGGTATCCAGATCTTGAAATTGTGGATTCACAGGTGGTAGAGATAGTCAGATTTTTGACGGCCAGAAAAAATTCCATTCGACACTCCATGTCATTAGACGCTGGCATGTAAAAGATCTCTGGAGACATATCTGGTGTTTACCCATCAAAATAATGTTAACTCAGCCATTTATCATCCAACAGAAATCTAATTTTCACTGCCATCTGGTGGAGTAAAACAGAACGTTGAAATAGTGTTGACTGAGATTGCCTGCATATCAATCAATTATCATCCAACAGAAATCTAATTTTCACTGCCATCTGGTGGAGTAAAACAGAACGTTGAAATAGTGTCGACTGAGATTGCCTGCATATCAATCAATCACTACTGATCTGCATGTAGGGCAGTCGCCCAGGTCGCAGATTCCCTATCTGTTGTTTTCCTAGCCTTTTCTTAAATGATGGTAGCTTAGACCATTAGATTATCATTAATTTAGTTTGTTAGGCTACAATAAACATTCTCCTTAACAACTGGTTTATTACCTCTGTGACTTCTTCCAGAAGAATGGATGTTAACCACCTGAGCAGGAATAGTGAGCATTGAGTGGATCAGCTGATGATACGACTGAAGATTAAATCCAGTAGAGTGGTTTGTGCTGTCAAAGATCTGTAAAAAGCATGAGCTATACTTAGGAAATACTGGTGAGGTACATGTGATCATAAATGTTATCATTACAGTAGTTTTGTGGATAACCATTAAAAGTTGTCTTTTTGAAAATTCCTGCAAGTTTTGGGACCTTCACATATACAGTATATATACATATAAAAAAATTATCAGGTAAATTATATGAAAATACTGAATCCAAATTATATAAAAATTTGCTAATTATTACACTTGAAAGCCACTTTTTACAACATGGTAATTCAGAAGTTTATTTTGAAAGACTATTTCTTCATAATTCTCAAATTTCAACTGAACAAATAAAAGGGATTCAGTCACAGCAGTTCCTATATCCAGCTTAACTAATTTTTTTTTTTTTTTTTTGCTAGGGGCTTTACGTCGCACCGACACAGATAGGTCTTATGGCGACGATGGGATAGGAAAGGCCTAGGAGTTGGAAGGTAGCGGCCGTGGCCTTAATTAAGGTACAGCCCCAGCATTTGCCTGGTGTGAAAATGGGAAACCACGGAAAACCATCTTCAGGGCTGCCGATAGTAGGACTCGAACCTACTATCTCCCGGATGCAAGCTCACAGCCGCGTGCCTCTACGCGCACGGCCAACTCGCCCGGTTAACTAATTTTAGATATAAAGTTTGCTATATGCTTCCTCTAAGATAAAGCATAAACAAACAAAACAAATATTTTACAATTGATAAGAAGGTAAATACTCTGCTTCGTTACTATAAAACAGGGTCGTCCAATTATCTGATGGCTGGGTGGCCGCAGAACTGTATCAGCCGATAAATTTGCTCATGGCCATCCAAATTACAGAACGGTTAGTGGTACTAACACCACAGTGATATTCTAATCCACATAAAAGTTATGTACTCACCTCTGTCACATAAAGAGATACTGAAACTCTGAACCTCCATTTTCCACGCAATTTCTGACTTCTTGTTAAGGAATTACCCATTATGTGTCTCAATTTTCTAAGAGAAATTAAACTGATCTGTTGGGAGATGCTATCCTTCAGTATATCTATTTTTTTTGCTAGTGGTCTTACGTCGCACCGACACTAGGTCTTATGGCGACGATGGGATAGGAAAGGCCTAGGAGTTGGAAGGAAGCGGCCATGGCCTTAGTTAAGGTACAGCCGCAGCATTTGTCTGGTGTGGAAATGGGAAACCACGAAAAACCATCTTCAGGGCTGCCGACAATGGGATTCGAACCCACTATCTCCCTGGTGCATGTTCATAGCCACGCGCCCCTAACCGCATGGCCAACTCGCCCGGTTTTAGTATATCTAAAGTGCGCGCATTTTTCTTGTAAACTTCATCTTGTGGTTCGTGGTGTGGGTTACTGTAGTCATGTCGTAGTTTGTGAACCATAGGCAACAGCTGAGTGGCCTAGTAAGTGGTCCTGAGAGGATACCAGTTGCTATGGAATGCGAGTGGGCATCTCAGACATATTCTGAGTCATGACCCTCCTTGTGCTCAGGTGACTAGGACTATGTAATCCACCAATGGTCCCTAACCTGTTAGAGGAAAGAACCTCACTGCGATTATGTGTAAGTAACAGTAGCATCCTGCTTCACAGAACTTTCACTGAGCACATTCGAAAGGTTTTACGCAAGCCTCGGACCTATGGAAATAAATTTCTCTGTGAAACATAAAGAGTTTCACCGTGTTTTCTTGACACAGCATAAGCTCCAAAGCCTACAAGTACGGGCTGTGAAAGCATCAATGTTAACATTCATAGCCCTTTCTTCAGAGCGGCAGGAAATGTGTGTCTGCTCAGAAAGACAGCTAAGAATTTTTTACAGCAGTGTGAGAGAAACGGGGTTCAAAATAGCTCAGTCGCATTGTCACTGGCTTCTCATCAAACCAGTTGTGGCTTAAATTCCAGCCAATCCATGTGGGAATCTTGAAATGGAAATTCATGTTCCAGTGGTTTGGATTCCATGTTAAACTGGAGGTTCCATGGCTATGATCTCGATACCAACAGTCATGTAGAGAGAAATCCATCAGATAGCCACCCCTATTAGGTAATCTAATCAATTGGCCTCATCAGTTCACACAGAACAATATTTATGACAATGAATTTTATATTTTTGCCATATCAGGTTATATCTGGTATGGTTATCTGTTACATTTCCTGTCCTTTACTTTATTGAAATTTTAAGCATTTTCACAGTCGTGTCAGGGAATACAGGTGGTGTCTGACAATTGATAATGAATGCTTTAGTACGGTACCGAATGTGCTATAGCCTGAATGGTGGATTCAGATGTTTTAATCTTCCTTAAGAAGTCTAGGGTTTCTTTAGGTATAGTCCCTCTGGTGCCTATCATCAGGCCAACCACTTCCCATTTTTGTATTTTGTATCCTTTTATTAAGGTCGTCAGCATGGTTCTTACATGGCCTTTTTCTCATCATAAAAGTTTTTGGCTAGTGTTCATTGTCCTCCAATCTCATAGCTGGGTCGATCACCACACCTACTCCTTTAGTTTGGTTGATCACTATGATGCCTGCTCAACGTGTTGAACTATCTTCAGAGAGGAATCCAACTTCTTCATAGACTTTGGGATGATGTTGTCTACGAAGGCTTCCAGTGATCATAGAATGCACTGCATTTTGGCAGTTGATTCTCATTAGCTCTCCCTTGAGACAAAACCCTAGTACATGAGGAAGGGTTTCAAACTTACCGCATCTTCTGGAATGGCATGTATTAAGGCTCTTTCCAGGAAGAGTTTGAACAGAGATGATATTGCAATTCATTTTAATTGTTTCCATCCATTGACCATATGACACATTCCTTTCACAGGAGTTACCTTCCATCCAATGAGAAAAGAACATTAGTCCTTTTCCTTTGGATGGCAGCAAGGTCCAGTTCCTGAAAGGATCTTCACAAGCCAATTTTCAGATAGATTTAGCATTAGAGTTTCCAAGATGTTCAGTTTGCTCTTCAGTGACCGGCAAGCACTGAAGACAGTGATTAATTTCAGTCCAAAGCTCTCTGGTCGCGTCTATGTATTGGTTCTTCACAGTCATCAGTCTTTAGCATATATTGACATGTTGAATGAAGGCTTCCCATTGTGCTTTGAAGATACCATGTCCTCTGAGGCTGCATGGAGCATAGATCAGGGGATCTGGGGGATCTGTTGGCAGACTGATAATTTCTTTAACAGAGATCTTTATGACTTTGTCAACGTCACTGAAAAATTTTGTTGTCACGTTTTTAAGAGGTTCGCACTGGAATGGGTATACCAGCTGTGGCCAAATATACTGGTTGAGTATATTTAGCTTCTGATCAGGAATGAGCAAGGGTGAGCTAACTGGTTGGTTTAAATTCTTTGTGAACTGTTCTATGATGATAGTGGGGTTGCATTAAATTTTGTCTTGAAATTTGATCTCATCTGAGGAAATGCATGTAATTTTGTTTCTGTCTAAGGTAGTGAGAGTAGTTGGACTCAGCTGACCCTTACACATAGAAATAGCTGTAGTCTTACTAGTATTTGTTTGGAGCACAATTTTTGCTAGGGAATTTATGGCCGCATCTGCAAGGTGCTCAGCAGAAGCTTTATTCGTGCACAGAAGAGTCAGATCATCTGAAAAAGCAAGTACTGTCAAATTTTCCACATCTGGGAATTTTTTTTTTTTTTTTGCTAGGGGCTTTACGTCGCACCGACACAGATAGGTCTTATGGCGACGAACATCTGGGAATAGCATGTATTCATATTCTGGGGAAATTTCTTTCTCACTTAATTTTCTCAGAACATAGTCGACTGCTAAATTGAACAATGTAGGAGAAAGAGAAGCACCTTGCTCCACACCATGAGGATAGTACCTATTCTGGTTGAATTATCAGTCAAAAGATTAACAAATCATTAATATGTTATTGGCTTTATGTCCCATTAACTACTTTTATAGTTTTTGGAGAAGCTGAGGTGCCAGAATTGAGTACTACAAGAGTATTATTATGTGCCAGTAAGTCTGCTGACACAAGGGTGACATATTTGAGCATCTTCTGGACTGAGCCAGAATCAAACCTGCCACATTGGGGTCAGAAGACCAGCATCAACTGTCTGAGCCACTCAGCCCATCAAAAAAAAAAAAAAAAAAATTTACGACAGTGTCCTAAGTTGATATAGAAATGGTGCCAAGTGTTAGCTCTATATGCTCATGTGGTATGTTGTCAAAGGCTTTAGATATATCGAGAAATACAATAGGCTACAGCAATATTTCTTAATTTTAGCATCTTTCATGCAGCCATTTATAATGGACTAGTTGATGTACCCGTGCTTCGCTACGGGATTCTCAGAAAGACTGACTTTGTGGTTTTCCTAACCTGAAATGAACATAGGTCATTACAAAAACGTAAGTATGAATGTAGCAATTAAAAGCAATGCTATCATATAAAATACTCGATCAAATGGAAAGCTGCACGTTTTATCACTTTTAACGAAAAGTGCTGCGGTTAGATTTCGGTGCCAATCTAATAGTCCAAAGTTCCAGAGCTGGGATGACCAGGCCGCAGATTGCCATGAAAACTCATCTGCCTTTATTCCGCTAAATATGCACACTGTTCATTCCAATCAGTGCCTCAGAGTAGGGATTGAATAGCCCAAATGTTATGATGATCCAGTGTGTTACGTACCAGTAGTATCAGAAAATTTATAAACCAGGGGAATGGCATGCTAAAGAAGAAAGTTATCTAACTCCCCAGCTACTTCCCACCAATATTCAGACAGACTGTTACACACTGTACGACTGGGCGAGTTGACCGTGTGGTTAGCGGTGCGCAGCTGTGAGCTTGCATCCGAGAGATAGTGGATTCGAACCCCATTGTTGGCAGCGCTGAAGATGGTATTCCGTGGTTTCCCACTTTCACAGCAGTCAAATGCTGGGCCTGTACCTTAATTAAGGCCTAAGGCACTCCTAGCCCTTTCCTATCCCATCGTCGCCATAAAACCTATCTATGTCGGTGCAACGTAAATCAAATAAAAATACTCTGTACGCAGCAATAACCCTATCTACCAGAGATGAGGGGCAACAGAAGACACAAAGCACATCACGACAAACAATGGTCAATGTAATGTTATTGTTGATCAATGTTATGAGCTTTCTTATTGTAGGCCTTCACATTTAGTTTTCTTTCGACTCTGTGATTTGTAAAATATTTTATACCATACACTGTAGTTTCTTATTCTCCGACTTTACATACCGATTTTCATTAAATACTGTTTACCCATTTTCTCGTTACTCGGCGCTGATATGGACTTATTAGTAACAAAAATCCAAATTCATGAATATCTTTGTGATCATAGCCAGTACGGTAAGAATGTATAAGACATGAATAATAGGAAATTTAATACTATATAACCTTAGTTATGTAGCATTCATCGATTACACCTCAAATAAGAAATATTTGAGAATTACATTTTAGGCCTTCCCCTAAACTACCATTTCACTCAGCGTGAATAAAATAATTTACAGCCTAAACTATAGCGACTTATTTCCTAACTTTGCATACCGATTTTCATCAAGATAGGACTGCTAATAACAACAATATTTGAGAATTGAATTTTACGCCTTCCCCTAAACTACCATTTTTCTCAGCGTGAATACAATTATTGATAGCCTAGATTGTAGCAACTTATTCCCCAACTTTGCATACCCATTTTCTTTAAAAATACGACCACTAATAACATAAATAGTTGAGAATTCAATTTTAGGCCTTCCCCTAAACTACCATTTCACTCAGCGTGAGTAAAATGATTTATAGCCTAGATTGTAGAGGCTCATCCCTGGACTTCACATACCGATTTTCATTAGACCACTAATAACATAAATAGTTGAGAATTCAATTTTAGGCCTTCCCCTAAACTACCATTTCACTCAGCGTGAGCAAAATGATTTATAGCCTAGATTGTAGAGGCTCATCCCCCGACTTCACATACCGATTTTCATTAAATTCTCTTCAACCGTTTTCTCGTGATGCGTGTACATACATACATACAGACAGACAGACAGATAGACAGACAGACAGACAGAAATTACGGAAAAGTAAAAAGTGCATTTTCATGTTACTATGGACATGACCGATACAGAAATACCATTATTTTCAAATTCTGAGCAATGTACAGACAAAACTCTTATTTTATATATATAGATGTATTATTGAAAGTCCCTGGACAGGACATGAAACCATTTTGATTGGGACTGTGTTCAACAGAGTTTTAAGCATTTTATCAGTCACACGTTCGATGATCCACCGCAGAATTGAGTAAAGTGTCACTGGTCTCCAATTCTTGATATTACCTGGGCCTCCTCCTTTATGGATTAAAACAGTCCTAACCTACTCAAAACCCACTGAGACAAACACCCAGTGAACCATGTAAATAGCAATGAAGGAAATGGTTTGATAGGCGTCAAGCTCCTTTATGATCTTTAACCACATGCCATTTTCTCCAGAAGCAGTATTGAGACAGATTTCGTGACATGCATTACAAATGTCATCCTTTATAATTATACTAATAATAATATTTTTTTTTCTTTGGAAACGTTGGCATCACTTGCTGCAAATTTTTCCAACTCCTCACTTATAATTTCTTCGCTGGTGGTGTTGGTGTCTCTCCTTTGACAAAAACCACACTTATGAAAACAGTTTAACTGTGATGGGCAAAACGCGGAATCACGCTGACACAACAAAGTGGATTACCTGTAGAATATTGAAGTTCATCTTCAGTTCCTTCCTGGCATCCAACATACACACTGCCCTTTGCACCAGCTACTTGTGGTAGTGCCTTTGAAGCATTTAATCAACACTGCATCTACAGGCTGGAGGACACTGGTACAGTACGATTCAGGGGATAGGAAATAACTTTTATATTTCTTAACCCTTGATGCGGAACCCCATTTGTTGTACAGATCTCCTTTTCTTCACAAGCTGCTCACCTCCGTGCATGGTATAAACCCCTGCAGCCCTAATTTCATTTTGTTCTATCTTGTAAAATTATCTAATTGCCCAGATGGAAATGGCATACCTTTGAAGGTGAAGATCTCTGCCTTCCTTATGTGTATGAATCAGCCCAAATTAGTGTTTCCTTTTTTTTCTTTTCTAAAGTGTTTAAAATAGTCTGACCTCTTTCTGGTTGAGAGCATGTAGGTTTAAATTTCTGTTGCATTCAAGCGCATATGTTTCAATACAGGATGTTTCCTTATGTAGATTGATAGTATAAATTGCCATCTCTTCACTGATATGAATGTTTATGTCATATGGAGAGAATTCCTGTAATTCCTTCAACACCTTGAAACCTCTTATGAATTGTATTTACTTAACATGCTGATGCTTTGAAATGCGATATTGCATGGCGCAGAAGGATGGCACGGTACAGTTTGAATGAAAGAGAAGTACTGTAACAAAGTATTAATAAATCAGACGATAACAGCACTACACCAGCCTGAATTGAGCAAAGTGAGGTTGAATGCATAACATAAGGAATGGGACAGCGTGGTTCATGCAGCCAAGTAATGGACGTCAAAACACGCCAAAGTGTATGCCCTCCTCATGAACTAGTCGTCCCATTAACCTGGGATTTGTGCTAAATGAATCTTTGAACTATTGTTCTTGGTTCTTCTGCTCAATGTTCCCAAAGCAACGATTACCCAAGTTTTCACTGCATTGTGAATTAATCCAGGTAAATACAAGAACGTTACTTCCATTCCATACAAAATGTGGAAGGTCTCTTCTCCATTACTACACTATATGAAAATGAAAAATGAAAAATGAAAACCTACAACCTATTATCCAGTCTTTGACCGGGTCAGGGATGTAATGAATGAACCAGATATAGGCTATTATTACAATGGGGTCGCCACTCCCAAGGTGTACTACACTATAACGTAAATATAAAATTAATGAATGTAAACTACATTCTTTTGAGTCTCTTGGAAATAATCTGAACTAAACTGTTGAGATAGTGAATTTTTACAGAGATCGCTGTGTTCTCGTAGTGCTCACATCTGAATCACTTTCGTCCGCTGTGTAAAGCGACGTTCAAATGTTCCCCATTGCTGGGTGGTTAAGAACGGAAGTTCCTGTGGGTGAGTGGCACAGTTTTCTAGAAACAAAATTATCTTTCTCACTTGAGCACCCATAGAAGCATCCAGTCCATGAAGAAAATCCAAATAACTTCTGTGGTCATCCAGGCTTTACTGTTTGCATAGTACCACACTGGCTTTTCTTGATGTTCTTAAAATATATTGGTTTTGCTGCTTTGCCTATGGTGATGGGAATATACTTGTCCAACCCATCTTTGAAACAATCAGTCCTTTGCAATTCTTCCTCCATGACAAGTTTCTCCTTTAAGTGCTAGTGTGTGATCCAGAAAACAATTAAAAAGTAGACTGGTTTCATCCACGTTATAGATGTCCATTGGTTCATATACTTCAACGAGCATCAGAAGATTTACTTTCCACTCCTGCCCAGCCAAACTGTCAACTACAGCACTCTTGCTGGTGAGCATTTTATACACCAGCCCATTACACCCCTTAAACCGAGAAATCCATATATTAAAACCCAAACATTTTTCAACACCTATCCTTTTGGTGATATTTAGAGCTTTTTCTTGAAAGATATTACCATCCACCAGAATTTTCAATCCCTGAGCTTTTAAAGTTAAGAAAGTGTCATAAGTGTTACAATTACCCTTTAATGTTTTTTGTGTGTTGATTTCTTGCCATTTTTGTACCGGCTGATGATGACATGGAGATGTGTCGAAACCAATCCCAAACTATATTAAACATGTTGCAACATTAATTTTTGCAACAATTTATTATTGTATTGAATAGATGGAACATCTCTCTCTTTTTGGCATTATAATCCCTGAGCTTGTTAATACCAACAAAAAAAGAGGATCAATAAATGAAACATTCAATAGAAAACTTGTTAACAACAAAACACAAGTTGGCAGAGGCCTTCATTATACAGTATGCCCCTTCCTAGCATCTTTGATAGTTTATATTTGTACATTTGATTGTTTTCTGTCCATTTCTTAACTATGATTTCCTGTGTATGCACACAAATGATGATAACAAAGTGTGAAGAGAAATATGGTAATGTAACATCATTCAAAGATCATTTTACTTATAGAAGGAAAGTACTTTACAGTCCTTCCAAAAACCTAACACATTACTGTAGTTAATAGTTTTAAATTTGCTGTGTATGAAGTAAAACTAAAGAGTGTCAAATGTCATAACACACTACTTACAAGATTTCTGGGTATCATCAATGGGAACACTTGAAGGGCAGACAAAGCAACACTGTTGATAGTCCCAGCATGGCTGGAACTGGAGTAGCTACTGTAGAAGCCTTGTTGCTTCAGCTTCAGATCTGATCTTTCAAGTAGCACCTAATGAAGAAAGAGAAGTATAAACACATATGTTATCGTGGAAGGATAAGGTGAAACAGAGGTGATTACAGTGGTAAAGGTTATATGTACTGCATGTATTTTTATCCATTACCCCCCCATCTCCTAACGTGGGATTGGGGATGAGATGAGATGAAATTATATGGTCCTATTTAGGCCTGTCACCCAGGTGGCAGGTTCCCTCTCAGTTGTTTACCTACATTTTCCTTAAACGTTTTCCAAGAACTTGGAAATTTATTGAACATTTCCCAACATAACATAATTTATTCTAATCCCTTACTCCTAGTCCTATAAATGAATATTTGTTTCAATTTGTCCTCTTGAATTCCAATTTTATTTTCATATCTTTCCTACTTTCAGAAGCTCTGTTAGTGGAGAGATGGCATAGAATGACATCATCATCATCATCATCATCATCATCATCATCATCATCATCATCATCATCATCATCGTCATCATCATCATCATCATCATCATCCTTCCAAGTATTGGGCCATGTGTCCCATTACGGTCTTGCATTTTTCTTTTTGCAAGACTTGAAAGCAATCAAATGTCCTTCCGACGGGTTGCTAGCCTGAAGGAAGTAAGACCATTGGTGGGGCTGCCACCTCTCAGCTAATGGACTAGCTAAAATTACAGCATTTCCTCCATAATGGATGTAACGGTTATACCGCAGTGACTCGGTCGACAGGGCCTCATCTGTGGGAACAGGTTTTTTTCATCTCGGGAAGGTGAGGTTGGCATTTAGGCAGGAGAGGTTATGTCATAATCATCATCATCATCATCCTTCCAAATACTGGGCCATATGGCCCGTTATGGTCTTGCATTTTCTTTCCATCGCTTCATTGGATGTCCTATAGATCTCTGCCCTCTTGATTGATAGCGTAGGATCTCCTTTGGTAGTCTTTCAGATTCCATCCTTTGAACATGACATTTCCAGTTTTCTTGGTAATCATAGATGTAATTGATTACCGATTTCACATTCAGTCCCTTAAGCACATCTTCATTTCTTATACGATCCCATTTCATATAGCCTGCTGTTCTGCTCATGAACATCATTTCACGTGCTATAATTCTGGAAATGTCTTGAGCTCTTATTCACTGCCGTAGCAAAGGGTTGGTCTGGCTAAAGTATTATAAAGATATAAGCGAGTGTGTTTTTGGACAAGCGATGGCTTCATGATATGATTTATGATTCCTGTTGTTCTGGTAAATTTGGTTATTTTTGCAGAGATATCAATTTCTCCTTGGTAAGATAAACTGTATCCCAGATAATTGAATTCATTGACTCTTTCCAAAATTTTATTATCTAAACAGATTTTACTCGGGATGGGATCCTTCCCCTTAAAGGCCTCCTCCAGCTATGCTTTTAAACAAAATGACATTAGTAGATGAATAATCCCTCAGGCTCTGTTCCTGGTCAAGTATGGGTTTTAACACATTTAGTTCATTCTTCTGGTATGAGGCCAGATATTGGTTCTGTCCCTAATGTTTCTGCAAGTTACACACTGCACAGTCAGGTAGTTTTCCTCCCATGGTAGATGCCACCTGTCTTTGTTATAGAGTCTGCCTTATAAAGAAATGCTGAGAATAGAGCAGTTGCTCCTATGATCGCAATTGGTAGTGCAAATGCAGCACCACATCCAGTATTCTCTGATAGTTCTTCAATTGGTAACATCTGCAGTGGTATTTAAAATGTTTTAAATTGTATCTTTTACTGCACTAATCAACCACATCTGGGCGACTGGAGTGGGACATTGATAATGATGATGATGATGATGATGACTGCACTAGTCCTCCTCCAGCTACTCTTTTAAACAAAATGTTAGACAACGAAATGTTCAGTTAAAGAATTTAAGAAAATAGAACTGACTGTTTAAATATAAAATTTTATGATATCATGACAGGTACATCATTTGGTGTTGATGAGACCAAATTTATCATAATATCTTCTTTTTCAATATTTTATTAAAGGAACTTACTGTTTTGGAACTTTGGAATAGAATGGTAAGGACTTCTAATATTAATGCTGTATTTACCATACATAAGTTTTAATAAATTAGATTTTAATTTCTCCAAGACAGTAAGAGTTATTAAAAATAGTCAAATATTTTACTGCATCAGCTTTCTTGTCTCTGATGGCTGTTTAATACAATATTCTCCTGATTACCTGTGTACAGGTTATCCTAATGATTTGAGCAGGATATTTTAAGCCAATCCTCAAAAATGTTTGTTAATTGCACATTTTAAAATGTAAGCAAAAAACTCTGCAAAACAAAAAATCAAACAAATAAAAATCAAGTAACATTTTGCGATGTGAAATGTATGAATCATGAGCATATAGAGAACAACATGAAATTCATTTCACAAGTCGAATGATGGATGTTTATCTGTGCCTTTTGAGTAATCAAGCACACTTCAGTCCCTACAAGCCTCTATATTTGGTGGATTACTGTACATCCCAATACTTTATTCATATCATTTACATACACAAGAATCTCTCTCTTGTCTTTATACTCCTGACTGAGTATTGTGACCCAAGGACCTTGTTGCTTCTATGGTAACTTAATTGTTGTTGTTTGAGTCATCAGTCCATAGCCTAGTTTGATGCAGCCCTCCATGCAAGCCTATACTGTGCTAACCTTTTCATTTCTACGTAACTGCTGCATTCTACATCTGTTCTAATCTGCTTGTCATATTCATAACTTGATAAAAAAACAAACAGCTCCAATAATACTGCCTTGCAGGACCCCCATCCCCTCTTCATTGTTACAGGATCAGTTAATACCTTACCTACTCTAATTCTTTGAGTTCTATTTTCTAGAAATGTAGCCACTCATTCAATCACATGATGGTATTCTGTACAGAGTAGTTACAGGATTGTAAGTGACTGCATAGAGACCTCAACAATGTTGTGAGATAGACAACAGAAAATGGTATAGTGGCAAATGGGATAAAAAGTCAGATTGTAAGTTTCACCAAGAAGAAAAGTTGTCTTAATTTTAATTACTGGGTGAAAGTATCCCTTGTGGATCACTGCAAGTAACTAGATCACATTGATCTTGGATGTGCTGATGGTAGGTTGATGCATGTATCAACGCTAATGGAAAGCAGATTGAAGATTTCATGTAAGAAAGAGTTTCATGTGGCTCCATGGCTAAACGGTTAATGTGCTGACCTTTCATTCAAGGGTCCCGGGTTCAATTTCTGGCCAGGTCAGGAATTTTAAACTTCATTTGTTAATTCTGATGACTCGAGGGTTGGGTGTGTATGCCTTTTCATCATAGGTAGGGCCCCATCCTCATACGTAGACATGTAGTTCACCTGTACAGCGTCAACTCAAAAGACCTGCACCAGGCCTCTTCGGAGGCTGGACACCATTACATATGGTATGCTACTACGTTCTGTTCCTATGTATTTCCCATTATTAACGTACTATGTAGAGTTGTAGAAAATGACTTCTAACATGGAAATAAAGTGCTTCAGGACCCATGCCCACATAACATATTTTCTTCTATGTATGAAGAATATGTCTGAAAATTTGGCCATAAGATTTTAAAGGTAGGATAGATCATAATATGAAGATAAAGCTGGAATTCAAGGAGACATGTTGGGGCAAATATTTGTTTATAGGAAGAGGAATTGGGGATTGGAATAATTTATCAAGGGAAATGTTTGATAAATTTGCAAGTTCTTTGAAATAAATTAACCCTGGAGTGGTCGCATGGGTTTTGTCAATATTAATGGTCGCACCGGGTCTCTCAGACCCATTTTTTCTCAGAGTTTTACTATTAGATTTTTATACTTTATTTCCAATTACAGTATTATAGGACATTACTTCGTTTATTTTAATGCAGTTTACATGACTACAATATTTAGCTATCCCGTTTGTTAACCAAAATTGTATTTTAATAATTACACTGAAAAACTGATAGTTTTCTGTGAACTTGTGAAAGATAAAACATGGTGACAGTAAAATATATTTCACATCATTGTTTTCATTTTTTCCTGCATCTACATGCACAAAGCAACACTTTCATCTATTTTCTACACAGTCTTAATAAAACATATTTTTGAGAATTTCACACTTGAACTATTGGTACAAAAATATGGATTTTTTTTAGGTATGTGTGAATTATGTATCATAATTCATAGCATCAAAATCAAATTAGTTTTAGAAACAAATCTAAGTACAGGGAAACATCACTTTGATCAATTTCTATGCACATTCTGCAGAGAAATTGTCCATGTTCTCCGTAAATGAAATTTTGGCCCTCGGCACAGATGAAGGATGTCTTCCTCTTTGTTTGTCGAGCAGAAATGACTAAGAGCTTCTTCATTTTCAGATTCCTCCAATATGGAACGAATCCAGGCAGACTTAGCTTCATCCATTGTTACACGGAAGAAAAAGTGTAATAAACTAACAATGCGAAGTTTGACAAAAAAAAGTCAACGTTAACAGTCGCACTGGGTCTGCGAGACCCTGAACAGCCTGTACGCGCAAAATTTCCAAGGCAACTGAGAGCGCGCTACTGTGTTTGGTTGAAGGTTGGGAGCCAAGAAGCTACCAGGGATGGGGAAGTGCTCAGTGCATTCCAACAACAGGAACACAAATAAGTATGTCCGCCCGGGTCTCATAGACCCATTGCGACCACTCCAGGGTTAAGAGAATACTAGGTATCTTATGATAGGGAATCTGCCACCTGGGCAGCAGCTCTAAATTCAGACCAATGATGACTGATTGATTGACTGATTTATCAGAAGATTTTGATGTAAATGCAAATTGGGTAAAATATCCATATGAGAAAATTTACTTCTTATTCATATTATAAAATAATATCCATGTATATCTACATTATGAAATGGAGTGCATGCAATTACATTGTGATGAGCTCAAGTGAAAATCTTTCTCAGTTTTTTTGCATCAGTACTTACTCCCTCAAGAACAATTGGTAAGAATTCCTTGTATGTGATATGCTGGATTTGAGCAATCAATATTCGACGAGCTTCCTGGAACAACTTCTCATCAATCCAGTGCTTGTTGATAGTGGAGAGAGCTGTGGCAATGCGATTGTGCTCCCTTAACAGAACTGAATATAAAGCACCAAGACCTGATGAACTCCTACATCTGAAAATAAAATTATATCTTATTGGAACATCCGAACAGATTCACTAAAACAAAACACATAATTACAATCTTAATTCTTTATTGATTATGAAATTATTCACTAGAACTTAAAAACTAAATCTTGAGATGTAAAAATACCTGTGTGCACAATAAGTAGCCTACATATTAAATATAATCAAATAAGTTGCTTTACGTTGCATCGACACAGGTAGGTCTTACGGCGACGATGAGATAGGAAAGAACTAGAAGTGGAAAGGAAGTGGCCATGGCCTTAATTAAGGTACAGCACCAGCATTTGTCTGGTGTGAAAATAAGAAACCACAGAAAACCATCTTAATGGCTGACAACGGTAGGATTCAAATCCACCATCCCCCGAATGCAAGCTCCTAGCTACGACACCCTAAACGCACGGCCAACTAGCTCAGTTGTCTTTGAAAATGTATTTTTTTTCAGCAAATCATCATATTTTGTATAGGCTGCCTGAGATGTACAGTAGCCCATTGGTTTTTAGATTAAACATCTTTTAATTTAAGCTATTGAATCAGTCGGCTCACTGTCCACATACACTGGTGATCTCATGATTCGATTATTGAAGTATGCAACGACGTGACATACAAACTGAGAGAATACCGAGCGGTTCTTCCCAATATAAAACAGACAATTTAAAGTGGTCATGAGCGTGACTCATAGTCATAGGGTAGGCTAGATAATAATGTTATTGGCTTTACATCCCACTAACTACTTTTATGGTTTTCGGAGACACCAAGGTCACAAAATTTAGTCCTGCAGGTGTTCTTTTACATGCCAGTAAATCTACCAACACAAGGCTGATGTATTTCAGCACCTTCAAATACCACCGGACTGAGCCAGGATCGAACCTTCCAAGTTGGGGTCAGAAGGCCAGGCCTCAACCATCTGAGCCACTCTGCCAGGCGGGTAGGCTAGGAGAGCTGAGTTTAATTAATTGTTGAATGTCAATTATAAAAATACTGATTGATTAAACTAATATGGTAAATAGAATAACCTAATAGCCTACCTACTTACAAGCTAGATACTTTGGAATTATGTTTTGACTACCTTTTTAACACTGAGAATAAAAACGTCTATTATTTAGTTGGTATTATTTTCAAATGAGCTGAGTGCAAGAGTCTGTGACTGCGTACAATTCTTTCAGTGTGCCATCACTCTGTATGTCTTGCTGCAGCGGAAGTTCGGCTCCCTGCCAGTGTTCAGTGTCCCGCTAGTTAGCCGTGTGTGTATTGTGTCTCACTGATCCATAAGTGCGCACTGTCTGTTGTGAGTCAGCTGAATCTAAATCTGAATCTAAATGTGTTGTCTTCATCATCATTTGATCCTCATTATGACGCACAGGTCACCTACAGGCTTCAAATAGAAAGATCTGCACCTGGCAAGCCAAACATGTCCTCGGACACTCCCGGCACTAAAAGCCATATGCCATTTTCATTTATTTAAAACTGAAAAATCAGATCAAATGAACTGATAGTGCAAAGAATCAATAGTTGTGAATATACACTGAGAAAAGTAAATGCGATATGTAACGAGTTTCAAGATTCACATGCTCTTTTCCACTCTGGCAGATACGAACACTGTTCTCTCCACCACACTTGCCCCTGTGTTTGCTCTGGCTGTTGTCGTACAGCTGAGTCCCACTCAGCCCAGACAGCTTGCGCAGCACATACCAAGTGGGCAGCTCACCTCAACACGCCTGATGGACTTGACCATAGTACTGGGCAATGTTATAAATTTTATACACCATATTATGCACATTTAAGCAAAGCTCAGAATTAGAGATGACTTCTCAATACTTTTGATACACAAGAGGTATCAAACTCGAATGATACTACTACAGATGAGCTTGATACTTAATCAATACTATGTTAACACGTTCGGTAGGCGATGCGGCGAGATCCGCGGCTACAAGTCACTTGCTCGGCGGGGAACGCGGATATATCCGCCGATTCTAATTATATTTCTTTTCTCAACTGCCTGCCTGCAGAGGTTTATTTCTTTCTCAGGAGCATATTCTGGATGAGTCTGCCTTCTGATGTGAATTTTTTCAACTATGTTCTCCTAATACCAGTGTGTCATCCATGAGTTGCATCATAAAGAACGCAGCTTACGTACGGGCAAGAACGATCTAAAGCCCAGTAGCCTCGCGCTGAAGCTTACGCTCATCGCCTAATCGTCCCTTGAAAATGGATGCAATAATATTGCTGTAATAGGGATTTATAGAGATTATGATACTCAACAGACCTCTTTGATGACATTTTAGAACTGTGACCTGATTTATTATCCCCAGTGTTGAGTTCCTCCTTCACAACTGGAGTTTGTGTTCACCATGAGTTACACAGCATTTATTATCGTACGCATCTGTTCCATACTATAGGCAAAATTCATGATTTCCATCCAAACTGCAGAGACCAGGGTTCTATTCGATCCTTTTTCTTAATTTTTTCCGCTAAAATGTCTAAAAGGTATTACCGGCCCTCGCCGTTAGAAGAAGATAAACGAAATATTTAGTGGGGAGAATAGTGATCATAGTGAAGTAAGTTCTGCTGAAGGGGAATTCATAAGTGACAGGAACTTACCTGGAATTAATACTGTAAGGTTAAATGTACAGGGTTCGGGCCCAGCTGATACGAATGTTCAGCAGTCGCGAAAAAGTCGTGTTCGATTCCATTTCTAGTAGCGACCATGACAGTGACAGTGATAACAATAGTACTGATTACAATCCAACCAGTGCTAGTTCTTCATCAACTGGACAAAGAAGGTCAGACATTGATCTAAAATTCCATCGTGATGTAAAGGGAGAGATTTTAGGGAAAACAAAACCGAGCAAAATATTTTATTTATTTTTTCTGACGAGTTATGCCAGAACATAGCTGAACAGACAAATGATGCCCAGCAAGAAATCGCACATAAAACCCAGTTTAGCAAGATGAAACAAGGGAGTCGAGATCAAGACCGGGTCCAAAAAAATAAGGATGAAATAAAGCTTCTTATGACCATACTGTTGCCGCGGGGGCCTGTAGAGGAACACTATATTTCTCGCAATAAATTGTTCACTACGCCTATTTTCTATGAGCTGATAACACAGAAGAGATTTTTTTTTCACCAGGCTGAGTGGCTGAGACATTTGAGGCACTGGCCGGCCTTCTGACCCCAACTTGGCAGGTTCGATTCTGGCTCAGACCGGTGGTATTTGAAGGTGCTCAAATACGTCAGCCTCTTGTCAGTAGATTTACTAGCATCCAAAAGAACTCCTGCAGGACTAAATTTCAGCACCTCAGCATTTCTGAAAGCCGTAAAAGTAGTTAGTGGGACGTAAAGTCAATATTATTATTATTATTATTATTATTATTATTATTATTATTATTATTATTATTATTATATTTTTCTACACTGCATTTTACATATCTCTGACAATGAGGCGAATAATGGACACATTCTTCCCAAAATGTACAAGATAAATACAGTGTTTGACCATGTGTTGGCAAAATTTTCCGAAGCTTATACCCCTGATGGCAGTGTCAATTGATGTGAACCATTCATACTTCCCAAGAACACGATCACATTTTGTAATGGAATCATGCATATTATGTGTAGCCGAGACAGTTTATATAACATTATCTGCTTCCGTGTGTATAATAATGAACAGCTGTAAAAGGCATAACACGGTGCAGACTGTAAATATTACCTGTAGTGTAGAGTAATATAGTCCATGTGTGTCACTTATGAATTGTAGGTATATAAACTTCATCCCTCAAAAGCGCTAACCAACATAACAGAAAATTTCGTGAGTATTATAATTTATTCCATTGTAAAAGTTTTATGTAAGTTACATGTAAACTTTGTAAAGCTACAATTTACATATGCAGAAACATTTATTTCCAGGCAGATTTTGTTAGTAAACTGCCTAAAATATTCAGGTAAAAGTTACTGTATAAACAAAAACCAGCCTTTCCTATTAGGAAGAAGCAACCACGATATCGCAGTGTGAAAGCAGTTAGTTTGTTCTTGCACAAAGTACTGAAAAATTAAAATAATAGGATTTTTCAACAATTAAATATGTACCGGGCGGTACACCTCCACGCCGCTAATTTAAAATGTGCGCCAGTTGAAACTCCTCTGCTGGAGGAAGTCTGAACTTTACCTACGGTATTAATTTTCTACTTTCTCAGAAGATGTCACTACCTGGAAATTTTGGAGTTTTTGAACTGTGTCATTTTCGACGTATTTTTGTTTTGCTTGTAGTAAGAAGTGTGAACTTTCTCTTCTAGAGGACACTACTGAAGATCAACAATAGTGCACCCTAGTGCGGAGTGAAAGAACTGTTTTTTTGGAGAAAATTTAATTTCAAAAGTTTGTTCTTTGCTAAATTTCTTTCAGTCATTGTTTAAGTTGGCAATATTAACCCTTTCTTTCCCCTTGTTTTGAATTTAGCCAATCCCGAATTTCTTAAATTAATTTTCCACCAATAATGTGTTTCTTCTTCATCTTGTGTAGGGGTTTTCGTTATCCACCAATAAAAAGATTGTGGGCGGGTGTTTTCCTTCCTGAAACGCCTCGAACTTTCCGCGAGAGTATATAAACTGCTGATTTGAGGGTCTCTGCGCCACTTCTGTTCCATCTTTCAGTGTGTAAAGTACACAGCAGGGGGCGGGAAGCGCCTCTTTCTTCGGCAGCGGTCAACAACAAGGTAATGGCCGATTAATAACTTCTTTCTTTACTAGCTCAGCAGTTTAACTCTCGGGGCGGGTCCAAAGTTTTTCCATAATGTAACCTTCCTTAAAATGTATCTATTCTATCTTTAAACTGCATATCGGGATAGAGAGTGCTTAACCCTCTCGAGCTCCCAATCATATTGTTTTGAGGTGAACTTATTTGTCACAACCTATTCTTCGTTAACGTAAAGCAAATTGTTCTTTTCTAAAGTCACCTCTGTAGTATGGGATTAGCCCTTGCATTAGTGGCCTAGAGCCAGATTATGTTTTAAAAACAAATGCATTAGGAGTGCAGATCGCCTCCTCTCTAATTGTTATTTTAGAGGTCATGTAATTAACCTTCTTCTCATTTAATAGACCTCAGTAGGTTGGGTATTTTACCCCTGTGTATATGTCCTTGGAGGACAGCTTGAAGGTGGAATTAGGTGTGGCCTTTGACAGGCCTGAATTTTGAGAGCAAGTTGCTCTTTTCCCGAAAATTTTGTTTTCTGCGCGCCTCAAGGAGGCCTTACTGTGTATTTTGGAGCAAGTGCTCCTAGGCATGAATGGGGTTTTCTGCCCCTCTGTTGAAACTTGTGTTTGGGGTAAAACTGGGCTAATTGCTCAAGAAGTGTGAGGCTGGGGCTCGAAGCCCAAATCCTGTAAATATTGTAATTGTATTTTTATTGCCTTGCTACTCTGTACCTGCCATGATTGTTATTTCTTTATTTGGAAAAGAAAATATAACCTTGTTAATTTTACATGCACTATAATTTCGTAGCTTGAGACCCGTTCACACCCGCACCTTCTTTCACGCATAACTACCACAAAAACACGGTAACAAGTGGTAGCAGAGCGTGGTTGAATGGGTCTCAATTTAGCCCCTTTTGACGGCTAAACATTGCTTTGATTCAAACTCTAACAATTTTCTCAGTTGCTGGAATTTTCTGATTTTTTCAAAATTGTTCTGTCATCATGCCCAGCCCTCGCGATGTTCTCCATCTTAACTATTTGCGCAAGGAGGAGTTGATCTATGAGTTAACTATCAGAAATGTGCAATCTGGAGGCACGGTTGCGATAGACACCAACAAGCTTAGAGAGTCCCTTGATTTGCCCATTTCCATCCCCAATTTGGGAGAGAAAGAAATTGACGACTCTCTTTCCACGATCACCGAGAATACTACTGGGCTAGCATCGGTAGTTAGTTTTTTTGACGAAAATGATCCTTCTCCTAATCAAATTAAGCGTGTGCAAGCCAGGCTATATCATTTTTCAAATAGAGTTAACGATCTGTTGTCTCTGAAGTTGAATGACGTTCAGAGGAAGGAAGCTAGTATGTTGCTTGAAAGTATTTCTGAATTATCTAGCAAGGTCACTCAATTGTTAACTGGGGAAGTTCCTCCCAAAATTGATCAAACCACCACGATGAATGTAGGTAGCGGGGAAGAGCCTCCTAAGGGAGAAGCCAATAGGATAACCGTTGCCGCTCAAACTATCTCTGCCCCATTGGACAACGAGTCTGAACGCCGTGCATCGTTGTATAATATACGTTCTGAATTAACTTCCTTGCCATTGAAACCTTTACCTACTATGTCACCCGGGTTTAGCAGCTTGCCTCATCCATTGGCAATGTTGCTCAGAGGTATCTCTAAGTTTTCCGTTAATACCACCAGTGACGTAATTTCATTTTTAAGATTTTTAGTTGAATTTCAGGATCATGCTCTTGTGTTTTCTCTTTCTCCATGTCAAATTTTGCAAATTATCTATCCCTATGCAATAGGTATTCTCTCAGACAAAATAGTTAGAGCCATTGCCGAGCAATCATCGATTGAAGACTTCCACGCCCACTTGCTAGCTAACTTCATCCCGGCCAGGGAGGGGTCCTCCCTTATTCAGAAGTACTATTATCGGGTACAGCGCTTGGATGAAAACTTGGCAGATTTCATCCAAGATATTAAGTTCTATACTAGGGTGTTTGCTCTTCACTTCCCTGAGGATCAGATTGTACAAGCTATTGTGGAAGGAATTTCACCATCCTATAGGTCATATTTGTGTTTCGCGGCGTGCCCGCAAACCTTCTCTGAACTTGAAGCATTGGCCGTCTCAGCGGAAGGAGTTAGATACGCCAACTCTTTGCGTGTCGCGAAAGAACCCCCTCCCTCTTTTAGTAATCTTCGGCCTCCACCTCGCCGACCAGTCACACCTCGTAAATGTTATGCTTGCGGGTCGCCCGACCATCTGCGCAATAAGTGTCCACTGATCAAGCCGAGTGGGACAAGGAATGGGGCCGGTTCATCACAAGGCTGTTTTAAATGTGGGGCTTTCTCACATATCGCCAAAAATTGCCCAAATTCAAATAGCACCCCCTCCTGCTCAACTTCTGGTGCAAACTCCACCAATGCCAATAATAAAAAATGACTAGTGGCTTCGGCTGAGTCGACTAATCCCTCTTCCCGAGGCTCAGCCCCTGGTAAACAGGTCGAAAATTCAGGGAATGTTCTATCTTCAAATTCATCTTTCGAATGCCCCAAAGAATGTCTTAGGATTGCGGCGGATCCCACCGCACCTGTTCCTTTTCTTAAGATTGAGTTAAATAACGAGCCTATAACAGCTCTATTAGATTCAGGCAGTGTTTGTTCAATTATTTCGGACCAATGGTATTCAAAATTGAAATCTGTTTGTAAACTACCTGACTATGTCTCATCTCCTGTTCAATATGTTTCGGCTAATTCATCTCCACTGGAAATCCTAGGTTCTGTAAATGTCAAAATTCGTATTTTTAAATTTACATGGAAAATCAAATTGTTTGTGGCTAAGCACTTGTCTTGCCCCATTATATTGGGAGCTGACTTCATTTCTTACACTGGTCTTGTGCTCGATCTCCAGAGTAGGTCGTGCACATTCAAATTTGCGTCCAATTGTAAAATTCCCTTGTTAAAGTGTAATTCTGTATCATGTTCATCTATTTCGCCTACCCAGGATGAGATGTTGTTAGACCTTAGACATCTACCTGAGGAGCAGGCTGAGAGTATTCGTAAATTATGTCAGTCATTTCCAGAGGTGTTCTCGGATACTCTTGGTGTTACTGACCTTATTGAATACAAAATTGAGGTCACGGATTCGATTCCTGTCCGTTTTCCACCATATAGGCTATCTCCACCTTGAAGGATGGTATTATTAGGCCCTCTAAGTCGGCGTATTCTTCGCCTATTTTTCTAGTCCCGAAACCCCAAGGAGGCTTCAGGCCTGTCATTGGTTATAGGGCTCTCAATCGGAAGGTGGTGTTGCAATCTGTGCCCCTTCCTGACCTTCATTCTTGTTTTTCATGGTTTCGTAAGGCCAAGTTCTTTACTATCTTGGACTTGAATCAGGCCTATAATCAAATTCCCCTTGCCGAAGAGTCTAAACATCTTACAGCGTTTGCCACGGACTGGAACTTATACGAATACAACCGCGTGCCTTTTGGGCTCCCCACGGGAGCAGCTGTACTCACTAGGCTGCTAGATAGGGTCTTCTCCGACATCAAATTTGAGTACTTGTATCACTACTTGGATGATGTCGTCGTATTTTCGGAGACCTTTGAAGAACATTTAGATCATCTGCGAGAAGTTCTCAATCGCCTTCGTAAGGCTGGGTTAACTGTCAAGTTGTCCAAGGTGGCCTTTGCTAAGCCTTCTATGTCATTCCTAGGGCATATTGTGTCACCTGATGGTGTTGCCGTCGATCATTCCAGAACACAGGCCATCCGTGATTTTAAACCTCCCAAGGACGTTAAAGGTATCGCCAGGTTCATTGGTATGGTCAATTTCTTCAGGAAGTTTATTCCTAACTTCGCTAATAGAGCGGCGCCCTTAAACCTTCTTCGTAGGAAAGGCATCAAATTCGAGTGGGGACCTTCTCAACAAGCCGCTTTTGAAGATCTTAAATTAGCTCTCTGTAATGCCCCTGTACTTGCTATGCCTGATTTCTCGAAGAAATTCATCGTCCAAACCGACGCGTCGTCGTCAGCAGTAGCTGCAGTCCTTCTTCAAGAGACTGAACTAGGGAGGCGACCCATCGCCTATGCATCTAGGACTCTATCGGCTCAAGAAGCCAAGTATTCTATCTATGAGCTCGAAGGGTTGGCAGTCTTATTTGCCTTAGAGAAGTTCCGTCTCTATCTGGAACATGTCAAATTCGACCTGGAGACAGATAATCAAGCCTTAAGCTGGGTCTTACAGTAGGTAGGCCGCGTCGTACTGGTCATATAGCCCGTTGGGCCATCCGTATTTCTGCCTTCCAATTCGATGTTCGGCATATCAGAGGTACCGAAAATGTTGTTGCTGATGGACTCAGCTGTATGTTTTCCAACGACGTTGAGAACCATGAACCGGTCGATAGTTCATCTCCTCCCGAGTCCATGCTATCTGATGTTAATGCCATCTTAACAGATGCTCCCATGCTCTTTAGGGATATCGAGAAATACCAACGTGAAGATCCGACGCTGGCTCCGATAATGGAAACCCTTTCTTCTGGGGAACATGTTGTCCCTTATGTTCTGAGGAATGGTGTTTTATGTTGCCCATCGAGGCATGATAAGATGATGAAAGTTGTCGTTCCAGCTGTTCTTGTACCTATGATCTACAAGTATTATCATGAGACCCCATTAGGAGGGCATCTTGGTATCTTTAAAACTCGTGAAAAGATTCGTGAAAGGTTCATCTGGAAGGGTATGGACGGTGAAATCCGTGAACTAGTAAAAGCTTGTAAATCTTGTTTGCTCAGTAAACCAACCATGTCCACCAAGGTAGGCCTTCTGTCTTCGCATCAAGCGTTGCGCCCCATGGAATGCCTGTATATTGATTATGTAGGACCCTTCCCCCAGTCAAAGGGAAATGCCAACAAGTTCATCTTTGTATGCGTAGATGGTTTCACAAGATTTTCCTGGTTATTTCTGACTAAGCTGGCTACCGCTCAGTCCACCATTACTTGCTTAAATTCTATTTTTGCCTCTTTTGGTCCGTGCCAATATATTGTGTCTGATAATGCTAAGGCGTTCACATCAAATCTTTTTCGTAAATTCTGTTTTGACTTGTCCATCTCTCATGTAACTACTTCTGCTTATTACCCTCAACCATCTCTGGCTGAATGGGTTAACCGTAATCTCAGGTCCGCGCTTATTGCCTATCATCATGAAGATCATTCCAGGTGGGACACGTCCCTGCATTGGTTAGCTTTTGCTTTGAATTCGGCGGTTCATGAATCACATAAATTTACTCCAGCCTCTTTGATGTTCAAGTTTGTTCCCAACACGCCGCTCTCTAACCTCTGGTCCCTGAGTGACATTCTACCTGAGACAATAGATCCGGACAACATTAAAGATCTTTGGAAGAAGGCTAAAGCCAATCTTACAGTGTCTCATGAAAAGGTTAGGGAAAGGTATGATCGTAGACGGAGACCCACCCCTTTGAAGGTAGGTGACCAAGTAATGGTCAAGAATTTTGTTCCCGCGGGAAAGCTTGCCCCCAGATTCCATGGGCCGTGTGTCATTCTCGATTTCCTTACGCCGGTTACGTTGTTATTAAGCAATCCAGCCACCGAGAGGATATTTAGGGTTCACTTGTCGCAGGTGAAACCTGTATAATTTCTGTGCTAACTTGCCTCATATTATCTTGAAAGGAATATGAAGGTTATATTTTTTTTTTGAGTTTCACTCTTAAGGCTTTCTGCCCCTTCTATAGTATTTTGTTTTATTTGTAAGCATTTTGGTGAAACCTGCCCCGAACCGTTAAACTGCCATCCTGTCCTTGCCACAGCCATTACCACGCTCCCGTCTCCTGCTCCACTCTACACAGTGGCTTAATTAATGCCATGGATATCTGCACGCCGCTGGCCCCTCAACCTCTCCACAAGCCTGTGCCCTCAAAAAAGATGATGGTCCAACAAATTCTGCCGCCTAGTTTTAATGTTTCAGTGCCCCCGCAGCCGCGCGGCGCCGTGCCGCGACTGGGATAGAGGAAGGGCCCCCTCGACCCCAGCGAGGACGACATGTGCACGGCGAGCCGGAGCTCTCCTCCCGGCCAAGGCTGATGTGCGGCGCACGACCTACTACTTGCCCGCAGCCTGTATATGTTCACCGCGGGCGCGGCGTGCTTCAACACCACTGCTCCCCTCATAGTGCGGGCGAGCGGTATCTCAGGGTACTTGTGGGGTCCGAGCGGCCGCCTTTGGACGCAAGCCGCAATGGCCGGTCTGGCCATCCAACTTAATCAACATCAACTACATGGACAGTTACTATCAGCAATTACTATACCTGAGAATTCAACAACAATATCTGGTGGACTTAGAAAATTTTTCCTCAACTTTAAAACTAAAGTTTTCCTTCTGAGTTCAACTTCTACAAACATAAAGACTTTACTTCGCCAGTCACAACAAAAATTTTGAAACTGAATCAAACCACATTAAGAAAATCCTATAAATACTTCTGCAATTAATCTCCATATCAACATCAAAACTTGGATCTTGTTTCCAAACAAATTGCATGTGTCACCCCTGGAGGAACTTTTGGGGGGGGAGGTCTGTACCGGGCGGTACACCTCCACGCCGCTAATTTAAAATGTGCGCCAGTTGAAACTCCTCTGCTGGAGGAAGTCTGAACTTTACCTACGGTATTAATTTTCTGCTTTCTCAGAAGATGTCACTACCTGGAAATTTTGGAGTTTTTGAACTGTGTCATTTTCGACGTATTTTTGTTTTGCTTGTAGTAAGAAGTGTGAACTTTCTCTTCTAGAGGACACTACTGAAGATCAACAATAGTGCACCCTCGTGCGGAGTGAAAGAACTGTTTTTTTGGAGAAAATTTAATTTCAAAAGTTTGTTCTTTGCTAAATTTCTTTCAGTCATTGTTTAAGTTGGCAATATTAACTCTTTCTTTCCCCTTGTTTTGAATTTAGCCAATCCCGAATTTCTTAAATTAATTTTCCACCAATAATGTGTTTCTTCTTCATCTTGTGTAGGGGTTTTCGTTATCCACCAATAAAAAGATTGTGGGCGGGTGTTTTCCTTCCTGAAACGCCTCGAACTTTCCGCGAGAGTATATAAACTGCTGATTTGAGGGTCTCTGCGCCACTTCTGTTCCATCTTTCAGTGTGTAAAGTACATAGCAGGGGGCGGGAAGCGCCTCTTTCTTCGGCAGCGGTCAACAACAAGGTAATGGCCGATTAATAACTTCTTTCTTTGCTAGCTCAGCAGTTTAACTCTCGGGGTGGGTCCAAAGTTTTTCCATAATGTAACCTTCCTTAAAATGTATCTATTCTATCTTTAAACTGCATATCGGGATAGAGAGTGCTTAACCCTCTCGAGCTCCCAATCATATTGTTTTGAGGTGAACTTATTTGTCTCAACCTATTCTTCGTTAACGTAAAGCAAATTGTTCTTTTCTAAAGTCACCTCTGTAGTATGGGATTAGCCCTTGCATTAGTGGCCTAGAGCCAGATTATGTTTTAAAAACAAATGCATTAGGAGTGCAGATCGCCTCTTCTCTAATTGTTATTTTAGAGGTCATGTAATTAACCTTCTTCTCATTTAATAGACCTCAGTAGGTTGGGTATTTTACCCCTGTGTATATGTCCTTGGAGGACAGCTTGAAGGTGGAATTAGGTGTGGCCTTTGACAGGCCTGAATTTTGAGAGCAAGTTGCTCTTTTCCCGAAAATTTTGTTTTCTGCGCGCCTCAAGGAGGCCTTACTGTGTATTTTGGAGCAAGTGCTCCTAGGCATGAATGGGGTTTTCTGCCCCTCTGTTGAAACTTGTGTTTGGGGTAAAACTGGGCTAATTGCTCAAGAAGTGTGAGGCTGGGGCTCGAAGCCCAAATCCTGTAAATATTGTAATTGTATTTTTATTGCCTTGCTACTCTGTACCTGCCATGATTGTTATTTCTTTATTTGGAAAAGAAAATATAACCTTGTTAATTTTACATGCACTATAATTTCGTAGCTTGAGACCCGTTCACACCCGCACCTTCTTTCACGCATAACTACCACAAAAACACGGTAACAAAATACATTATATTCAAGTAAATATTTCCCTTAGGGCCCTTCAATAGTTCATTTTAGTCTAATATTGTTTTTAATGAAGAAATTAAATATTTTCTTCAATCAGGAAAAATGCTCCCCACCTGGGAGTGAGCCGGTGTGTACCGAGCTCCCTGCTTAAGGGGTTAACAGAATACTAAAATTTTCAATTAATAGTGTCAACTTACCAGAAGTAGCAGATTTTAAAGTGGTCTCAAGGAGTATAGTTTTCAAAAGTGCCAGGTAACAGGTATAGCAAGAAATTGGCCTCATGTATAGTTCTACTGATCCCACAACAAAAGGGACCTTTCAATGAATTTCTGCAAATGTTCTGGTGCCAGTGTGTCTGTAGTACAAAGTTCTTTTAAAGTCATGTGCTAGAGCAATGAAATATGCTGAATTGTATCATTATTTATTTTCAGTTTGGACGGCTGTGGAAAATCTCCATCGAAATCTAACCTAGTTCTGAGCGTAACCAATAACTAAGACTTTCAGTAAACATGCAAGGAAGAAACCTCTTGTAAAAATGTCAACACTTTAGCATGAAACCTGATTTTGATTTTAGATTACTACTTAAAATTTCAAGTCAGTTCATACACTTAAGAAAATGGAAATTGCAACACCATGAAGGCATTGGTCGTTTGTGTTGATTTTCAAGATATGGAATGACGCCATGTAGGTATGTAAACGATCAAAGTTTCAGACCCATTGGATTGTTGCTACAGGTCTCCCCACGTGATTGGTTGCGGAGGAATCAACTCCAGTATACGGACTCTCGTGTAGCATAGTTGACTTGCAGTCTGTGCAGTGAAGTGTTCCCTATCAAACATGCCTTGACGACAGAGAAGAGCATGCTATCAACAACTGTCACCGTTTGAGAGGGCTCGGATAATTGGGCTGTGTGAGGCTGGATTATCGCTAAGGACTGTCGCTGCACGTGTTGGCCGACAGCCATCTATGCACATACATACATACATACATACATACATACATTTTCGCAAAACTTTTAATGATACTTCTTTGTACGGGGGTGAGGAGGGAGCTAGCCCGGTTCTGGTATTACTGCCAACTTGATGGAAATGAAATTGAATTGAATCAATAGTATGATTGATCAATAGGAATTTTTCTAAACCTTTATTATCTTAAGCCAACAACTGTGGCACACACAAATTATATAACATTATATAATATTTATCCATGTGAATCTTGCTCCTAACATGAATTCTGTATCTTGGCTTTGCTGTGTAAACAACAACAGTACTAGTACGTAAAGTATACGCCACATGTCTCACGGCGATGCATAGTTTGTGTTCAAATGTTGCCAATACGAATCTTGAAGATTTGCCGAGATGTACCAATTCAGCACTAGAGAGTCCAGGTATCACTAAAAGTTTCACGAGTAATACATACATACATACATACGTACGTTCGTACATACATACATACAAAGAAAGATGGAAGGATCAAAACACAAAAGGATAATCAATCTACACATTTTTTCCCCTCATTGTCCAGAATGTCTGCTCACCAGGAGACTGGGCATTAAAACTAATAGAGGACCATCTTTATAGATCTTCATTTGTGACATGTGAAGTCTAGGATAAGAACAAACCTGGATAAACAGAGGAAGAGACATAAAAGATAAAGATGCATATGGGTGGTAAAAGACTAGGAACACAGGAGAAAAGGTTCCCACAGTGTTAATATAAGTAAAATCCTTCTATATCTTTCTATACATGGCCTAAATTGTTACTAGTTTGTTCCTTTCCATTACTTAACTAACTTAACTACTACAAAACATTTAGTGAAATATGACTCATTTCATCATTATAAATTATTTAGCAAACATAAGTTGGTAAATCTAGGTAAGAGAAGAATCAAACCAGTTTATACATCCTCAGGTATATCTACTAACCTTGTACAGGCTTCCAGTTTCACCCTTCCGCCTTCCCTGGACCGTAGAGCTCTTGTTGCTTCATCAGTGTTACCATACAGATCAGAACCATCCAGGAAAGCCGTGGCCAAGTTCATTTGTTCTCGATGGTCTAGAATGAAACAATAACATTAGCCATTGGTTAATTACGGTATCACTGCATTTTATTAATTATGGTAATTTATTTTAATACATTCATTACATTTCCTTATGCAGAGCACAATACAAACTCCAGAACAGTTTTAAAAAAATGCAACACTTCAATTCCTTAGAAACAGTGAGATTTAATTTAAATTCCAGTCACTTTTATGATCTTAATCTACTACTCTATGATGAAATATTGTGGTATGTACTCATTTAAGTGTCTGACAATGAAAAAGAATAATTTATTATATACTAAAGATCAAATTAAGCCAGAGATACGGAAGTAACAAGTATGGATTTACACTTCAAGAAAATTTTGGGAAAGCTCATGAAGTTAATTCACCTTTGTTTTTGGTTTCCTACACTTGACACTTCACTTCACAGACATTTTTTTCCTCATCCTCAGATGTGCTATAAGTGTGTATTACCTCCTCTTGCACCAGTAATGGCATCCAACCTTTCAGACATTCTCCTGATTAATGCTGCGATGTCCTCCTGAGGAATCATCTCCCATTCTTCCAGGGAGCCTCCAGTAGCTCCTATAGGATCTCAGGATGGTGATAATGGATCTTTCTCGACAGCTGGTCCCATAGATACTCAATAGGATTCAAATTGGGGTTTTGAGCAGGTCAAACCTTAACATGAATCTCTGATAAATCCACGAACTGTTACACACATCTTGCAACATGTGGGCATGCACTGTCCTACATTAGTGCAAAACCATCTCCAATAAATGGAGCAATAGGCACAATATGCTCCAGAAGGATTTGCTCCACATACTGTGTGGTGTAATGCTCCCACTCTACACAGTTGTATTGATTCCTGCCCACACAATTAGAGAACCCCAAACTCTTTCTTGCGTTAATATTCATAGAATTGTTAGTTCCATCACTGCTAATCATTACAATTTCAATTGCAAAACGGGAACTGGTAAATGTTGATTCTGTAGTCAGGTCATCAA
Organism: Anabrus simplex; assembly: GCF_040414725.1. Classification (NCBI taxonomy): domain Eukaryota; kingdom Metazoa; phylum Arthropoda; class Insecta; order Orthoptera; family Tettigoniidae; genus Anabrus; species Anabrus simplex. The sequence continues at coordinate 160,566,733 of NC_090270.1, read as the reverse complement.
TCACCACATCTACAGTACTTGAGTGGTATTAGCAGTATGCAAGCCACTGGACAACACTGTAAATAACCACCAGCTGACGCAGAACTGCTAGATGGTGTTTCCACATCAACCAACGTAAGTAAAATGAAATGTTCCCATAGTGCTTATTAAAATCATGCTGAAATGCTTGGTAATTAAATTTTAGGCCTTCTCCACGATTTTCATTAAATTCCCTCCACACACACACACACACACACACACACACACACACACACACACACACACGCACGCACGCACGCACACACGCACACACACACACACACACACACACACAGAGAGAGAGAGAGAGAGAAATTAGGGAAAATTAAAAAGTGCATTTCTTGGTTACTGTGGATACAACCAACACAGGAATACCTTTTTTTTTTAATTCCAAGCAATGTACAGACAAAACTCTTATTATATATATATATATATTTATAGATGAGCCCCTTTGTCAACAAACAATGTACATTGAAACAGGTGCCTACTTTCCTGTTACACTGTATATTCCTCTTACATCTTTCCAGAAAATCCCTAAAAATAGAAGCTTAAAAGTTATTTATATGTAATTATAGAAATTATAACTTTCTTTCACCTGTTCTCACAGAACATAAACAAAATATTTTAAGCAATAAATGAAGTGTACATAATTTGGTAGTATTATTAATGGAATCAGGTATTTTAATTCGTACATGGAAAATTTAACTTACCAAAATGACAATCTTCTGTGATTGAAGGTAGCGAGCGCATGAGCTCTCGACAAACTCCCTGATCCAGTAGAGGAGTACATTCAGGATGTGCACGATTGCAGCATTGTACTGTATCTGCAAGGATAACAAAGAATGCTATCTGTAATTTGCTTTCAGCACTGGCAAGGGGACTCGATAAACATGTTTTGCTGAGAAGTGTATATCAATCTAAAGTGGCTTCTTACGTGTGTGAATATGCTTAAAAGCCTAGACGGTCTCCACATCCTGTAGTGTGGGAGGGCCATGTACCTTGGCAGTAATATCTGCATGAAAACAAAGGACTCTGCACAGCCGAATGCCTGAGTGAGAACCCCTCCATATACGCTACAGGGTACGTGCTTATATTGCATCGTTAGACATCGGACCCTGGATAATCTCTTCCATGAGTGCTGTATAAAACTTTGTTTCTTCATTTAGCTCTTCATCTTCTACATAACCATCAATGTCAGTAATTTCTGCTTCATAATACAGATCTTCGAGGTATTCCTTCCAGCATTCCATCAGTCACATACTCTTTCATTTTGAAATGGTCAAGTTACCTTCTATGCTCTTTTATGTTGCCCATGGTTCTTTGCTTGTAGCTGAAAGATTTATCAGGTTTCCCTTTCTTCAGCTAATCTTCAATTTCTTTACTTACTTCGTTAATCTAGTTACCCTTTTCCATGTGACATCTCACTGTTATCATTTGTTTTGGAGGCTTATGTTGATCAGGTTCTATATGTCTTAATTTGTTCCTCTTTTTAATAAATTCAAGGATTTCTTGGGTCATCCACTGCTTCCTTGGTTCCAGTTTTCTTTTACTTAGGACTTCTGTGGCAGCTTTCTCTAAACAACTTCTGATGTTTTCCCACCCAAGGGCTCATTACTTATTCTTTTAGTTGCATCTCTGAATCTCTGTGCCACAATAAAAACCTGAAGTTTATTTAATCATCGCTTCTACTGCTTAAATGTTTCATGCTTCTTAAATCTTATATTTCTCTTAGCTGCAACAATAATGTGGTCACTGTTAATTTAAGCCCCTGGGTAACTATGACAGGATTTCACTGGATTCCTATATCTCTGTCTGAATATGATATCATTAATTTGATGTCTTCTTATCTTCAGGCACCTTCTGAGTACAGTGCCTTTTTCAGGGAACCTCGAAGCATGTGTTTGCCATTACCAACTCATGATGCTCACAGAATTCTAGCAGTGTTTTGCCTTTAGTGCTTTTCCCATCCAAGCTGAACTAACCAGCTTATGTATTATTGTGAGAACCAACAGAAGCATTAAAATCACCCATCAAAATAATATCTGATTTCTTATCTGTTACTGGTATTTCAAATATTTCTTCTATTTGTTCATCTATGTCTTCTACTTCCTCATATTGACCATTTGTAGTGGGAAAGTATACTTGTATTATTATCAAATCTACTGGATTAGCTTTTATTTTTATCATCAGAATTCTGTTGTTAATATGGTAAAGGTTTTCTACATTGTGGACCCATTTTTCTTTCAATACAATGGTTACTCCATTGCTTCCAGTTTTGACACTGCCTATGTGAATTACTCCAAAGTCTTCAGACCTGAAGTCTCCCTTGCCTGCCCATCTCATTTCACATACAGTATCCCTAGGACATCTAAATTGCTCTTTCTCATTGTTCTTCACCTCTTCTTGTCTACCAGTTCTAAGCAGAGTTTTAACATTCCATGTGCCAGCAAAGAACTTATCATTCACCTTGTGAGGATTTTGCATGATGATGACTGTAGAAACTTTGCTGCTGTTTTTCCCTCCCATCCTGGATCATGGTTTCCAATTTCTATGATCAGTAGAATCACCATCGTAGCAAAACTCAGCATGGTTACTACACTTGAGATACCCTCAAGATCTTTAATGAAGTGGTTTTCCACTGCCTTCTACATTCTCATGCCATTGACCTTAGTTTCTTCTGCTTTTAGAGATGATTTCTCATCCCAAGGATGTCTGAATCATTGGCTGAATGGTCCTCATACTGGCCTTCAGTTCAGAGGGTCCCGGGTTCGATTCCTGGCCGGGTCAGAAATTTTAACCTTCATTGGTTAATTGCAATGGCTCGGGTTCTGGGTGTTGGTGCTGTCCCCAACATCCCTGCAACTCACACACCACGCATAACACTATCCTCCACCACAATAACACGCAGTTACCTACACATGGCAGATGCCACCCACCTTCATCAGAGGGTCTGCCACTAACCCGGTTAGAAACAGCCACACAAATTTTTAAAAAATCCCAAGGATAAGAGGTTCTCCTGCTCATCTGCCCTCCAAGGAGGCTGTTGGCAGGATGAAGTGTTACTCTTTATCCCAGGAGTAATTCGGCTGGCTGATTATGGTAATGTAGTCACCACATTCCTAAGCCTAAGAGACACTAACTAATTGAAATATTTAAAAATAGATTATCAAATGCCACGCGTAACACCACTTGGCAACAAAACAGAACTTAAAAGCACAACATACTGGAAAACAGTCATACACATCTGAAAATAGTGAATTAACTATTAATATTATGATCACCATTAATATCTTATCTAGCATGTTCACATAGGATCAGCTGGGAAACTGATAAAAACTCATCACCATCAATATAGAAGATATTAAAATCTATGACTTATGAGCATTTCAGCCCCCTTGTCACTTGTTGGATATAGCTGACCACAGAGAGGTTCTACATAATTATACTTCTAGGATCATAGGAAGTTGTCATAAGTATAGAATCATGAATAACTGAGGTCAGTGCATAGGTCATAACAAAATTTAGAGTTACTGGTACTGTACATTATCGCATCAAATGTGGAAAGAAAGAGATGTGTTACACAATCACTGAGCATAGAAAATATGTGCATCCACTAACCTTAGAATGTTACTAGAATATGGTAGATACACATTTTACTACAGGGTCACAGATTCTAAATAGAGTCTATCAACTTTGCAATAACACACAATAAGAGACAGTAAAAAGCAATACTGGCCAAAAGTACTATCTGAGGAGGCTTCCTATATGATTGTAAAGGTTAATATCATGTTACTCAGTCCATGGCAATCATATAAACAAATCTCATCAGCACTACAGTAACTACATGAAATACCTCGAAATTGATAGTGAAAAGCCATGTATAACACCATTTGGTAAAAAATGAAGACCTAAAAACACACTAATCTACAAGTCCAAATATACACATCTCTATCTGAAAACTGGAATAAACCATTAATATGTAGGCACCGTAAAATCTCTCATCTACCTCCACCAGAACAACAAATATTCAATGATGATTAAAAAAAAAGGAAAGACAAGGGGAAAAAAGTAACAAAATGCCTCATGTTTGTGGAATTATTCCTGTAACTCCAGCACATGTTGATTATCACATCATTCATGTTCAAGCATACCAGGAAACAGCAGGAAGGCAAATGTCTATCAACAGGATTATTTCTTTGCATAACTGTGGCACGTGGAATTGTGGCCTCTAGCTGCTCTGATCAGATTAAATATGCTAATGTGCTCAAAGCAAGAGCTTGAAGATGATTATCTCTTACTTACAGAAGAGAATGAATAAAACAGTTTTTTAATGACCAGTGAAAATTTAATGTAATTAGCAAAAGGTGATCAAAATAATGCTAAAATGGAAGGAAAAAACAACAAGAAATTGGAAAGACTTTCCCATAATGAATGTAAAAGGTATGTATTAAACAAGTGCAGCAAATATTATGTGTACATAGTGTTCGAAAGGAATGATGTCCAGTCAGCCCATGTCCCACTTCTCTACAGTACTAAACCCAGTTATATACAATAACCTCTGAAAAGTGGTGGCAAAAGGGGCTCTGGTTAAGACCCAACAGGTCATTGTGCTACTTAGGTTCCAAAATGGGTGAAAAAAAAAAGTAAATAAATGCAATGTAAATTTTAATCTTATACCAGTTACCTAGTATTATTTGAAGTATTCCACATACTGTATATGAGTTGACTATGATTGTAAGTATAGGAGATATTATAAGTAGAATTTTGTAAACAATATCAATTTATTAAGGATGATCTATTTGTTTAATAGAAAAAATTGTTAGCGTAAATTGTATATTATTCTATTCTAGCAAAATTTTCTTCTTCTCTTGTTAATTTAAAATTTAGTGCTTGACAATAATGTATTTTAGTGTACCATTTGCCACCAAGGTAGACACCTCATTTGAAAATAAAGAGATTTTGATTTTGATTTGATTTGATTTGATATTATACCATGAATAAATAATTTTTATATTATCATAAGTACAGGTCCAACATTTTCCTCAACAGAAAGAACAAAAAACTGAACTGTAATAAAGTTAACAGTATCTCTTCGGAGACACAGTGTCATTACATATATCTTCATTATAGACTCTTATGCCTTTCAGTGTTCAGAAGGCAAGCATCTGTGAATTTACTAAACACCGCCACAATCGTCTATTTGTAATTAAACAAATTCTGTGGCCTTGTTTAGTTCTATAGCTCTTATCTTTCATTCGTTTAGAAACGGCATCTAACCATCATCATCTTGGTCTCCGAGATGAGTTATTTCAGAGATGAGTCTCCCTCTTTTTCTCTCACCCTCCATAACAAAATCCATTATTCTCCTAGGTAATCTATCCTCCTCCATTAACCTTACATGACCCCACCACCGAAGCTGGTTTATGCGTACAGCTTCATCTATCAACCTCATTCCGAACTTAGCCTTTATCTCCTTATTCAGAGTACCCTCCTGTCATTGTTCCCACCTCTTTTTACCACCAATCATTCTTGCTACTTTTATGACTGTTACTTCTAACTTATGAATAAGATATCCTGAGTCCACCCAGATTTCACTCCTGTAAGGAAAAGTTGGTCTGAAAACAGACAAATGTAAAGATAGTTTGGTCCGGGAGTTGACTTCCTTCTTACAGAATACTGTTGATCGCAACTGAAAGCTCACTGCATTAGCTTTACTGCACCTTGATTCAATCTCACTTACTATACTACCATCATGGGAGAACACACATCCTAAATATTTGAATTTATATACCTGTTCCAGCTTTCTATCCCCAATCTGACATTCAATTCCTTTGGATTTCTTACCTACTGACATAGTCTTAGAAAGGATAATTTTCATACCATACTCATTGCATCTATTTTCAAGTTCCAAGATATTAGACTGCAGGCTTTCAGCATAATCTGCCATTAAGACCAAGTCATCAGCAAAGGTCAGACTGCATACTACATTTCCACCTAACTGAATCCCTCCCAGTTTATATCTTTCAGCAGATGATCCATGTAAAATATGAACAACAAAGGTGAAAGATTACAGCCTTGTCTAACCTCTGTAAGTACCTTGAACCAAGAACTCATTCTACCATCAATTCTCACTGCAATCCAATTATCAACATAAATGCCTTTGATTGATTTTAATAATCTCCCCTTAATCTCATACTCCCTGAATACAGTGAATATATTTACCCTTGGTACTCTGTCATATGCCTTCTCTAGATCTATAAACCATTAACATAACTGTCCATTCCTCTCATACCATTTTTCAATTACCTGACACCTACTGAAAATCTCATCCTGAAAGCCCCTCTATGATCTGAAATCACACTGGTTTTCATCCAACTTTCTCTCAAGCACTTATCGCACCCTCCCTTCCAAGATGCCAGTGAACACTTTGCCTGGTATACTGTTCAATGAGATACCGGTACCTCAATAGCTGTTGCAATCCTTCCTGTTCCCAGTTAGGTGGAATTACTGCTTTTGTCCAATCAGGAGGTATCTTATTAACACTCAGTGCTAATCTTATTATTCTACTACCAGTTACTTCACTCACGTGGATTTTGTAATTTGATGAAAGTAATCGTACTTGGTACTATACTAAGATGAAATCTGAAAATCTCTAAAGTATAAAAACTCACCAAAAAAAAATTGAGTTTCATATACCCCAGAAACTCTTTGTAAACCACGTTTGTGGTATTGCCTTTTGGGGCTAAGATGACCGTGCGACACAGAACTGTATATGTCTCTCAAGTCGAAAAAAACAACAAAAAACACATGTTTATTTATTTTTAAAGGAGATTTAAAATACCTATTTCCACATCTGTAACATCTTCAGTTTTTGAGATAAAAAGAATTCAACCCCTTTATTAGTCCTTCCCCCACTATACCACCTAAGTGGATTTTCCAGGAAAAAAGTTCATGTTTCATTATTTTTAAAGATTTCAAATACAAATTTTCATGTCTGTAACATCTTCAGTTTTTGAGATATAATTATCCACATAAAAATAATTCAACCCCTTTTTCAGTCCTTTTTACACCCCCTCCACTGAATTGTTTTTTTGAAAACAAACAAATACTCGTCACTTTTCTTTTTTAAAGAGATTAAAAATATCAATTTTCATGTCTGTAACGTGTTAAGTTTTTGATATATACTGTATATATGCTCATTTTAAAAGTTAACTCCCTTTAACACTTCCCCTTAAGTGGAATTTCAGAAAACAAATTACAGTATGCATGTTCCTTTACTTTTACAGGAGATTCCAAATACGAATTTTCACATCTGTAACATGTTACATTTTTGAGATATACTCATTTTAAGAATTCACCCGCTTTGTCACTCCTGTTCACCACCCCTTAAGTAGATTTTCCAAAAACAAAATGATGTGTGTTTCTTTATTTTAAAGGAGACTCCAAATACCAATTTTCATGACTGTAACATGTTCAGTTTTCGAGATATAAGTATCCACATACAAGGTATTCAACCCTTTTTTCACCTTTTTTCACCCATGTTAACAGGATTTTCCGAAAACAAAAACGTTTTTCTTTATTTTTAAAGGAGATTCCAAATACCAATTTTCATGTCTTGATTTATGACAATGGAGTTCATTTACCATCCTTTCCACTCCATCAAGTGTAATTTCAACATAATTGTCCTCCTCCCAATGAGCTTTTTTGTTTGTAACATCACCAGAAATATTTACTTTTTCATTGAGAAGATGTTCAAAATATTCCTTCCACCTGTCCAGTGATTCCCTGGGATCTATTATGAGTTCACCTGAATTACCCAAAACACTATCCATTTCCTTTTTCTTTCTAAGATTCTTTATTACTGTCCAGAAAAGTTTTCCTGCTGCTTGACCTAGCCTTTCCAGGTTATTACCAAAATCTTCCCATGACTTTTGGATTCAACAACTACTATTTGTTTATGTTTCTTTCATCTATGTACAATTCCCTGTTTGGATTAGTCCTCGTTTGGAGCCATTTCTGAAAGGCCTTCTTTTTATGTTTACAAACTGCTCTCACTTCATCATTCCACCAAGATGTTTGGTTTTTCCCATCTTTACACATAGTTGTTTCTAGACAATCCCTTGCTGTTTCTCCTACAGCATCCCTGTGTGCCACCCATTCTCTTTCCATATCCTGAACCTGTTTACCATCCATTGCTTGGAACTTTTCAGTAATCATATCCATGTACTGCTGTTTAATTTTCTCATCCTGGAGATTTTCTACCCTTATTTGTCTGCAGACAGAGTTTACTTTCTGTATCCTAGGCCTAGAGATACTTAGTTCACTACAGATCAGATAGCAGTCTGTATCATTGAAAAATCCCTGGAAAACCTGCACATTCCTAACAGATTTCCTGAGTTCAATGTTGGTTAAGATATAGTCTCTTACGGATATGGTGCCCCTAACCTCCCATGTGTAGCAGTAAGTAGCCTTATGTTTGAAGAATGTATTCGTAACTGGTAAACCCATACTAGCACAAAAGTCCAGCAAATGCTTCCCATTCCTACTAGCTTCCATATCTTCCCCACATTTACAATCACACTTTTGTATTCTATTTCCAACTCTCGCATTGAAATCGCCCATTAGCACTATCCTATCCTTGATGTTGACCCTGAAATTTAACTCCTCTAGTTCAGCCTTCTAGAAGGTAACACCCTCTTTCTGACACAGATTATTAACTAGAACCACGTTTGTTACCCTGAATTTTGTCTGATGGTTATAGAATGTTGAGTCAATATGAGTGTAAACATTACATTTCTATTGATTAATATTTCCCATTAATGTTGAAAGATATAAGCCCCTACCTTTCCTATGACTAATGGTTTCCTCAGAGACCACCTAACTTTCCCCTAGGTTCTGTATGTTCCACCTATCTCTGGGAGATAGGCGGTGTGTGACATACCGATACCGGTGTTCCCATCAGAGCTCCTCTGTCAGTCTGTAATGATTATAGGCTGTCTTGTGTTTTAATTGTTTAAATTTTAAAGTTTATCCAGTATAGGTGATTTAGTGCTGTATTGTAGTTTGGAAAGTATGGGTGCTCGCCACCCATCCAGTGGATGACCACTCCCAGTGTAGCTTAACTCCATAGGTGTGTTTGTTTTGTCTGTATGTGTGTGTTGCACTCTAGCATGTGTTGTGTGCCCAAGAAAATATTGTACATTCAGTGAACATGACCAGCACAGCTGTTTACATGTATCGGTAAGTGGTAGTGCTGGATGGTCACCCATCCAAGCGCTGACCACACCCAATGTTGCTGGTCAGTGAACAGTGAGGCTGTTGCCGATGTTGTTTGCAGTGACGACTACTTTCATTAAACATGGGTTTACGTTGACGTGGGTGTGCGGATGTTAATTTTAAATAGCATTATTAATATGCAGCATGTATGGTGTGTGCACCGCCTCGTCTCCGGGGACCAGTGCTTCATCTTATGTACTAGGAAGACCGTGTGGTGTTGAAGACCAGTATTGATTATTTGAGGAAGTGAGAAGTTACATTCTCATGGAGGGTGGGGGTGGGGCATCTTGGCGGTGTGAAGGATGGTTGATACTTGGGTTGGTGTTTTTCAGGGGCCTCAGCTACTCGGTCCACCGAAGTGACTCTGAAGTGGGTTTGGTTGGTTGTTGAGGAAGTTAAGGAGTACTAACAGTAAGGGGTTGTATACTTGGCTGTTTGGGGGTGGTGTGGGGGTGGGGAGAATTAGTGACGGTTTGGGCCTTACTTTCTATTATTTTTAATTTTGTGGTACTTTTTACAACATACAAATGAAGCTGCAAAAAGTGGCCAGGCAATGCTGGTTGAAAAAAGCAGCTTTACCCCCATAGCAGTGCCACTGCAACTTGCCACCAGTCATTCACATGCTTAACAAAGTGTGTGTCCAGTATTTGCTTTGTATAGTATTTCATAAAATAGAGTGCCTCAAACAGATCTGTTATGCCATGATGCTCCTAATTTTCACCACGTCTATGAAACTGCTGTAAACCTGTCCACCTTCTGCTCACTCAAGTTCCAAAGTATAGAGCCATCCATGACTGCAAAGTAATAGACATATAGAACTGCAGTTCTTATGGTCCAAGCAGGAGTTCATTTGTGTTTTTCCAAAAAAAATGTATTGTTATGCATGAAAAATGTCAAACTTTAGAGGACATATACAATTTTTTCTTTGTTTTATTTTCCTGTGAGTGACAAACAGTGAGAGAATAATAGCCTCTTGAGGAATCAGGGTTAGAAACTGGTAGTATAGAGGAAAGTATTAGAAGAGACAGGCACCATCAGTCCATATCAGTAAGAGGCTTTGGCACTTGAGATGCTTGAAACTATTAGTACCAGATACTATTGAGCATCATAAGTCATGGTTACATAAACAGAAGCTTTCCTCACGGCCATCTTGCCTGGAGGCAGAGGCAAGTGAAAGTGAGTTCAACCAGCACTCACCTGGATTCAAAGTCGAGGCAATGTCGTGCAGAAGCATCTCTCCCCAGATGCCCACCAGGCTTGTTACATGTTCATGAGCTTGACTTTGTGAACTTGAACTCTGGATGCTTCTTGCTACAGTCTGAGGTGATGGTAAAGGCTGAGGCACCACAGACTGCCGTGGAGAGCTGACACCTGGAACAAGAATACAAGTCTATGAGTGGAGACCATGATAATCTTAAGCAAAATGTATTCTACAGTTTATTATCATTAGAAGCCTGTTTACTTCTTTGCTTCATTCCATTATTTATTTATTAGGGCCAGAGGCACAGCCTTATTTATCCCATGAATTTTTTTATGTTAAGTAACATCATCAGTCTTTGGTAGCAGACCACTTGCTGTTAAATTGCAGGGAAGAAAGGGATAGGAGCTGGCTGTCATGCTGAAATCAAATTTCAGTTCAGGGTATACGGTTAGGGGATTACTGGATTAACTAGAAGCAAAGACCAGGTTATCAACTTTTACGATTGGATAAGGCAATTAGTATGACATTAACATCGTATTTTACCACCTATTATTTCTGAAAGGGGCTGCCTGGCGAGGCGGTAAAGGCGTGCTCGGTTCGCCCAGAAGGACGTGGGTTCGAATCCCCGTCAGGAAGTCGTAAAATTTAAGAAACGAGATTTCTACTTCCGGAGGTGCATATGGCCCTAAGGTTCACTCAGCCTACACCAAAAATGAGTACCAGGTTAATTCCTGGGGGCAAAGGCGACCGGGCGTAGAGCTAACCACTCTACCCCATCATGTGCCGCGGTTAACAATGGTGAAAGCCTCTCCCTTCCACTCCTCCAAGGGCCTTCATGGCCTGTATGGAGGTGTCTTTGTCTTTGTTTATTATTTCTGAAAGGATATTAGGAGGGCCAATGTCACCAGGTCTCCAGAAAGGTTTTATAATAATTGCAGAAAGTATAAAACATTATTGAGTTTAATTCCTGAAAGTGACAGTCTTTCTCTGCTGGATATGAAACTACTGGTACCTTATTCTATATATCTAACATGAAGTCGCCTGTTGTCATAAATGCCAGGTAATTTAGTTACACTTATACTTAAAAGTACTTATACACTATACTTATACTTATATTTATACTTATAAAAGTTAACTCATGCTTCATCTGCCATGATGAAGTGAACCAATCACATTCCAATGAACTTCAAATACCGGTAGGCTACTGTACATCATGAGACGAATAAGTTATTGGTGGTGAGTATAGCCATCTTCCACTTAAACTGCCCAGAATTATGATCCAAACAGCCCAATTCTGCCCTCAAGAATTCAGGCAAGATGTTTTAAGTCACCTGTTGTTTTAAATTCAAATTCCTTTAATTATATTCCAAGACTGTGAACACATGAGAGCATAGATATTTTTGCCTCATCATTAGGGCCTGGATTTTGAAAACTGCATATGCACATGTTCAAGTGTGTATTTTGAAGGTTAGTGCATATTCCGACGGTATTCACATATTTCTTATTCTCAATGTCCTAAATAGAGTTTTGAATGTATTGGACATTCCTTAAGAAATAATTTTTCCTATCTTCTGAGTAATGGATATACAGTACTGTACTTTCTTTCTAGCATATATTTCAAATAACTCTCCTTATGGTACAACTCTAAGTAACAGGATAATTTTTTCGGGGGTAACCAAAAGAACCTGCCTCACAGTCCTCACCACCACCAGACACCTATAGAGATTTATGCCAGACAGGTTGGTCACAACTCCCCCAGTTACCAACCACCCACTAGTCAAGTCTACTCCAAATCTGTTCCTTGAAAATTATTCAGTTTAGCAGGTCCTTATAAATGTGTAACATTAAGTGTTCCATATAACTTAGTTCCAGAAATATAAGGTTTTTGTGAACATACAGTACATAAGGAGAATTTTATTAAAGCAGATGGCAGTGTGTTTTCTGCCTAATATGCAAAAATGAGTGAAGTATGAGAATTTTTTAAAACTTGAACAACATTCTAAGACAACAGCACACATCCAATCAAAAGTGAAGAACAACACACCACAGAAGCAACTACTTCTTACTCAGGTAAAAGCCAAGTCTGAAATTTAACACATTTTCAACCAACCTTTGTAAAGCTTGTAGCAATATTTCATTTAAGTCAGAATCAACACTTGAGAAAAACCATTTACTATCACTGTACAAGTCAACCATTGACTCAATTCAAAGTACATAAATATATGTTGTCAAAGGAAAGCAAACTTCATAGTTGATAAGCTCTGCCTACATGAAACTGGAAAACCTTATCTTCTAGCATGCAACGTACTTGAAAGAACTAATCATAGTACAATAGCAAGTTTCATTAATGATGCCCTGCAACTACCGTGGCCAACTGAAACAAAAAACAATTGTTCTAAGGTGCTTGTGATGGTTACAGATGCAGATCCATAGATATATGCTGAAAGCAGCTAAGGCCCTCCAAGTATTTCATCCTAATCTAATTCACATTGCAGTGAAACTTCCAATAATCTGACACCTCTGAATAGTGGACAGTCTTAGAAGGAGACCACTTGTTGTTAAACTGGGGGGGAGGAAAGTGATCGGAACTGGCTATCATACTGAAATCACATTTCAATTCAGGGTACGTATATGGTTAGGGGATCACTGGATTAGCTAGAAGCAAAGACCAGATTATCAATTTTTATGGTATATTTACCACCTTTTTTCATATTTCTAAAAGGTTATTAGGAGGACCAATGACAACAGGTCCCAAGAAGGGTTTTATGATGATTGATAACTGCAGAAAGTGTAAAACATTGTACAGTCATAATTCCTGAAAAGTGACAGTCTTAAGAACCGTTCAAACTTATTAATAAAACTTCTTTAAGTACTGCCCCAACGAAAATTGGTTAAAAGATTAAAGAGAAACTGGATAAGGTGCTTACTTCAAATCCAGGATTAGGAAAGATCGAGTCAATCAACCAGTATACGTGTGGGGTTAAATCTTTGCCTGACGGGTGTTCTGAAATTTCTGTGCCAATGCACAAAAATGTTGATTGTCTTATCATTTCTACTGGTGTTGAAAGATAATTTTCAGCCTAAAAACTTAGTATTTTAACAGACAACAGCCAAAGTTTGACGCCAGAAAACCTTGGAAAACTTGTAGTCGTGTACAATAAACATTCATTCTGCACACAGTAAACAAGTGAATCTGAAATAAATGAACTCTTTCTTAAGTGCATATTATGTTATTTATAGTGTAGATATATTTTATAACTTTTTAATGTATATTTTCAGGAATTTTAGTTCATATAAATCCAGGCCCAACTCATCATATTGGCATCAAGTACCGTATCTAAATATCTTCCATATCATGCATTCATTTATTAATGGTATCTCATTTTAACTGAGAGTGAGTAAATGTGTGTATAAAAGTAGAGGCACTATATGTAACATATGATAATAATAATAATAATAATAATAATAATAATAATAATAATAATAATAATAATATTTGTATGATCTCTGCTACCATGTACAGGAATTTTGATAGAATGCCATTTAGGCACGTCAGTTTCAAATTCTGTTTTACTCTACCAGATAGCAGGGAAGTTGGAAAATATTTAATGGACGACCTATCACTGTGTTTTAATTAATTTTGTCAGACAAACACAGAATATGTCACGACTAGTGATGGGCAGTCTGAGACAAGGTTTCGAGATTTCTCGATATTTCTCGAGACTAGTGCAGGCACTATTTCTCGTGAGAAATTTCGAGAGATCTCGAGAGCGTTTTCCCCGCATTGTGTGGCAAGCAGCGTGTCGTAGGTCTACAGGTAGTTGGAGCTGAATATTGTTTGTGCCGAGTATGCGAATAGCAAACCACGCGCCTTCTCCATTCCGTAAATACGCGTCAACAAGCGACTAGGACGTTCATTTCTACCGAGGTATATTTTGACGCAGTATAACATAATTATAAAGGATACTAATTCTGGCATTTTATGCACTGGTAGGTACACGAATGAATAGGCTAATTACAGAAACTGACGGCTACTGTAGGTACACGTACCTGGATACTAGAGACGTGCATTATTCGAACTCGAGACGAGGCAAGATACGCCTAGCTTTATATGCAACCACCATTACGCATGAGTGGAATGTGTAATCTAAAATGCTTGAGTTTGCTCCAATTCTTTCGACAGGTAAGTGTACATCGTTATCAGACCCTACATTCAATAACATACGACCACTGCTCGTGTTTGCCGATATTTTGGTGACGAAGGAAATAATTCCTTACAATGTTATAAAGTATTCGCGTCATAATTAGGTAGGCCCTACTTGTATATATAACGGTGCAATGTGCAATTGTGTCTAATTGTTCGCGACAACTTGAAGACTATGTCCGAAACGCAACGTAAGTCGTGGATGTCGGTTGTTTTGAAGAGATGTCACATAGCACAGACCGCTGTGTTACTTGTTCAAAAGAAGTAAAATACGTCGGCAGAAATACTTCTGGGATGATCCAGCACTTACAAACGCATAATATCAATGAAGAAGAATCGTCACAGAACACGTTCGGCCCGGTCTGCATCACAACAAGCTACCCTGTCGACAACGGTTGCGAGGTATCCAGGTAGGTGTACATCCTATCTACGGTTATTAACAAATTATACGGGTTATTCGGCTAAGAAGTCCACGTGGAATAACTCGTGAACACTTTAAGATAGGTATTGACATTCTGTTTTCACTTACGTTAATGGTATCAAGGAGCTCATAGTTCAACGTGCAGTGCTTCCCTAGCTTTTTGACAAAATTTATCGTAACACACGTTTCCATGTGAGAACTGCTGATGATAACTATCAAGCTTACATTCATAGTTACTGGGACGGCGCACAGCTCGCAGCACACGAGAATCGATCTCGATGCCCATCATCCTTGTCGACAGAATTGGAGCAAATTCGGGCATTTTAGATTACACGTCCCACTCATGTGTGATGGGGGTTGCATATGTAGCAAAGCACATCTTCCCCGTCTCAAGTTCGAATAATGCACGCCTTTAGTATCCAAGAAGGTGGACATCCTATCTACAGTTAATCACAAATTATGCAGGGTTATTCGGCTAATATGTCCACCCCAAATAAGTCGTGAACAGTTAAAGATACTGGAATTTTGTTTTCACATTAGTTAATGGTATTAAGGGGTTCATAGTTGAACATGCAGTACTTTTCCAGGCTTTTGACAAAATGTATTGGCTCACACGTTTTCATACGAGAACGTTATTTCACGCAATGGCTGCCAATGATATACTATCAAATTTACACTCGTAGTTACTGATACGTCGAACAGCTTCCAGTACAGAAGAATCGGTCTCGAAATTCTCGCGAGAGTCTCGAGATCTGCGACGTCAGTCTCGAGCGAGTGCGTTGCCCATCACTAATGATAACGCAGTTATAAGCCATAGAAGTTGTATCCATTGGTGTCCTAGTTGAGCTGAAATACATATTTTTTTAAAAAATTCCTACACAGCCAAAAAATAAAGACCAAGCGAGCACCAAGATGTAGGAACTTGTTGATTGTGAAATAAAGAGATCATACTGAAACTTATAACAATTTTTCATGAACTAAAATTTGTTACTGGTATTAATGAAATGACAGATGCGCCGCCTTAATCTAGAAAACATTTCTTCTCTTTTCTCCATACTCTAATCTTTACTTTTTTGCACATATTTTTCCTGCAAATTCAAAAAGACCATTCCAGTAGAATTACGTTCCCCGCAGTCATTGACACACTGCTTTACGTTATGTCCCCTGCCATCTTGTAAGCATTACCTCCCATCTGTTTCTTTACAAAACCAAAAAGATGGTAGAGGGTTGTCATGTTGGAAGCATGGAAGGTGTGGCAGGATTTCCCATCCCATTTTCCAATTGGTGATCTGAGCAGAGTGATGGCGAATATTATTGTGTTAAAGGTTGAGCAACTTCCCCGAACATTTATAATACATTGTAAGATGGAACTTGGAAAGTGTATGGATATAACAGCAAGCATTTACACACTCATGAGCAATTGAATTAGAGATACCTGGCTAGTAGCATGTAGCATCCCACTTTGCCTTGACGACAGCCGTGAGGCAGCATGGCATGGACTGCACAAGACACCAGAAAAACTGGGAAGTCATTCTGATCCATGATTGCTGCACAACCTCCCGTAAACCACTAACATTAGTCGGAACGGGGTCCAGGGCATGCACGTCCCTTTCAACAGCATCCCAAATGTGCTCATTGGGATTGATATCGGGGTTCATCGGAAACCTGGCAAGCATCTTCAAGCATGTTCACATCTGTGGAGTGTTTATCGAACCAGTCAGCCACAATTCGGGAATGACAGGCTGTAGCATTGTCTTGCTGTAGGCACAGGTCATCTGCAGGGTGTTGGAGGTGAACATGATCTGCCAGCTGGTTCCTGTAACGTTTACCAGTGAGGGAGATGTGATATGTACTAGGGATCCTATTTCATCCTGCATGAATAGTCCCCATACGAGGGTACCACCAACACTGGCCTAACTGTACCCTGCTGTCAAGAGAGGTCCACTGCCTCAGGTGGATGACAATGCACTCATCCACAACTATAGGCATGTACCAACTGGCACCTCGACTCACCTGTCCAGGCGATCTGTTTTTATGCTTCAGGCATCCAATGGTGGTGTTCCTTCGCCCATGTCAGTCGTTTTGCCTTGTGAGAGGTGTTTAGTAGAGGTACCCTCGTGGGACACTTTCTTCTGTACTCCATTGTGAGGAGACAGCTCTGGATGGTATGGCTCCTCATATGTCGCTGTTGTCTAGCAGTGAATTCACAAATTCATGAGTGATCTGCTGCACTGTGGCCTGCCTATCCTCTCTTATTATCTGAGCTAGCCGGCGGTGACCTCCTGTCTTCAATATGTCATAGGACCAGACATTTGACCCTAGCGGCGGTGGTTTTGCCCGAATCCACGTACTACTGTACATTCTTGATACAGTGACCATTTGAAAGCCCACTGTCTGCACAACTTCAGAGATGGAGTGACCCATACGAACAGCGCCGACTATCTGGCCGCGAACAAATGCGCTCAGATCTCGTGTCTTACCCATCCTATAATTAAAGGTTACTCAATCAGCTTACAGGTCTGACCCATTGTTGATACATACATTCGCCGGGCCAAGCACAGCGCCATTTCCCCACTACGGCAGCTATCTGTAATTTGATTGCTAATTGGTGTAGTTTCCAGGGTTGCCAGATACCTGAAATCAAAGCACGGGACAGATGTATGGTCGAGGAAATCAACGGCGCTTGTATTTTGTAAGTTGAAAACTTCGTTTGAGAATGATAAATTTACTCAATTATTACACTGGCACTGTAGTGCAATTTATTAACGTAATGACTCAACATTCATAAATATACTGAAACTTCATTTCATTGTCCATACCAGCTCATTTGTCTGGCTCCATGGCTAAATGGTTAATATTCTGGCCTTTGATCCAACGGGTCCCAGTTTCGATTTTCAGCCGGGTGGGAAATTTCAACCATCATTAGTTAATTCTTCTGGCTCAGGGGCTGTGTATTAGTGCTCTCTTCGTCTTAGGTAGGATCTATGTTCAGAAACGCACAGGTCTCCTATAGGTCGTCAACTCGAAAAATCTGCACCAGGCCTCTCCAGAGGCCATATGGAAAAACACAGCTCAGTCACTTTTAATGTATTTTTCATTCCTCTGAACAGCTGAGCTGTTAACACTTTTGTAGTTCAAATTTACATCCATATCCATGATTTAAATATTTTCTGACAAAGCAACCAGGGTTCACTTCACTCCACAAGCTATGAAAACACAATGTTATTCTGCAATTGAAGTCCGTTCAAATGGGACACACGCAAAGTAGAGTAGAGACCAACTCGAGACTTCTTCCTGAGGAGTGTGGTTGGACTAAAGGATTATCATCCAGTCACAAACTCGAAACTTCGACTACCTCAGATACAGTACCTGTGACCTATTACGCAGCATATTCGCAAGGCTGGCCAACCCAAGAATCACCAGCCCGAAATTTAGACAACTATTACACCAAAGAAGAAAACCACAGCGTAGGCCCCTAAAGACTTTGCCCTCCTTGAAATAAATAACCGTTCATGTCCATCAGAGAGGGAAACATTAGCGTATTTATATACAGTATAATAATTCCGCGTGGCTAGTGCCGGGCTGATAGCTCGGGTGGTAGAGCGCCGGCCTTTCGCGCCCAACTCGGCATGTTCCAGTGGCGTATGCTGGGATCAAGACGTGAGCTACCACTAGGCTTAGGTTACCCCTTTTCGATGGTTGGTTTAGTGAACGTGAAGCCTTCAGCGTTCTGAGCTGCAGCCAATAGCCAACGGAGTAGCCTGCTGTGTTGTCAAGGCTACTTCACAAGCTACTGCCCTGGCCTCTGCCACTACCAGTGGAGATGGTTTAGCAAATTAACCCTCTACTGCATACTGTTGCCATTAGGCAACATATAAATTTTCACCTGTATAAATGGATAAATATTGTAGACAGAGGTAGTGTTATGGCACACCAACTGTACAGTCAATTTAACACATATACCAGTGATGCTTTTTTTTTTTACATAAGACAAAACAGCCCTGCAACGAAAGGTATTCCTTCCACCCTGTCAACATCCACGCGTACCAACCACCGTTTATTTTACGTGGGCCTTCCCCATCACATTACCACAGGCTTCAGAAGTACCTCTGGCTCAACCTCAAAGATATTACCGACCTACAGTCGTGCAAGTGTACTTGCGCCTTGCAGTACGTACCCATGGCCAGTAGGCAGTAATGTTCGGTCTTTGAATGTTAAAAGCTTAACGTAAAATACATGCATGCGTGTGTATATATCCATCCCAGTATGACAATCCACATCACATACGAGTGTTAAGCTAGTAGCCCCAGTTAAGAATTGCTGGTATTTCTAAAACACTGAATGTATGTTGAACATTAAAGCTTGAAATTTTCTTCACCAAACGAAAACGAAAAATAATTCATGCAGTAGAGGGTTGAAGTCCGGTTTTGTGGCTAAATGGATAGAATGCTTGGCTTTGGTCCGATGGCCCTGGATCAATTTTCAGAATCAACCCCCTCATACTGTTAATTGCCCTGGCTTGAGGACTGGGTGTTTATGACATCTTTGCCATTCATTTTGTCCTCATTAGGTTACCACCTATACAGATGGCATGCACTATTATTATTATTATTATTATTATTATTATTATTATTATTATTATTATTATTATTATTATTAAATACAAAACCGAGCTCGATAGCTGCAGTCGCTTAAGTGCGGCCAGTATCCAGTAATCGGGAGGTAGTAGGTTCGAACCCCACTGTCGGCAGCCCTGAAAATGGTTTTCCGTGGTTTCCCATTTTCACACCAGGCAAATGTTGGGGCTGTACCTTAATTAAGGCCACGGCCGCTTCCTTCCCATTCCTATGCCTTTCCTATCCCATCGTCGCCATAAGACCTATCTGTGTCAGTGCGACATAAAGCAAATAGAAAAAAAATTAAATACAAATATTGGATTTTACGGCGGGCGTACCCATCGTTACTGGTTAATTAGCTTCCACGGGAGATCAGTGGTGGTATCCGACCCATGATCACGGGTTCGATTCCAACCGACCAAAGAGAACCTGAACGATTGCATTTCATTTTAGCAGATCTAGCACACCTATCCCCCCGGTTCCCGGCCCTAACCGATATACCGGTACTGTACAGCAGCCACCCGAGCGTGGCAAGTTGAGGGGAGAGGGACGAGAGTCTGGGCTGCGATATCAGTCCCCGATGCCTAGCTCTCAGAAATACGTGCGACGTTTCTTCTCATTGTTTTCAAGTTTTGTAAATGGAACAATGTGTCAGATCATACATTATAATGTGCTTTAGACTTCCATCATTCTCAATTAAGGTTTGTGCTTCACCGATAGCCTTGGTAGCCCTCAGTATACGCCACTGGCAGGTTCGGTCCTGGCTCAGTCCGGTGGTATTCGAAGCTGCTCAAATACGCCAGCCTCGTGTCAGCAGATTCACTTGCACGTGAAAGAATTCCTGCGGGGAACAATTCTGGCATCTCGGCATCTCCAAAAGCTATAAAAATATAGTTGGTGGGACGTAAAACCAATAACATTATTATCTAGTCTGGTGCAACCCTTAGACTTGTGTGTCAGAGTTATTAAGTTTTAGGATTACTCTAACTAGGTAGTGGTTTTTGTTCTTAATATGTATTAAACATGTAAGTAACAATTGTCGTGAACATTGTAATTGGGACTAATGACCTGTTATGTTCACAATAAATAAATAAATAAATAAATAAATAAATAAATAAATAAATAAATAAATAAATAAATAAATAAATAAATAAATAAATAAATAAATAATGCAGACCCTCAGACAAAGGTGGGCGGCGTCTGCTATGTGAAGTGGAGTGTTATTGTAGTAGAGGATAGTGTTGTGTGTGGTGAGTGAATTGCAGGGATGTTGTGGACAGAGCGAACACCCTGCCCCGAAGCAAGGGAATTAGGTAATCATTTGAAGTTAAAATCTTAGATCCGTCCGGGAATCCAACCCGGGGCTTTCTGAACCGAAGAGCACTACGCCGACCAAAGAGCCGGACAGTGACTTTCTTTTAAGGTCTAAAATATGCATAACTTGCACAACATAAGCCTACACTTTTATATACACCTCTATCACAATTGCCGTCCCGGATAGGAACTGCCCGGAACGCGGGATATTTAGCACGAATACGGTAGGTCTACTCTCCTGCAGTATCCGAGACGCCTTGCAACCCTAATAGATTCCCCAGGTTCAAGAAATTTAACTAGAGTGCACCTCTCTGCATCGCAGAA
This sequence comes from Anabrus simplex, assembly GCF_040414725.1. Lineage (NCBI taxonomy): Eukaryota > Metazoa > Arthropoda > Insecta > Orthoptera > Tettigoniidae > Anabrus > Anabrus simplex. Next base: position 160,545,359 of record NC_090270.1, on the reverse strand, counting down.
GGCGGCCGGTGCCCTGCAGATTGCAGTGTCCTCGCTTTCCTTCTTGTCGGTGAATTCGGATGGTACCATTCTATGCTCTACCGTTTTTAGAGTTCATAATGTTGAAGCCAGCTTTCATTACTGTACCGGGCGGTACACCTCTACGCGACGCAAGTTCAAATCTTGTGCCAATTGAAACTTCTCTACTGGAGAAACCCGGAACTTTAACCACTGAACTAACTCTACTAGTTATCAGAAGAGGTCACTGAGTGTTTTTGATTTGCTTTTGTTTTTTCATTGATCAAGAAGTGTGAACATTCTCTAACAGATGTCTCTACAAAAAAAAAACTATGGTAATACACTCTGGTGCAATGGAATGAACTCTCTTGAAGACATTTTGTATTCTTAAGTTTTGTCTTTACTAAATTTTGTTCTTTTATTTTCTGGGTTGGCAATATTAATCTTTCTGTCCGCCAGTTTTGAACTCAGCCAATCCCGAATTTCTTTAATTTATTTTTGACCAATAATATCTTTCTTCTTCGATGTTGATGTATAACTTTTAGCGACCCAATAAAATGGGGGGGGGGGTGTCTACTCATTCCTGAAAGGTCTCGAACTTTCCACGAGAGTATAAAAACTGCTGATTTTCTTGTCTCGGTGCCACTTCAGTAACATCTAGCTTAGTGTGTGGATATGTAGCAGGGGGCGGGAAGTGCCTCTTTCTTCAAGCAGCAGTTCTTCTACAAGGTAATGGCCTTTTAACATCTTTATTTCTTGCTAGCTCAGCAGTGTAACTCTCGGGGAGGGTTCGAAACCTTTAATATGTAAACAACTAAACATGTAAACCCTTTTTCTTGCTAAACTTCTGTTTTCTTGAACTTTAAGTCGGGGATAGAGAGTGCTTTACCCTCTCGAGCTCCCTTTCATTTTGAAATGGAGGTGACTACGTTTTCATAACCGTTCTTCTCTTCTTTAATGTATTAAAATTTTCTCATACGGGTCACCTCCCTAGCTTGGGATTAGCCCCTGTGCATCGGCCTAGAGCCACTTAGGTTTTAAAATGTATATTTAGGAGTGCAAGTTTACGCCTCCAGTCCTTGCTGTACTTTGGGCCAGTAACTTAACCTGATGTCTTGTTTTCTTCATGCGAAGGCCCTGTAGGTTGGGTATTAAATACCCCTGTTTCTTTGTGTGCCTTGAGGGCAGTTAGTAGAGAAGTTTGTTGTGGCCTTTGATAGGCTTGTAAAATTGAGAGCAGGTTCGCTCTTTCTGGTATTATTAAGCGGGAGCAAGAGCTCCAGGTAATTAAGGGTTTTCTGCCCTTTGGTATTTGGTGATTGTGAGCTGAGAGCTCAGAGTTGTATACGGTGGGGCTTGAAGCCCAGATCATTAAGTTGTTCTCTAATCTTGGACTTTTTGATTGTGTACCTGATTTAACTGGTTATTTGTTGTATGCTCAAAAATTCTATGTCACCATTGTTAAGTTTTGAAAATATAACCTTTGTTGAAATTTTAATTCATCTTTCGAACTTGTAGTTAGACCCATTCCAGCCCGCACCTTCTTTCACCTCTGCTGATCCACCAAAACACGGTAACAATTACTATAAAACCACCTTTATCATTTCGATATCTCTGATGTGTGTTCTCCAGACAGGCTAGGGCAGGACTTTCTATTTGACACTTATGGGTGACCAGCGCATCTAGGTGTGATGACGATGATGAAAGGAGAAGGTGAAACCCGGTGTCGGCACATAGCTTGCTCCTGTTGAATAACACCAAGGGGTCTTAACGTCTCGATCCGACGAACGAATTGCCATCGACAGGTCATAGCCCTCACTCCATATGAATACTTGTGGAGAGGTTTAGAATTGAATCCAGGATTTTGACACACAATCTAGTGATTAGAAATTGTATATTACAACCTCTCCTACCCAACCGGCCAACATTCTGATGGTATTTTTTCCCACCAACGGGATTCGAACCGACTAACAACAGTGTCAGACCATAAAGAGTTGATGCCTACATACATGGGCACCAGACAGGCTCATTCTCTGAATTATATCTTGAACGATGTTTTTTCTCTGAACTTTGTGGTGTTCCGTTCATAAACGTACATCCTATTGGTTACAGAATTTCCGGTAACCTTAAGTTTTGCGATCACTGCATTCTACAGCAAGTTTTGTTCCAATTGTATCCACAGTGACACAAAATATCAATATATCACATACATTATCCCCTTAACACTGGTGGCGCCCATACACTCATTTCCTTATGCACGCTGGAAGTTCGGGTGAATTTCGGTAGCACGAATTTCCTCTTTAACAAGGAAATAAATTATATAACTTACAAGGAAACCCTTCCAACTCTAAGTCTTCCATAAGATTGAGATCTGGCACGACTTCAGTAGGAATGTTTTATTCAGCCATATCAAAATTAAATGCCCAGTCGTATATTTAGCTCCTGGCTTGGAGTGTCAAAGATTGCTCATTTAAGCATCGCGTAGATGGGAGTGAGCGGCGGGAAGCAGGTAGAAGAGGGAAAGTATTGTGTGTGCGAGAGAGAAAGAGTGAGAGCGTGACTCATGAACTGACCCGCCTCTACCTGCTGAACAAGGGTTTCCTTGTTAGTCGAAACAAAGTCAACGTCACATATTGCTGTCCTGTTGTCAGCTACATTGAAATAAATTCTTGGGGACAGAACAGAAATAAGCCGGGAATTCAAGAGGACAAACTGGGCCAAATATTCATTTATAGGAAGAGGAGTAGGAAGAGGGATTGGAATAACTTACCAAAGGAGATGTGAGCCTATTCGTGTTCCCCACAAAATTCGTAAACAAACAACTTATGTAATTCCTACAATTTTTCCAAGTCAGCTTTCCTATCACACGATTAAGCTCCTAAATGATATGAGAAATCGTAGGGAACGGTTACAAGGGAAACTTTGCCAAACGGCGTGAACAAGGTGTAGGCCTAGTATCCTCCTTTGACGACTATAGGAGGATGCTTGGAAAGAAACAGGCAGCTTCATTTACTGTTGTAATGAACAATGATAGTGGTATTTTTATTAAAATAGATGGTAGTGGTATACCGTATTTGATGATGTGCCTTCGATGAATGTATGTTTTAAAAGTGTCTATTTCCTTGGATGTAAAAATGTTTTATAAGAATCTGCGTGTGCCTACAGAGAAGTTTAAGTGGATAATATTGCAGTGCGATGGAAAAGAGGAATATTAGCGTAACAGGTGGAAAAAGCTGGAGAATTAGGTGAGTCATATTTCAAACACAGTACATCAAACCTACGTGGGAGAACAATCGAGGAACGAAACTGTGTGTTGTTTTGACGGCTCTTGTACAGCATCTGTTTGAACATGTTTCCACCTCTGACAGGATCTTTTATGCTTGTGATTTCTTTCAAAGAAGTGACATGGATGTGGTGGGTAGTAGCAAAAGAATAGTTGCTTTAGAACAATCGTCAGGTTCAACTCAACAGTATTCGCTAGAGTTTGTGATATGGGCTGCCTATCCAGGAGTCTGTCAGTCACTACGGAAACTAATATCATGACTACATCTCATGTATATATTTCGTAGAACAGGTTCTTAAGAATGTTATTAACTTGCTCTAAATTTGACCATAAAACCTTTGTATCTCACAGCTATCGAGAGGCAGAAAGTTACTGTTAATAATTTTTCCCCCCAAGAATATCTGGCATTGGGGCGTGTCGTAAGTGGGAAATTTGTTAAAGGAACGCTAAAATTATAATTATTGCAGCGTAATTACATTTAAAAATCAAGGTATATATATAATACCCAGCCAGTCACCTAATTCAGGTCAAGTGATAGCTGTCTCTTAGCATCAAGGTATCAACGACAATGAAACAAAGAAGCACTCGACGAGTTCGCTTTGCGACAGGAAGTCGAATGAAGCTTGCGAGCTAATTAAATCAGATGCTTTATAGAACTTGTATAGAATGCGCGTCGAGCCCGCAGCTAAGCCTGGTGTTACTTTCTCTTACTTGTCCTAGACTTCTCGTACACAGTATGATCTAATTATGACATTGGAAATGATTCGTTTGCAAACTTCAGACTTTTTCGACTTTACAACATAATTATGTGACCGTCTGAATGCAAACTTCGAGTTTCCGAGGCCCTGTTCTTTGTTTCTTCTTTTTGTAGCCTCATTATTTCCCTCTTCTGGTAAATTCTTGATTTCAACTTTAAAAGGGAATCAACGGTTACAATTATCTCTTCACGATAATAGACAAGATTCCTTGTGCAATTCCATTAGGTCTATTTTATTTTATGGGAAAGTGTTTGGAATGAGAATTTTCGGTCACGAACATTTCCGAATCTCCCTGTGGCTAAGGGGTGGCAGAACATCTGAAGTATTCCCCCTGCTTGTCATAACAGGTGACTGAAAAGGGACCTCCAGGGCTCCCAACTTAGAAGCGTGGGTTGACGACCATGGGGCCCCTAGCTGAGTCTCATTATTTCCACTTACTAGTGCTTTCATCTTTCCTAAATGGGCTCCCTTGATCGACTTTTGTTCTCTTCTGAACTCTGCGGTGTTAGCTTTGCGATATGTAGCGCAGTGGTTCTCAAAATTTGAGAGATCGGTACGCGGTAAATTGTTTTTTCCGTAAGATGAGGACGCGGTCCCAACAAATTCACTCATAAAACACGTTTCCATTTTTTAACTTAATTCATTTAAATAATGTTAGCATTAATAATTATGCATGACGTAATATTCTGTATTTTGGTAGTTTCCCTTCCTTTTGCCTTGAGGTTGATGCATAACTGGTTGTTGCGTCACAAACACCTTCAATATGACATCTCTTCATACCAACATAAAGCAAACTCCCTTCTCTTTTATTCATATTAACATCTAAAACAGTACGCATACATACATACATACATACATACATACATACATTATCATTATAGACTGTTATGCCTTTCAGCGTTCAGTCTGCAAGCCTCTGAGAATTAACTAAACGTCGCCACAATCCTCGATTTGCAACTAGTGTTGTGGCCTCATTTAGTTCTATACCTCTTATCTTTAAATCGTTAGAAACAGAGTCTAACCATCGTCGTCTTGGTCTCCCTCTACTTCTCTTACCCTCCATAACAGAGTCCATTATTCTCCTAGGTAACCTATCCTCCTCCATTCGCCTCACATGACCCCACCACCGAAGCCGGTTTATGCGCACTGCTTCATCCATCGAGTTCATTCCTAAATTAGCCTTTATCTCCTCATTCCGAGTACCCTCCTGCCATTGTTCCCACCTGTTTGTACCAGCAATCATTCTTGCTACTTTCATGTCTGTTACTTCTAACTTATGAATAAGATACGCATATTATATTTTTTTTAAATCACGACAATCAGATTTTGAAACAAGTTCTTACACACTGCTTCTTTTTTACAATTGGCTTTACGTCGCACCGACACAGATAGGTAGGTCTTATGGCGACGATGGGACCCCCACTGGGGGTGGGAAGGAAGCGACTGTGACCTTAATGAAGGTACAGCCCCAGCATTTGCCTGGTGTGAAAATGGGAAACCACGTAAAACCATATTCAGGGCTGCCGACAGTGGGGTTCGAACCCACTAACTCCGGAATGCTGCGCGACCCTAACCACACGGCCACTTGCTCGGTCTTATACGCTGTAATGCGAACTTACGAAGAGGCTATAACTACTCAGTATCGAGAACCAGATACGTTATTGTAAGTGAAGAAAAAAATGGTTCTGAGAGCAGAGGATTCGCCACTCATTGTTGTGATCGGCATGCAAGCAATTTTTATGACCGGTCGTAAACAACGGAAAACTCATTCCCGAATGCTCAGATTTCTATGTGGAAATTCCCTGATCATTCAGAAAGAAGTGTCTGTGTCACTGACATTTGCTCATGTCTGGCTCAGAATATTCACCCCCCTCCCTGTTACATGAGAGGGTACACAGCAATACATTGGAACTCGACATTGTTGAATGTATGAATGTGGGATATTGTTAAGTCTCTTCACACTTGTTGAGCAGCAGTTGTTATATTAGATAAAAATAATAACGTCCATATTTTTTGCCATGTAGAATAGTAGCTGCGAACAAGTAGACGATCCTCAGCCTGGATCTTCTAATGCGGCTCCAATACCAGAACAGTATCGACTGCTCTTAAAAGTGACAACATGGTAGCGTCATGCTTAAACTGGCTTTAAAGTAGGTGGTAGTATGTGACTAAAATGTGAATAAATTCAAATGGCCACAACAATTTCAAAAAAAAAAAAAGAAGGCATTATTTAAAATTTCTGAATGCAATAGAATGAAATACATGTTAAAATTAACCATTAACAATTTAACATACAACTAGGCCTATTTTATATATTACACTATATAATAGATATTCTGAGCCTCCGTGGCTTAGGCGGCAGGACTCCGGCCTTTCACCGCTGGGTATCGTGGTTCAAATTCCGGTCAATCCATGTGAGATTTGTTTTGAGAGAGTTTTCTCTGGATACTTGGAAATTTGTTTAGTAGGGTAATAGGGAGGTACATTCAGCGAAACAGGGTTGTATAGGGAGCGATGATAAGGGTAAAGGGATCTGGAATTCAAGTAGGGATGACATAAAAATGTTAGTGTTGAACTGTAGAAGTATTGTAAAGAAAGGAATAGAATTAAGTAATTTAATAGATATATTTACCAGATATTGTAATAGGAGTTATTCATGGCTGAGAAATGATATAATGGATGCAGAAATGTTCTCACGGAACTAGAGTGTGTATTGTAGAGATAGGATAGGAATGGTGGTCGGGGGAGTATTCATTCTGGTGAAAGAAGAATTTGTAAGCTACGAAAAAGTTAAAGATGAGAAACATGAAATTCTAGGTGTAAGGATAATTTCTAAAGATAGTAGGCAACGTGATGTCTTTGGAGTGGAAAGGGTAGCGCTGACACGGATTCAGAATTATTTGACAAGATAATCAGCTATGTGGGAAACGACATGAAAAGGAATGTGATTGTAGCGGGAGATCTGAATTTACCAAATGTCAATTGGGAAGAAAATGCGAACGACAGAAAGCATGACCAACAAATGGCAAATAAGCTAACATGGGAAGGACAGCTAATTCAGAAAGTGACGGAACCAACTAGAGGGAAAAATATCCTGGACGTGGTGCTGATAAAACTAGCTCTATAGAGAAACCGAAGTAATAGATGGTATTAGTGATCACGAAGCGGTTTTTGTTCTAGTTAAAAATAAATGTGATAGAAAGGAAGGTTATAAAAGTAGGACTATTAGGCAATACCATATGGCTGATAAAGTAGGCATGAGGCAGTTTAAAAAAAGTAATTATGATCGGTGGAAAACGGTAAATAAGAATGTAAACAGACTCTGGGATGGGTTTAAAGAAATTGTTGAGGAATGTGAAAACAGGTTTGTACCTTTAAAGGTGACAAGGAATGGTAAAGACCCACTTTATGATAATAGAGAAATAAAGAGACTAAGAAGGAGGTGCAGACTGGAAAGAAGTAGAGTTAGAAATGGCTGTGGAAGTAAGGAGAAATTGAAGGAACTTACTAGGAAATTGAATCTAGCAAAGAAGGCAGCTAAGGATAACATGATGGCAAGCGTAATTGGCAGTCATACAAATTTTAGTGAAAAATGGAAGGGTATGTATGGGTACTTTAAGGCAGAAACAGGTTCCAAGAAGGACATTCCAGGAATAATTAATGAACAAGGAGAGTGTGTATGTGAGGATCTTCAAAAGGCAGAAGTATTCAGTCAGCAGTATGTAAAGATTGTTGGTTACAAGGAGAATGTCGAGATAGAGGAGGTGACTAATGCTAAAGAAGTATTAAAATTTACAGATGATAACAATTATATTTTCAATAAGATACAAAAGTTGAAAACTAGAAAAGCGGCTGGAATTGATAAGATTTATGGGGATATACTAAAGACAATGGGTTGGGATATAGTACCATATCTGAAGTACTTATTTGATTATTGTTTGGTTGAAGGAGCTATACCAAATGAATGGAGAGTTGCTATAGTAGCCCCTGTGTATAAAGAAACGGTGATAGACATAAAGCTTAAAATTACAGGCCAATAAGTTTGACATGCGTTGTATGTAAGCGTTGGGAAGGCATTCTTTCTTATTACATTAGACATCTTTGCAAAATTAATAACTGGTTCGATAGAAGGCAATTCGGTTTTAGGAAAGGTTATTCCACTCAATCTCAACTTGTAGAATTCCAGCAAGATATAGCAGATATTTTGGATTCTGGAGGTCAAATGGACTGTATCGCGATTGGCCTGTCTAAAGCATTTGATAGGGTGGATCATGGGAGACTACTGATAAAAATGACTGTAATTGGACTAGACAAAAGGGTGACTGAATGGGTTGCTATATTTCTAGAAAATATATATCAGAGAATTAGAGTAGGCGAAGCTTTATCTGACCCTGTAATAATTAAGAGGGGAATTCCTCAAGGCAGTATTATCGGACCTTTATGTTTTCTTATATGTATAAATGATATGAGTAAAGGAGTGGAATCAGAGGTAAGGCTTTTCGCGGATGATGTTATTCTGTATAGAGTAATAAATAAGTTACAAGATTATGAGCAACTGCAAAATGACCTCAATAATGTTGTGAGATGGACAGTAGGCAATGGTATGAAGATAAACTGGGTTAAAAGTCAGGTTGTGAGTTTCACAAATAGGAAAAGTCTTCTGAGTTTTAATTACTGCGTTGATGGGGTGAAAGTTCCTTTTGGGGATGATTGTAAGTATCTGGGTGTTAATATAAGGAAAGATCTTCATTGGGGTAATCACATAAATGGGATTGTAAATAAAGGATACAGATCTCTGCACATGGTTATGAGGTGTTTAGGGGTTTAGTAAGAATGTAAAAGAGAGGGCTTATAAGTCTCTGGTAAGACCCTAACTAGAGTATGGTTCCAGTGTATGGGACCCTCACCAGGATTACTTGATTCAGGGACTGGAAAAATCCAAATAAAAGCAGCTCGATTTGTTCTGGGTGATTTCCGACAAAAGAGCAGAAAAATGTTGCAAAGTTTTGGCTGGGAAGAACCGGGAGAAAGGAGACGAGCTGCTCGACTAAGTGGTATGTTCCGAGCTGTCAGCGGAGAAATGGCGTGGAATGACATTAGTAGACGAATAAGTTTGAGTGGCGTCTTTAAAAGTAGGAAAGATCACAATATGAAGATAAAGTTGGAATACAAGAGGACAAATTGGGGCAAATATTCATTTATAGGAAGGGGAGTTAGGGATTGGAATAACTCACCAAGGGCAATGTCCAATAAATTTCCATTAGCGTTGAAATCATTTAAGAAAAGGCTAGGAAAACAGCAGATTAGGGAATCTGCCACCTGGGCGACTGGCCTAGATGCAGATCAGTATAAACTGACTGATTGATTTTGCTGTCATCTTTCATTCCAGCGACACTCTCCAATATTATTTCATTTCATTTTATTTCATTTCATTTCATTTCATTTCATCTGTCAGTCATTAATCATTGCCCAAGAGAAGTGCGACAGGCTAAGGCAGCCGGTACAATTCCTATCCTCGCCGCTAGATGGGGGCTTCATTCATTCCATTCCTGACCAGGTCGAATGACTGGAAACCAGCTGAGGATTTTTCATTAAATAGATAAATACGAAAGTGCCAATGCGAAATCCATCATTTTGTCGCGAAATACAGCTGTTGATATTCCCGGTATTCTTATAGAGTTCTTAAACCGGATTGGTCGCTGGAGCCATGAGCTAAATAGTTTCATAAATCGCACTAATACTACCAAAATGTTTTCATTCTTCCCCTGAAGGGGGAGGCGGGCCTCTTAGATGGTGACGCCGTCTCTCAGGCCGGGAGATTTGTTACGGTGAAGGAGATGCTCGGAGAAGGTGACGGGGTTGGCGGCTGTGGCCTATACTAGGAACTATCCCGGCATTCGCCTTAGTGCAGGAGAATGGAAAACCACGGAAAACCATTCTCAGGACAACCGACGGTGGGGACCAGCCGTGAGGTCCAGCCCTTTCCCGTCTCCCGAATGCAGAGGCGTAGAGCCACGGTAGAGCCGTGGCCACCCCTCCTCTGCTCGGTTGGCCGGTTGGAGTGCAGAACTGTTGGACCACAGACCAGCCGAGACCCCCTCTGCATCTACCGACGTCAATATACAATTTATGAAAGGTTTTTCCGTAGACTCGTACTGCAAATGAAATAGGAGCAACGGTTACAACACGTCTAATAACTGTAGGCGTACCGTAAGTAAGTTACGGATATTTATGCTCGAAGAGAACATGATCTGATCACCATTTAACGCTGCCTCAGAGAAACGAAAACGATTAGGGTTACTTTAAAGACATAATTGGCTGTTTCCCAGAAGTATGAGCTCTTGAACTGGTCTCCGGGGAAAGTGACCAGGTCTCTTTTGCTAGCCTGTGGCACCAACCAGAGAAAGTCGAAACATCGCTCTTTTTGTTTGGATTAGAGAAATGATTTTGAAGGGAAGGACGGACGGAATTTCCTGGCTGACTTTACTCGCTAGAATGCGGTTCAAGAAGAACTAGTTTCTTCGCTTGTGTTGTAACCAGACAGAGATGAAAGGGAAAATGAGATCAAGAAACTAAGGAACTTGGTGAACTTCCAAATTCTTATTGCATTAGAGGGAGAAAGTTGTTCATTAATTCTGATACATACCGGTAAGGGTAGTTCCCATAAGTCAGTATTGTCGAGATGTAATTACTTAAGTCAGCTGATGAGCAGCATTCTCCGCGTTTAAGGGCTCAAAATGTTACACATTGTTCAGGCGCAGTAGATAATTGGAATGTCAAAATTATACACACAGATTATTATTATTATTATTATTATTATTATTATTATTATTATTATTATTAATATTATTATTCTTTTATCGATTTTGGCCAGCTGTGGACCACGTAAATAACTCATGATTTAAACTTTCTTTGGCGCCAGTACTCCTTCATCCTCCTGCTTGCTGCTTCTTTTCTTTCAGCCGTCCATTGTTGTTTCTTCTTGGTCGCTGTTTCTGGCTCTAGGAAACCCTTAAATGAGTGTAGCTGTTTTCTGAAGGTGGTTCTATTGCGGATGTCTTGCTGTGTGATGTTCATTTCCTGCAAATCCTTCTTCGTGTTAACAAACCATTTTTCATAAGAGCTGCCTTTCCTATTGGGTTTATTGAAGTGGTTAAAGATTTTCTTGGCAAGTCTGTCATCAGGCATTCTTGAAATATGTCCAAAAAATTTAACTCTTCGTTTTCGAATGACATCTGAAATCCTACTACATGTTTTATATATTTCTTTGTTACTGCGTAATCGATATGTGTCAGTACATTTCTTTGGACCGAGGATTTCTCTTAGAATCTTTCTTTCCTTCTTCTCAATTTCTTCAATGTCTTTCCTGGTCTTTCCCAGGCATTCTGAAGCATACAAGCATTCTGGTTGAATTACTGCCTGATAGTGGCGTAGTTTTGTCCTAATAGAGATCCCTTTCTTGTTGTATGTGTTTTTCGTAAGGTGGAATGCAAGCTCCATTTTTCTGGCTCTCTCGCGGTTTGCTTCTTTATCAAGCCCATTAGGTTGTATAATCTCACCAAGGTATTTGAATTTAACAACTTTATCTATCTTACCATTGTTTGTTGTTACTGTGTATCTTGGGGCTTCTTTAATGTTGGTCATGAAATGTGTCTTTTCAAATGATATCTGCAGGCCAGTTTTCATTGCTACCTCTTTTAAAGTGTTAACTTGTATTATCGCCGATTCAATATTTTCTGATAGCAGTACAAGATCGTCAGCAAATGCTAAGCAGTTGATAGTGATGTTCTCTTTCTTGTATCCTATCCTTATTTGGTCTTTAATGCCTTTTCCTGCGAGTTCTCTTTCCCACTCTTTGATGACTTTATCCAGGACACAATTGAACAGCAGTGGGGATAGGCAATCTCCTTGCCTAACGCCTGTCTTTATTTCAAAGGGTTCAGATATCTCTCCCATAAACTTAACCTTTGAGTATGTGTTTGTTAAGGTCTCCTTTATTAGCTGTAATGTCTTGTTATCTGTACCCATTTCTCTAAGGATGTTAAACAATGTGCTCCTATCAACTGAAAACTGCTACATACTTCTTGCCCCTGGCAACTCTGTCTTTCAGTATTGTCTTGAGGTTCCAAATTTGTTCCACACATGATCGTCCCTTCCGAAAGCCTCCCTGGTATTCGCCGATTTTGTGTTCAACTTGTTGTTCTAATCTTGATAGTAATGCCATAGATAGTATCTTGTATGTCTCTTGAAGGAGAGAGATGCCTCTGTAATTGCTGACATCTGTTCTGTCCCCTTTCTTGTGTAGTGGGTGTATTAAGGCTAATTTCCAATCATCAGGAATCTTACAAGTGATCCAGATTTCTTGCATTAACTGGCATAGGTTCTTGATCATTTGGGGGCTCACATGTTTCCATGGTTCAGTCGTTATTGAGTCTTTACCAGCTGCTTTGTTATTCTTAAGCTTCTTGATTAGATTTGTGATTTCTGTTTCATCTGGCGGTGTGGAGTCTGGGTTCTGTTGCGTATGTTCTGTGGCGAGCTTCTCCTCTGGAACTGGGCAGTTAAGCAGCTGTTTAAAGTATTCTGCTAACAGTTGGCAATTTTCTTCATTGTTTGTTGCGATGGTGCCATCCTCTTTCTTGAAACACAAGCTCGGTGGTTGGTATTTAGAAAGGCTCCTCTTAAATGTCTTGTAAAAGTCCCTCGTGTTATTCTTTTGGAAGTTTTGTTCTATTCCAGCCAGTTGTTCTTTCTCGAATTTTCTTTTTTCTCCTCTTATGATTTTTGCAGTTGATTTTCTTTGTTCTTTGAAGCTGTTGTAATCTTCCTCTTTCTTTGATGAGTACCACTTCTTCCATCTTTGTAGTCTGAGTGATATTGCCTGTTCACATCTTTCATTCCACCATGGATGTTTTCGTGATTTCTTGAGTAATGCTGTTTCTTTGGCTGCTCCTATCATGGTCTGCTGCATTTGCTTCCATTCAGTTGTTTCAATGTTCGTCAGTTCTTGGTACTTGTTGCTGTTCTGTTTTAGCTTTTGAGTGTCGAATCTTAGTACTCTGTTGTTTGTGCGTTTCTTCTTGCTGCTGGGAATAAACTTTATCTATGATTGTTAAATAGTGATCTGTTTCTATGTTGGCTCCTTTCTTAACTTTAACATTCATGATTTCTTTTTGACCTATGGGAGATTGCAACGTGATCAATTTGATATTTTCCTAATAGTTTGTTTGGTGATGCCCATGTCGTTTGTTTCCTAGGAAGCTTCTTGAAATGAGTGGACATCAGTTTCAAATTAAAGTTCCTACAGAACTCTATAAGTCTTTGCCCATTTCTGTTGGTTCTTCTATGAGCTGGGAAATCCCCACTATTCTCTTGTAGACTTTTTCTCGTCCTACTTGTGCGTTGAAATCCCCAAGTAGTATTTTCACATGATTATCAGGAATTTTTGATGTCACCAATTCTAATTCTTCCCAAAAGTCGTCTACCTTTTTGAGTTAGTTCGATTGTCATCATTAATTGGTGCATGAGCATTAATGAGGGTGTATATTTTCTTTGCACACTTAATGGTTAGTAGTGAGAGCCTTCCATTTGGAGACTGGAAGTCTATAACCGAATTTAGAATCTTTTTATTGATTACAAATGCTGTTCCTAAGTGTGGCATATTCTTCATGATCCTTATACCAACCTTGCCTTTCAGGATTCTATAGTTGCTTGATTCCATCGCGATGTCATCCGTGAATCTTGTTTCTTGAAGTGCCATGATCAGAATATTTTGCTGGTCCATTACGTCTGTAAGTTGTTTAAGTTTTCCTGTTTTTAGGAGTGAATTTATGTTCAGCGTGCCAAAAAAGTGTTTCCGTTTAGGTCTTAATTTTAGTGTATTCAGTTTGGATGCGTGTGATGGCAATGGGTTTCCTAGATGCTCCGACTCATCTATGCATGGTGGTTTGGGCTCTCCAGAATCCGATGGCCCAAGTGCACTGCTTGTAGCAGTGGTGGATTTCCTCTTGAGGCTACCACCTGGAGTAGTTTCCGTAAGAAATGTTTCCATCATGCGAGTTAATGGGAGTTGTTGGGGGAGCCGACCGGGGTCAGCTCAAGATACCACTAAAGTTGTAAGCCTTAGGGTTGCTCCTTTCCAGCAGATGTGTCTGGATTGTAGCTCAACTGTCGGGGATAGGTTATTCTTCACCTTCACCACCGTAGAGGTTATGTATTATATTTCTGTGAAAGCTGTTGGTCACCTTCTTCATCTGTAACCCAGACAGGGGCCCTTACAGGGTGCTATCATCCGGAGCCAGATGAACCCTGGTTTTTTTTACGAGGTGTTACTCCTCCCCCTCCTCCTTCCTCATCACTTGCGAGATGAAACCCCGGGCTTCCTCAGAAAGAACAAGTGACATAGCCTCCTCCTTCGAGGAGAATAAAAGTAAATTAGTACACTGCATTGGGCACCGTTTGAAAGTGGCTACGCAAATTTGAAATTGTTGTGAAAAAGTGAAAACTTGTTTCGCCTCCTCATTGTCTATACTAGACTTAACTAAAGTTGGCGTCTGACAGGTAAGGTTGGAGGGAGGAGCATTGCACGTGGCATTTCACGATGTTGCCACATTCCAGCATTCCTTTCTACATGCTCTTACCCCTCGCTTCCGGCTCACTTGTTCCCTCCTTCATTCTGACCGCTGTGATCTTTTGTAGACTATCTGGCCAGGCGGTGTCGTCCCATTTGCGATCACTCTTATACAAATAGGTTCTTATCAGTGACAGTGACAGGTTTGGCAACTCCCAGCAAGACGAGCTGCCCTGAAGTTTTATCTCCATGGCAACCGCAGTCTCTCCACCCTCGTTTCCATGGCAACCACACAGCCACTCCCTTTATCCCGCCTCGGCAGGCAGTAAACGGACCTCCCTCCAAGAAATGTCACGCACCAACTCTTATTATTAGCAGTATAGTATACATTTCACAGGATGTCTGCGACGTTTCATCCCTGGATGCTATAGCAGGAGGTCAACTGATCCACGATGGATCTGGAAATTGTGGTACAGTACATCATCTTCGGTTTAGAGAGGGCTTTTTAATAAGATCCCACACGAGGGGTCGGAATTGATATTCAGACGGGCAAGACGCAGACTTTTTTTAAAACTTCACACTTCATGGTCACTTATTCATAAAGTGTACCTGTATTCGTTATATTTGTTAGCCTGTCTATTTGCGAACAAAGTGAGACCAGATCGACGCGTTCACTCGTTACGGTGTTCCGAAATGTACTGGCTAAAAAATAAGGTAGTAGTTATTTTGTCACTGTTGTGATAGTACATATATCACACCCCAGAATTATATGTAGAAGTTAGAGATATTATTGTCAGTATTCGATTTATTATTATTATTATTATTATTATTATTATTTCATTTATATATTTTGCCATTTATATTGGTAAGCTGGAAGATATCCACATATGTAGGTATGAGTAATTTGTTTTGCACGAGTGGGAAAACATTGCTTTAAGAACTCTGGTAATTTGAATGAGTCATCTGGCTACCCCAGTGTTTGTTGATGTACTTGTGTCAGGAAATTCCATTAGTCATGTATATATCCCAGCCTGATGAGATGAGCTTGTTGTTCTACCAGGGAAATTTGATGATTCATGTAAAACTCCCGAGTGTTTGTTTATAACTTGGGAGAAAGAAGAGGTTTACTCATGATTGGCTAGCAAGCACCAATCGAGACGTATCATCTGAGAGGAGGGGGATGTTGATGTCTATAAAGGTTGATCATACGGCGGCAACCAGGACATTGTGAAGAAAACATTGTAAGGAACATTGTAAGGGTGATTGTAGAGGTGATTGTAAAGGAACGAGAAGGAAGATAACTACAACTACAACTGAGGCACTGTACGGGAAGGAAGTAGTGCTGATACACGGTACTGGAGTGACACGGCTGCAATGGACTGGACTTCAAACGTTCGTGGAGCGTAGTCTTGTTATGTTCGTGGAAAGTGACTGATTGTGGAGAGTGCTTGCGCATTAAGTATTGTAGCACTTGTGGCGGCCTAGCATTATATGTTGGTGAAAGCTATCTCAGACTTTCCATAAATTTATGTTGAGGATCGACAGACGTGTGTATATATCTTTACAACAAGTGTTAAAATATGTGAACACAGTAGTACAAGGTACAGTATCTGTGTGATGTGATAACTGCCGATTATGAGAATCGGTAAGTCGAATTGATATAGAGACAGTGGAGGGTATTTATCTTCATACATGTACATTGTTCATCGGACCATCTACAAATGGTAGCTTAGTTCTCGCTTTCGTTTTCCCACGATTTTCATTATTTTTGTTGTTGTTGTAAATATGGAGTCTTCCAGCAATATTTTATGTGTGTATTATATGTATAATGTTGTATGTTGATGAGGTGCTCATGCACGGAATTTGTTAAGAATATAGTTAGCTATTTTAGAATCAGTGTTATTGATGAACCTAGGTGCAGTTCCTACCTAATTAGTCATTTTCAGGAGGTTAGGTAAGGCCTGCAGCAGATGTACCAGTACGCAGCATTATGTACACGCCCTGGGATATACAGTTTATCATGCTCTTATCTAAATTCGAGGGATCCATTCTGGTGAACTCTGGCGCCCATACTACGGACATTTCGGTTAATTATGCTTATTAATTTTATTAAGTTTTTGAGTAATTTTATTTATATATTTTATTTATGATTATATTTATTATTATCATCAAAAAAGTTACACTGTTACACAATTGTAACGGATGAAATTTGCAACAGACATAAAAATAATGTGTTACTGTTAGTTTTCGTAACGAAAAATAAATTAAAATTATGTCTCTCTCTTGCTGTGAGTTCTGACGGTGGAATGATGAATGTTGTGTAACTCCCCGCCATTGACAACTACCATTAAGTGGCAAAAAATTAAACCTTTTTCTCATTCATAACCGATCACATAAAAAACGTAAAATAAAACTTATATGCACAGGAGATAGTTAAACCAATATTCTAATGACCAGTAGAATTAATTGAAAACTATGTAATAGGCTTCTAATAATACATTTCCTAATCAGTTTCCTGGCAAAAATAATATTATGGTTACTTGATTACTCCAGACCAAGGAATAGAAGAGAATTTCCAGTTTCGTGTTAGAAAATTTGCGGGTCTTTAGATTTTTAAGTCATTAAGAATTGAAGTGGTATGCATTGTTAAACAACAACAACAACAACAACAATAATAATAATAATAATAATAATAATAATAATAATAATAATAATAATAATAATAATAATAATAATAATAGTCCGCCTCTGTGGTGTAGTGGTTTTTGTGATTGGCTGCCACTCCCGGAGGCCCGGGTTCGAATTCCGGCTCTGCCACGAGGTCTGGAACGTGGTCCACTCAGACTCGGGAGGTAGAGGGGGGATTCAATTCCCGCCTCAGTCATCCTCGAAGGCAACTTACGGCCACGGCCGCTTCCTTCACTCTTCCTTCTCTATTCCTTCGAGTCTTCCCAACCCCACCACAAGGCCACTATTCAGCTTAGCAGGTGAGGGCACTTGGCTGAAGTACGGATCTTCCTCCCCAGTTGTATCTTCCGACCCAAAGTCTCACGCTCCAGGACACTGCCCTTGAGGCGGCAGAGAAGGGATACCTCACGATAAACCAACTCTGGACGTTAAACTGATTGAGAAATAATAATAATAATAATAATAATAATAATAATAATAATAATAATAATAATAATAATAATAATAATAATAATAATAATAATAATAACAATAATAATAATAATAATAATAATAATAATAATAATAATAATAATAGTCCGCCTCTGTGGTGTAGTGGTTTTTGTGATTGGCTGCCACTCCCGGAGGCCCGGGTTCGAATCCCGGCTCTGCCACGAGGGCTGGAACGTGGTCCACTCAGACTCGGGAGGTAGAGGGAGGATTCAATTCCCGCCTCAGTCATCCTCGAAGGCAACTTACGGCCACGGCCGCTTCCTTCACTCTTCCTTCTCTATTCCTTCGAGTCTTCCCAACCCCACCACAAGGCCACTATTCAGCTTAGCAGGTGAGGGCACTTGGCTGAAGTACGGATCTTCCTCCCCAGTTGTATCTTCCGACCCAAAGTCTCACGCTCCAGGACACTGCCCTTGAGGCGGCAGAGAAGGGATACCTCACGATAAACCAACTCTGGACGTTAAACCGATTGAGAAATAATAATAATAATAATAATAATAATAATAATAATAATAATAATAATAATAATAATAATAATAATAATAATATTAATAGTCCGCCTCTGTGTTGTAGTGGTTTTTGTGATTGGCTGCCACTCCCGGAGGCCCGGGTTCGAATCCCGGCTCTGCCACGAGGGCTGGAACGTGGTCCACTCAGACTCGGGAGGTAGAGGGAGGATTCAATTCCCGCCAGTCATCCTCGAAGGCAACTTACGGCCACGGCCGCTTCCTTCACTCTTCCTTCTCTATTCCTTCGAGTCTTCCCAACCCCACCACAAGGCCACTATTCAGCTTAGCAGGTGAGGGCACTTGGCTGAAGTACTGATCTTCCTCCCCAGTTGTATCTCCCGACCCAAAGTCTCACGCTCCAGGACACTGCCCTTGAGGCGGTAGAGGTGGGATACCTCACGATAAACCAACTCTGGACGTTAAACCGATTGAGAAATAATAATAATAATAATAATAATAATAATAATAATAATAATAATAATAATAATAATAATAATAATACATACATACATACATACATACATACATACATTATCATTATAGACTGTTATGCCTTTCAGCGTTCAGTCTGCAAGCCTCTGAGAATTTACTAAACGTCGCCACAATCCTCGATTTGCAACTAGTGTTGTGGCCTCATATAATAATAATAATAATAATAATAATAATAATAATAATAATAATAATAATAATAATAATAATAATAATAATAATAATAATTACGTTCCATGCAAGCAGGTCGAAAATATTAGAAAGCAATTCAGTATTGATAACTTTACTCAAAATGAAAACCTACAACCTGTTTCTCAGTCATTGACCGGGTCAGGGATGTAATGAATGAATCAGATATAGGCGATTAGTACGATGGGGTCGCCACTCCCGAGGTGATGACTGATAGAAGCTGTGAAATGATATTGGAGAGTGTTGCTGGAATGAAAGATGACAGGGAAAACCGGAGTACCCGGAGAAAAACCTGTCCCGCCTCCACTTTGTCCAGCACAAATCTCACATGGAGTGACTGGGATTTGAACCACGGTATCCAGCGGTGAGAGGCCGACGCGCTGCCGTCTGAGCCACGGAGGCTCTGATAACTTTACTATAATACATTATTTATAATAAGCTAATTCGTTATTACTTAATACAAACGTTCGTTATATAACTTTTAACATTGCAAACGTCCCACTAACGACTTTTATGGTTTTCGGAGAAGCTAAGGTGCCGGAATTTAGTCTCGCGGGAGTTCTTTTATGTGCAGTTTCGCGGGAGTTCTTTTATGTGCCAGTAAATCTACCGACACGAGGCTGACGTATTTGAGTACCTTCAAATACCACCGCACTGAGCCAGGATCGAACCTGTCAAGTTGGGGTCAGAAGGTGAGCACCTCAACCATCTGAGCCACTTAGCCGGGCTATAACATTGTAAGAAGTGTAATGCATGTTGAAATGTTATTTTAACTGTTATTTATAACCGGACTGTTTTGTAACTAAGACACAGGTAACGGTTACATGAAAATAACGTTTTCGGCCATAACTTGTACCGAGTTCGCGTAATCGAATGCTCAAAGCACGAGCCCGCACGAGGAAAGGTAGCATCAGATTTTTTTTCATTGTAATATTTAGTAGATGCCTTTAGTTACCTAGCAATGTCGGAATATTGAACGTATCACTAACAGTTTGCCAGAAGAAGCGTGTGATAAACATGGTACTTTCCGTTCATGCTGCAGAGTGAGCTGTTGTCATGTCGTAAATAGGTAAAGGCTTTGGTTAGAATGCAAACGTATTTTACAAGGCGCAAGTATGATCTACAGCTATGTAGGTGAATTGCATATATTTCAGGGGTTCTGATAGTTCAGATCGCTAGGATATACTTGCGCCTACCTCCTGAGGCCCAGAACATTTCTCTTTTGCTCATATCTTATAAAAGTGTGTACTTCTCTACCAGCGTCTTGGTGGGAGATAGTGAATTAAGAAGCATACCACTTCAAGGTAAACGAATTTCCAAAAAATTGAAACTCTAACATTTATGCCCAATTTTTACTTATTTTATTTTTAAAATGCTTTTCCTCGGGATATTCCATTTTTAAACAGTGTACTTTTAAAAGGACACGAGGCTTCAGGAGGTAATGCTTTTGCAATCTAACCTTTTAGTGGCTAAAAGTCCTTTCCCACATACTGTACAGTCCACTAAAAGTCTTGGATTGCCAGAATGATGGCCTGAAGATATCGGAATTCGCTCTGCGTGCGGGAGGCGGTAGAATACATCCACGGTATCCGCTTTCTTTTGGCGATATCTTCATTCTTCGAAGGAATAGACCTCTTAGTTTTCCCTTCCGTTTAATGCTTAGATAAGGTGGTTGCTCAGTATTACTTCCTCTTAAAACAATAATCACCACCACCACCTATCAGATATCAGTGCCACGCAGTTCCCCAATTGGCCTCACGCGACTGACAAGTGAGGAAACGCTGTTCCAGGACTCAGTCTTGAATTTACAAATAGGAAAAATCCTCTCCGATTTAATTACTGCGTTGATGGGGTGAAAGTTCCTTATGGGGATCATTGTAAGTATCTAGGTGTTATTATAAGGAAAGATCTTCATTGGGGAATCACATAAATGGGATTGTAAATAAAGGGTACAGATCTCTGCGCATAATTATGAGGGTGTTTAGGGGTTGTAGTAAGGATGTAAAGGACAGGGCACATAAGTTCCTGGTAAGATCCCAAGTAGAGTATGGTTCCAGTGTATGGGACCCTCACCAGGATTACTTGATTCAAGAACTGGAAAAAGTCCTAGAAAAACAGCTCGATTTGTTCTGGGTGATTTCCGACAAAAGAATAGCGTAACAAAAATGTTGTAAATTTTTGGCTGGGAAGACTTAGGAGAAAGGAGACGAGCTGCTTGACTAAGTGGTATGTTCCGAGTTGTCAGTGGAGAGATGGCGTGGAATGGCATTAGCAGTCGAATACGTTTGAGTGGTGTCTTTAAAAGTAGGAAAGATCACAATATGAAGATAAATTGGAATTCAAGAGGACATGGTGCAAATATTTGTTTATAGTAAGGGGAGTTAGCGATTGGAATAACTTACCAAGGGAGATGTTCAATAAATATCCAATTTCTTTGAAATCATTTAAGAAAAGGCTGGGAGAACAACAGATAGGGAATCTGCCACCTGGGCGACTGTCCTACATGCAGATCAGTATTGATTCATTGATTGATTGATCTTGATCTAAATCCTTGTATATAAAATTATTATTATTATTATTATTATTATTATTATTATTATTATTATTATTATTATTATTATTATTATTATTATTATTATTATTATTATTATTATTTGAGCTCTAACGACAGCTTAGCGCGATGTTTCATCACCAATTCTCATTAAAAAATACACTGACTGACAGAGCAAATGCAACACCAAGGAGGAGTGGTTCGAAAGGGATGAAAGTTGGGGAAAAAACAGAGTCGGCACGGAAGAATAATTGATGTTTATTTCAAACCGATATGCAGGTTACACAATGCGCACGACATCGACTCAGTAGGATGTAGGACCACCGCGAGCGGCGATGCACGCAGAAACACGTCGAGGTACAGAGTCAATAAGAGTGCGGATGGTGCCCTGAGGGATGGTTCTCCATTCTCTGTCAACCATTTGCCACAGTTGGTCGTCCGTACGAGGCTGGGGCAGAGTTTGCAAACGGCGTCCAATGAGATCCCACACGTGTTCGATTGGTGAGAGATCCGGAGAGTACGCTGGCCACGGAAGCATCTGTACACCTCGTAGAGCCTGTTGGGAGATGCGATCAGTGTGTGGGCGGGCATTATCCTGCTGAAACAGAGCATTGGGCAGCCCCTGAAGGTACGGGAGTGCCACCGGCCGCAGCACATGCTGCACGTAGCGGTGGGCATTTAACGTACCTTGAATACGCACTAGAGGTGACGTGGAATCATACGCAATAGCGCCCCAAACCATGATGCCGCGTTGTCTAGCGGTAGGGCGCTCCACAGTTACTGCCGGATTTGACCTTTCTCCACGCCGACGCCACACTCGTCTGCGGTGACTATCACTGACAGAACAGAAGCGTGACTCATCGGAGAACACGACGTTCCGCCATTCCCTCATCCAAGTCGCTCTAGCCCGGCACCATGCCATGCGTGCACGTCTATGCTGTGGAGTCAATGGTAGTCTTCTGAGCGGACGCCGGGAATGCAGGCCTCCTTCAACCAATCGACGGGAAATTGTTCTGGTCGATATTGGAACAGCCAGGGTGTCTTGCACATGCTGAAGAATGGCGATTGACGTGGCGTGCGGGGCTGCCACCGCTTGGCGGCGGATGCGCCGATCCTCGCGTGCTGACGTCACTCGGGCTGCGCCTGGACCCCTCGCACGTGCCACATGTCCCTGCGCCAACCATCTTCGCCACAGGCGCTGCACCGTGGACACATCCCTATGGGTATCGGCTGCGATTTGACGAAGCGACCAACCTGCCCTTCTCAGCCCGATCACCATACCCCTCGTAAAGTCGTCTGTCTGCTGGAAATGCCTCCGTTGACGGCGGCCTGGCATTCTTAGCTATACACGTGTCGTGTGGCACACGACAACACGTTCTACAATGACTGTCGGCTGAGAAATCACGGTACGAAGTGGGCCATTCGCCAACGCCGTGTCCCATTTATAGTTCGCTACGTGCGCAGCACAGCGGCGCATTTCACATCATGAGCATACCTCAGTGACGTCAGTCTACCCTGCAATTGGCATAAAGTTCTGACCACTCCTTCTTGGTGTTGCATTTGCTCTGTCAGTCAGTGTATATATAATTTGCTTTACGTCGCACCGACACAGAAAGGTCTTATGGCGAC
Organism: Anabrus simplex; assembly: GCF_040414725.1. Taxonomy (NCBI): domain Eukaryota; kingdom Metazoa; phylum Arthropoda; class Insecta; order Orthoptera; family Tettigoniidae; genus Anabrus; species Anabrus simplex. Next base: position 160,522,204 of record NC_090270.1, on the reverse strand, counting down.
TGTGGGATAGGAAAGGCCTAGGAATGGGAAGGAATCAGCCGTGCCCTTAATTAAGGTACAGCCCAAGCATTTGCCAGATGTGAAAATGGGAAACCACGGAAAACCACTTTCAAGGCTGCCGACAGTGGGGTTCGATCCCACAATCACCCGGATGCAAGCTCACAGCTGCCCACCCCAAACCGCACGGCCAACATGTTCGGTACCAATTATTCTCCAGTTTAGTAAGGTCGGCAGTTGAGGCAGATGTGGCCCAGTTTTAAGGCCTGATATCCTTCCTGAAGCCAACCCTATATGCAGGAATCTATTACTACTGCGTATTTCTGTAATAGTAGGAAGTGTGATGTGTTGTATGTAGGTGAATAGAAGTTTAATAACATGAACACTCAGTCTCCGAGCCCAATATATTTTCTCAACACTAAAAATGATAAATAACTACCTTCAATGTCGATGATCATCTACATCTTGAATAGAAAATTCTAAATTCCCATGGAGGAAATTAGATATTTTTCACCAATAGAGCATGTCAAAAATGACATTCGGAATTGCTAGGCGGGCAATAATTCCATTGTGGAGATTTATCTCTCGTATGCAGTTATCAGACTGTGCCTCTTATAAGGGATTCTGATAAGTTCACCTGCATACACCCCAGCGTCAGTGGGTAGGGTCTGACACATCCCACTCTGATGAATCTAGTGTCAGACCTAAGACGAAACGCTGGTTAATAGAGCAAAACGTCTGAAAAGCTTTTTGACATCTACATCTTGGCAATAAGAATAAAGTTGAAATTCCTATGATTTTCTGCGCCATAAACATGTGTGACCTTTCTAGCCTTCACGTGTTGTTACCTCCCACTAACTATTTTAATCGTTTCCGGAGATATCGAGGTGCCAAATTTTTTGTTCCTCAGAAGTTACTTTACGTGCCGGTAAATCTGTCGAGAAGAGAGTGGCTGTTTGAGCAGTTTCAAATATCACCGGACTGAGCCGGGATCGAACCTGCCAACCTGCGGATCGAAAGGCAAGCTTTCTTCCGCCTGAGTCGCAGCCCTACTTTAGGCTATCCTATTTTTCTCGAGCAAGGTAGATGCACTGACCGATCCGACAACGGAGAAATTTCGTTTTAGTAGGTCCCCGAAAGAACTCTCGACTTGAGACCATCTTATTCCGCTTCACTCTGTGAAGGACATTATGACTGTCCAGAGCGCAGCCTAACTAGGAGAAACTGAGCGTAATAACAAATACTTGAGAACGGCAATTTTAGACGGAGGACAGTGAAAAGTGAAACCGCTGCACGTGACGCGAGACCTCGCAGTTTCTATTGACAAACTGTCACTCTCGACTGATGCTAACATATGCTAAGTGAGAGTTGGACAATATGGCAAGTGGACTACAATGTGGAATAGTAAAGCTTCCTAATTATCGAAAGTGTGAACTGTTCATTTATTTTGTTTCATGGGTAGCAGCAATGTTTTCTCATCATTTTAGCGGTACAAATTAGTTTCTTGTTATCTCTGTGAGCTTTACTAAGATTAAACACAGATGATAACATTTCGTAACAGAGTGACCCACAGGTAGTAAACTATTTTGACAAGCAAACTACGACCTAACACGCAAGGCTAGACGCATAATTCTGTTTATGTTTAAGAAAGTGAATTACGTACTGTAGGCTAATGAATGTACACTGACTGACAGAGCAAATGCAACACCAAGAAGGAGTGGTTCGAAAGGGATGAAAGTTGGGGAAAAAACAGAGACGGCACGGACGAATAATTGATGTTTATTTCAAACCGATTTGCAGGTTACACAATGCGCACGGCATCGACTCAGTAGGATGTAGGACCACCGCGAGCGGCGATGCACGCAGAAACACGTCGAGGTACAGAGTCAATAAGAGTGCGGATGGTGTCCTGAGGGATGGTTCTCCATTCTCTGTCAACCATTTGCCACAGTTGGTCGTCCGTACGAGGCTGGGGCAGAGTTTGCAAACGGCGTCCAATGAGATCCCACACGTGTTCGATTGGTGAGAGATCCGGAGAGTACTCTGGCCACGGAAGCATCTGTACACCTCGTAGAGCCTGTTGGGAGATGCGAGCAGTGTGTGGGCGGGCATTATCCTGCTGAAACAGAGCATTGGGCAGCCCCTGAAGGTACGGGAGTGCCACCGGCCGCAGCACATGCTGCACGTAGCGGTGGGCATTTAACGTGCCTTGAATACGCACTAGAGGTGACGTGGAATCATACGCAATAGCGCCCCAAACCATGATGCCGCGTTGTCTAGCGGTAGGGCGCTGCACAGTTACTGCCGGATTTGACCTTTCTCCACGCCGACGCCACACTCGTCTGCGGTGACTATCACTGACAGAACAGAAGCGTGACTCATCGGAGAACACGACGTTCCGCCATTCCCTCATCCAAGTCGCTCTAGCCCGGCACCATGCCATGCGTGCACGTCTATGCTGTGGAGTCAATGGTAGTCTTCTGAGCGGACGCCGGGAGTGCAGGCCTCCTTCAACCAATCGACGGGAAATTGTTCTGGTCGATATTGGAACAGCCAGGGTGTCTTGCACATGCTGAAGAATGGCGGTCGACGTGGCGTGCGGGGCTGCCACCGCTTGGCGGCGGATGCGCCGATCCTCGCGTGCTGACATCACTCGGGCTGCGCCTGGACCCCTCGCACGTGCCACATGTCCCTGCGCCAACCATCTTCGCCACAGGCGCTGCACCGTGGACACATCCCTATGGGTATCGGCTGCGATTTGACGAAGCGACCAACCTGCCCTTCTCAGCCCGATCACCATACCCCTCGTAAAGTCGTCTGTCTGCTGGAAATGCTTCCGTTGACGGCGGCCTGGCATTCTTAGCTATACACGTGTCCTGTGGCACACGACAACACGTTCTACAATGACTATCGGCTGAGAAATCACGGTACGAAGTGGGCCATTCGCCAACGCCGTGTCCCATTTATCGTTCGCTACGTGCGCAGCACAGCGGCGCATTTCACATCATGAGCATACCTCAGTGACGTCAGTCTACCCTGCAATTGGCATAAAGTTCTGAACACTCCTTCTTGGTGTTGCATTTGCTCTGTCAGTCAGTGTATTTTGTTATATTAAGATATTATAATATACCTGAACTCTTGAAGGTATTTTTAAATGAAGGGTGCTTTGTGGTTCAACAGCCAGCAACCGTGATCTAGGGGGTAGTGAACGTGCCTCTAACCTGGAGGTCCCGTTTTCGATTTCCGGTCAGGTCAAGGATCTTTACATGGATCTGAGGGCTGGTTCAAAGTCTACTCAGTCTACATGAGAACAGTTGAGGAGCTATATGGCGGTGAAAGGTTCGCCGGTCTAGAAAACCTAGCATAACGGCCAGGGGGATTTATCGCGCTGGCCACGCATCACTTCGTAATCTGTGGGTTCGAACCCCACTCTTGGCAACCCTGAAGATCGTTTTCTGTGGTTTCGCATTTTCACACCAGGCAAATGATGGGGATGTACCTTAATTAAGGTCATGGCCGCGTTCTTCTCACTCCTAGGCCTTTCCTGTCCCATCGTCGGCATAAGGTCTATCTGTTTCTGCGCGACGTAAAGCAAATTCTATAAATAATAACTTTGTAATCTACAGACTTTCGGTCTGAGAACCGGTCATTTGTCAGGCCAAGACCTGTCAGAATTGTACTGCCATCGACTTTGTTTTGGTTTGCTTGTTTTTTGTGGTTCAAATAATTAATATAGAGTACATCAGGAACGTGAGAGACAGTTATAACTCGATCTGAAGAAAACAAAACTAAAGTGAAGCAAATCAAAGGTTAAGTTTTTCTTGGTAAGACGAGGTCATCACATTTTATGTTTCATATAAAAAGAGTAACTGAAAATTACCGTGTATAATATAGAAATTCTGCCTATTGCTATTTTTTGACATGTACAGTACTTTTGCATGTCTCTTGGAGCAGGCCAGTGCAAAATGTGCCTTGTACTGAAATTTCACTCACCATTATTGCTGGAGCAATATGGAAGTTAATAATAATAATAATGATGAAAAAAGACGGCATTAGTGTCAAAAGAACGAGAAGTTTCAAAAATTTAAGATAATCGGAAAGCAGACATCAAAAAAAGTATGAAAAAAGCTGACTCGCCTAAATTGAAGAAGACTTCACTAAAAACTATGCGAGAAACTTTCACAAAATATTTAAAGAGGAAATCAAATATTAAGCGACCAATCTCGGTTTTAAGGACGAAGAGGGAAATATTGGACTCTATAATAAATACAAATTTGAAATTTTGGCAAACTTCTGAACTGCAAAGAGCCTGGAGAAAGGCTTACATTCAATCAACCATAAATTAAAAATGGAGACTCGGAACCACCTAATGAGACAGATATAGAAGTCATCATCCAACACCTAAGGAATAATAAAGCCACAGGATAGGATTTGATTGTGGCAGGGTTGTGGAAAGAATATGGTAATCGAGAAAGGGAGTAAATGAAAGACGTTTGGCAGAATTCCAAAAGATTGAAAGAATGCATTGATACATCCTCTACACAATAAAGGTGATAAGAAAGATGTCAACAACTACAGAGGAACCTCCCTTGTATCAGTCACATATAAGGCCTTAACAAAAGCTCTCCAAAACAGGATTGAGCATATAGTGCGTAATAATAATAATAATAATAATAATAATAATAATAATAATAATAATAATAATAATAATAATAATAATAATAATAATAATAATGTTATTGGCTTTACTAACTACTTTTACACTTTTCGGAGACGTCGAGGTGCCGAAATTTAGTCAGGCAGAGGTTCTTTTACATGCCAGTAAATCTACCGACACGAGGCTGTCGCATTTGAGCACCTTCAAATACCACCGGAATGAACCAGAACCGTACCTGCCAAGTTGGGGTTGGAAGGCCAGCGCCTCAACCGTCTGAGCCACTCAGCCCGACCAATAGTGGATAAGTAAATAGGTGAATATCAAGGATGGTTCAGAAAAGGCAGGTCGTGCATGGAGGAGATATTTAATCTGAAAACAATAACACGGGACATAATGATCAAGAGCAAGAACTACATCATAATCGTGGATTTCACGACAGTTTATGATTCAATAGATAGAACTTCCTTATTTCACATTCTGGAAGAATTAGGAGTAGACTACGCAATGTCAATCAATCTAATCAGAGATACTCTCATGGGCACAAAGGGTTCGAACCCCACTGTCGGCAGCCCTGAAGATGGTTTTCCGTAGTTTCCCATTTTCACACCAGGCAAATTCTGGGGCTGTACCTTAATAAGGCCACGGCCACTTCCTTCCCGCTTCTAGGATTTTCCTATCCCATCGTCGCCATAAGACCTTTCTACGTCGGTGTGACGTAAAACAAACTGAAAACAAAGACAAAGTCTAGAGTGAAATTCATGGGAGAGATCTCAGGGGAATTTTCAGTTAATACTGGTGTGAAACAGGGGGATGGATTGTCTCCGATTGTTATTAACTGTGCCTTGGGAAGGGTGATGCGAGCAAGCTGAAAGTCTAGGGTCGAAATTGAAAGTGGTGGGTATAAATTGTTTAGCCTTTGCTGATGATATTACAATCATTTCTGAGAAACAACACTTATCCAGCTCCACCTTTTGAAATATATTGCAGAGAAATTTGGACTACAGATATCTTTTGAGAAGACCAAAATTTATGACTAACATTGGACATTCACCTACAGCGTTAATGGATAGATTATGAAAAATGGACACGGTAAATAAGTTTAAGTACTTGGAAGAAGGAATTGAAATGAATGCTCTGGACAAAGAAACAAATAAATCAAGAGCAAGGAATTTGGAACAAGCTTACCATCTGACCAAGGATGCCTATAATAATAAATCTAAAATCAGGCACTACAACACAGTGATTAAACCAGAATGTCTCTATGCTACAGAGTGTATGTTCTCCATAAAAACAGGAGAAATAGAAGAGCTAGAGAAAAAGGAAAGAAAAATTCTAAGAAAAATCTGGCGCTAGTTAAAGACTTAAACTAGAGAGTTACACACGAAGAGCACCAAAAATAAAGAAAATGAAAGAAAGATACGATCAGAAAGAGGACTTAAGTTCTTTGGTCACATATAAGGGTGGAAAATGCCAGACTGACAAAACAAAATTTTCATCATGTCTACACGAGTAAGAATGGCAATCAGTGGATGCAAAGTAGATATAGCAGAGATGGGAATAGCAGCAGATAAAATACAGGACAGAGCAACTTTTAGGAGATTGATACAAAAGTTCAAGGGTGTCCAGGAGAAAGAAAAGAAGGAATGGAATGACATCTCGACAGACCGGCGCCGCGGTGTAAGGGGCAACGCGTCCGCCTGTCATCCGGCTGCTGCGGGTTTGATTCCCGGCTGGGTCAGGGATTTTAAATTGTAATGATTAACATCCCTGGCCTGGGGACTGGGTGTTTGTGACGTCCTTAATCTTCCTTTCCTCACACACAACATTCCATACTACCGCCATTCCAATTACACGCAGGTGCCAGTAGGCGCAAAAGACCCACATCAGTCGACGCCCCGAAAAAAAAAAATCGACAGGAGGACAAAAACACAGTGAAATAATTAAGCAAGAAAGAAAGAAAGCAAGAAACAAACGGAAATTAGTTTTGTCAGTTTTTATACGTTGTCCTAAGAGGGACAAAATCGAGAAAAGAAATTATAATAAAATTTCATGTGGCCTCCGAAGAGGCTTGGTGCAGGTATTTCGGAATTGATGCCGTATAGGCTACCTGAGTGTCTGTGAGGACGTGGCCTTACCTGTGATGAATTCTCATGCTGAAGTCGGTACACAGTAACTGGAATTAACCAATGAAAGTTAAAATCCTCGACCCGGCCGGGAATCAAACACGGCACCCCTTGGGCCAAAGGCCAGAACACTAACCATTTAGCCATGGGGCCATAACTTTTAATGGTTTGTGGGCGCTGGAGTGGTCTGTTGATAGTGAGGTAATGAGACGTAAACCCCGGTGTTGGCACATAGCCTACTGCTGTTGAATAATACCAAGGTATCTGCTCAAGGCTTTACGTCGTCATCCGACGCACAAATCACCATCAACAGAGTCACATGCCCCCACTCCATATGAAAACCACGGAGAGGTTTGGAAATGAACCCCGGCTTTTCCCACTAAACCAAGTGATTAAAAATTGTATGCCGCTACCTCTTCTGCCCTGCCAGCCGGTATTCTGATGGTGATTTTTCCCCCACCAATGGGACTCGAACTAGCAAACCACGCTGTCTGACCATAAAGATCTGACGTCTTAACGATCATGGCCACCAGATTATTATTATTATTATTATTATTATTATTATTATTATTATTATTATTATTATTATTATTATTGAAGCCTCCGTGGCTCAGGCGGCAGCGCGTCGGCCTCTCACCGCTGGGTTCCGTGGTTCAAATCCCGATCATTCCATGTGAGATTTGTGCTGGACAAAGCGTAGGCAGGACAGGTTTTTCTCCGGGTACTCCGGTTTTCCCTGTCATCTTTCACTCCAGCAACCCTCTCCAATATCATTTCATTTCCGCAGAGGAGTGCGATAGGCCTCGGCAGCCCGCACAATTCCTATCCTCGCCGCAAGATGGGGGCTTCGTTCATTCCATCCCTGACCCGATCACTGACTGTAAAACAGATGTAGGTTTTAGTTATTATTATTATTATTATTATTATTATTATTATTATTATTATTATTATTTGATTTTACGTATACTAACTACTTTTTTTGCAAACTGGACGCCGAAAGCCTTAACAGTCTACAATGAAGACATGTATGGGCTGCCTATGTATGTAACTACCTTTTCCGTTTTTGGAGACGCTGAGATGCCGACATTTTCTCCTACAGGAATGCTTAGTAAATGTACCGATACGAAGCTGGTGTTTTTGAGCACCTTCAAATATCACTAGATTGAACCCTACAGCTTCAGCTCAGAAAGTCAGTGCTCTGAGCCACTGAGCTCGGTACAGTATGAGTGGTCCAGAGTAGTAACATTCAGAGTACGACTAGTTCCTTTAGATACTACGAAAGTTATTGCTACCTTTGTCAGTGGAGCGACAGCAGCATGTTCTGGCTCAGAAAGCAATGGTAAAATACCTCACAAATTCTTTCGCCTAGTAAGTCTCATTGCAGTGCCGTCATCGCTTATTTTTTGCGTTTTCCATCTAATAATGCTATCTGGGGATCGAACCAGCCTTTGGGAATATGTTGGGCAGAACTTTATAAATGTCATATTAAAGGAATCGACTAACACAGTTCAGTCCATCAGCATCCGTTTGTAAATAATAATTTGTCTACAAATATAAATATATGCCTAAGAAGCTTTTCGTGCAAACCATTTCATTCTAGTAATAAAGCCAACATAGAACGTTTCACTGACTTCACAGCATTTGAAAAGTGCTTCATGGCAAATTTAATCCAACCGAACAGAAAGATCCCGAGGTATTTAATGATCTGTAGCAAATGGAACGCTTTTATTTAATTTTTTTGCTAGTGGCTTTACGCCGCACCGACACATACAGGTCTTATGGCGACGATGGGATAGGAAAGGGCTAGGAGTTGGAAGGAAGCGGCCGTGACCTTAATTAAGGTACAGCCCCGCAGCATTTGCCTGGTGTGAAAATGGGAAACCACAGAAAACCTCCTTCAGGACTGCCGACAGTGGGATTCGAACCCATTATCTCGCGGATGCAAGCTCACAGCTGAGCGCCCCTAACCGCACAGCCAACTTGCCCGATAAATGAAACGCTTATTTTATTAATTTATCTTGAAAATGTGAATGAACCTAACAAAATTACTTAACTGGCAACATCAATTGACTTGTCGTCCGGCTCCATGACTAAATGGTTAGCGTTCTGGCCTTTGGTCCAGAGGGTCCCGGATTCGATTCCCGGTCGGGTGGGGGATTTTAATCTTAAATGGTTAATTCCCTTGGTTCGGGGACTGGGTGTTTGTGCTGTCCCCAACATCGCTGCAACTCACACACCACACATAAAATTTTCCTCCACCACAATAACACACATTTACCTACACATGGCATATGTTGCCCACCCTTATCGGAGAGTCTGCCTTACAAGGGCTGCACCCGGCTAGAAATAGCCACACGAACTTATTATTAAATTGACTAGTCAAGGAGAGGCGTAGAAATGACGTCAGAAATACCGTAACATCATCACCATCATGAATCGTTTTACTAATTTCTTTGCTTTCTTTTTATAACATCTGTGACAAGAGTGGTCTTTGGCTCTTCGTAGTAGGCTATAAGATGGAGAGCTAGGTCGGTGATCTTTGCTTGATCGAACCATCTACTTGCTGTTCTTCCTCGAGGTCTTGGCGCTACAGTCCTGATAGGCGTTGGCCTACCAAGCGTCCGCTGCTCATCCCGAAAAATCCCCTCTGCCCTCATGCTAGGCTTTCCAAACCTGGGCCACTGTCTCACAGTCAGATAGCTCCTCAGTTGTTCTCACATAGGCTGAGTGTACTTCGAACCAGCTTTAAAAATCCCTGACCTTGACAGAAATCGAACTCGGAGCCTCCGGTTAAGGCAGTGGTGGGTTAATTGTTTTAAGAGGATGTACACCTCTTTCGGGTCAGAGACAGGCTCGTTAACCCTAGATTGCTGCGCCGGCTGGCTTGTAAAGCAGTATTTTTCCAACTTCTGCCAATTCCTCCTCAAAACTTGCCCACGGAACCTGAGGTAGTTTAACACTAACTCACTTTAAGTGATGTTAAGTTCTTCTGTGATGGTCACATTTTGTTCTTTTCTCCCGCCCATGCTATTCGCTGCATTCTCTGCCAATACTACATCTCGAAAGTTTGAATTCGAGTCTTGCCTTTAGACTTAACAGTCCAGGTCTCACAGCCGTACAGAAAGACGGTGAACATCAGATATCCATCTAGACATAGCCTATCTTTGTAGTTCTTGATATTCCCCTATTCTGCTGGATCTTTGTGAGTTTGACCATGGCCACTCAGCCTAGGACAATCTCTTAATCTCCGCAGTTTCCCATATCGCTGATGGCTGAAGCCTGGTATACAAAATCACTAACTTCCTCCAAGTCCTTTCGACATTTTGCAAGTTGGGTTCAACTATAAGTTCGTCGATCAGTTACTGTTTACTTAATGTGTTATTTTCCACAATTATTTAGACGAACGCTACCAATGAGGATAGCGTCGTCACAAGAAAAAAGGAAGTTGATGATTTTCCTGCCACCAAACGAAATTTCACCATTCCAACAGTCAAATGTTCTTCTGATGATGCAGGCCTACTCGACATAGATGTTATAGAGTTGAGGTAACAATACACAACTTTGTCTTATACCTTTTAACAACACACATTGAAAAATCCCAAAGATCACCATCCACTTTAATAGTTGCAGCATAGCTGTCATAGAGCCCGTTCAACAAAAATAATAAATGTGACGCAACACAAAACGTATTGACTATCTGTCACAATTTTTCTTTCAAAGTACAATCAAATATCTTTATAATCAAGAAAAGGATCTGGCAACGATATTTAGAACATGATTTGTCAATATTAAGGAATGTTAAGGTATACAGACTTCTCAATCAAACATTCTATCATTTCGCCCCGGTGTGTTCGTTAGTAGGAATAGAACACATTTTGCTAAGTCATTATTGCGGAGAGGGACCGTTTTGTTGGACAGTGGTACAACATCAACCATCTTGGAAAATATTTAAACTAGCACTGAACACCTCCATTTATGTACAGCTGACTATAGCTTCTACGATTACCAAATGAGATGACTGTGAGATATGGACTGTGTTGATATAAGTCTGCATTCAAAAGATAGTAGATTCGAATCCCGACGTCGGAAGCCTTGAAGAATATTTTTTACGATTTCCCATTTTCATACCACTTTAAGAAATGCAACGGTAGCATAGCTCCTTATTTGAAATATCGGGGCATGTTGCCCTATAAATGTAGGTCATACTACGAATAGTAACGTACTAGCATAGAATCCTTACGTACAACGTGGAGATAATGATCAATCATGCTCCCTGAGATTAATTAACCAGGATAGTAGCAATATAATCTTCATGACTATTTATTGAGGACTGAAGTAGTCTTTATATGAGAAGTATATGTGAAGTAGAGAGTAGAAAGGCAAATTTGCGTGACGTCAGCTATCACTTTGAGGACCGAATGATCTATCCTTCTCTATTCTACATTTCACAATCTTTCCTTCCTCCTTCCTACTTTCCAGAGAAGTGTGGTTGTCGAGAATTACTCCAGCCATAAAATAGCACTTGCTCATAGATATACTTCACATGAAGTTGAATTTTGGCCCATTAATGCCTAAATTACTTTTCTTTGTTTCTAAAGATATCTTTATTAAAAAATGTTAAAATACATCATCGGTTAGGAAACATGTAGGTTAAGTGTCACAGATTAGCAGATACCCTTCCTCATATGCGGACGTTGGGCGTCAAAGATATCGTCTCCATGGGCGCCCGCAAGGGGGAGGGGGCAAGCACGGAGGGGGCAAGCACCCGTGCTTGCCCCCCCCCCCTGGAATTCTCAAAAGGGTGATGTTCAATTGTTTAATACCATACCAGATGATTTCATAAACTGAACTTACTGACAGTCATCTAGCATCTGTTATAACTGGAAATTTCTATAAACAATTTGATGTTGCTGACGTTATATTGGTTTTTATATTCAAGAAAATTGTTAATGTGCCCGCTCCCTCTGGAAAAGATCCTGCGGGCGCCCATGATCGTCTCCAAACTCCATTGTATTGCATAACAGCAATCATTGTACATCCACTCTCACTTCTTGAGGGACACACTGAAACATTAGGCTATATGCTGAAGGTCATATTGCAATTTTGACAACAGGTTCTGGGGTTTTCTTTATCTCTTACTCATTTTCAAAGAACAGTTGGCTGTTCGATTCTCTCTTACAGACTTTTGCTTTATATCATAGGGATTGGAGATGATTTTAGACACCTCTGTTAGTAAAAACGTTGTCAAAGAACACCATATAACTATTAGGATTGTCCCCACAGTGTATCATATTCAGAAGAAAACGGGATCCTAATAACATACCCTGTCTTTCATCCTCGGTCTGATTCTTTCTACAATACAGATTGAAATGGAAACGGTAACCACTGGATCCACACACGGCCCATAACATGTACCCAAAACAAATAGGCTTGTCTTTGATGAACTATTTCAGGTTACTATGACCGTAGTATATTATATTTGTATCATTTCATCCACCGTTAGATATTCTTCAAACACTCCGAACTGAAATCTTCATTCATCATCTCGATCAGAGGCCGGATCTTGAAGCCCTTTTTTTTTCAATGGACAGATCATTATTGAAAAAGTGAATGGGTCTCTTCAACTCGGAGATATTTATTCTTGGCATTGGTTCCTTGACAATTTCTACACGTAAGTCCACCCTCAGACTAATAAGCTATTTCTGAAGGTATCTGTGGTATTCAGTAAAAAGAATAAACCCTGCAAAATTTCTTAGATCTTGAGTGTTAAGTGTAAACTGTGGGATTTAAGCATTTTCCCTTACATTGTGTTTCAAGTACCTCATCACGAATGAAATACCTCGACCCCGCCGAGAATCGAACCGAGAGCCCCGAGCTCTAATAACTACTCAGTGGTGGAGCTGGACAATTTGATACTGATAGCTGCCGTACATAAAAATACATCCGGTATAAGGAAGTCAGGAAATGCTACTCAAATATGGCAATAAGAAACTATGATAAGATATTATGTCAAGCGCGGTGTTCACAGAACGTAGCTAAAGAAAATTTGTGTGTATAAAGTTTATATTCATTTAAATGGACATGGCTCGCTGCTGCTTCTTTCAATTCACGCCCATAAATTGCAATGGTCAATTTAACCACATGGATGGGTATTTTAAAGTAATATATTTATTTTATTAACTTTCTCTCCCTTAGATAAGTTGTTAGAAACATTTTAACCGCGCCTAACTTCATCCAAATCAGCCAGTCCTAACTGGGCGCAATGTAAAGAAAACGGATGTTTATTTCTCATATATATTGTATGGATTTTACCTGTGTTGAAATGAGGACGGACAACGTATGGTGCAGGATTTTCCTGTGGTATCATCGATCCGAAAATCTTTGGTGGAGGATTTGTCTTTGTAAGAACGGGATTTGCCTGCACTCGTGCTGGGCTGCTTGAAGTTTCAGAACATTCCGTTCGGCATTGTATTAGTATCCTATGAACAGATACTTGTGAGTTCTTTTAAACCGGTAAGTTTAGAAAGAAGTCAGGAAACAAGAGCCGGTGGGACCAATGAAGCAACTAAACTTTTAAAATAGCTCAAGAGTAGGACTGCTTTATACATAAGATCCAGAAAATAAGACCAGTGTTGGAATCCCAACTATTAAAGTCGAATATCTAAAGGATGGTAACGTCTAAGGATATTGTAATGGTGCTTGGTGATTGCTTGGTAAACTGATCTCGCCAGTCTTCCTGCCTAGGCTTTGCCGTTAATATTCTACCGAATGGGAAGGTGTAATAATGGGGTGTGATAGGTGAATGGCATCGTCCAGTTCCTTGGCTTAATGGTCAGCGTCTTGGCCTTCGGTTCAGAGGATCCCGAGTTCAATTCACGACCGGGTCGGGGATTATAGGCTGTCTGGTTAATTCCTTTGGCTTGGGGAGTGGGTGCTTGTGTTTGACTTAATACTCATGTCTTCATATACACACAACATATCACACTACCAACCACAAGAGAAACACTCAATAATGAATAGGGTTGGTGACAGGGTGGGCATCCGGCCATAAAACAGGGCCAACTTCGCACGTGGGACTCGGTTTGCACCGCGACCTCACCAGGGTGTGAGTAAAGCGGGTGAAGAAGAAGAAGATCACCGAGTAGCATCGTTGCTGGCTTCTCAACAAGACGGCCCGGTTCGAATCCTAGCCAATGCATGTAGAATTTGTTAAATGTAAAGTCACCTTCCTGTGGTTCAGATTCCACGTAAAACAGAAGGATCTATGACTGTGATGATGATATCGACTGTCATATAGAACTACAGGATTGCTGATTTTGAAGTTAAAATTCCAGTCAATGTACATGGGATTTTCGAAAGAAAACCATGTCCCTCTTATTGGGATTCTACTAAAACCCTGGAAATCCCCTGGATGTGACCACAAGATTAACACTCACGTAAAACACCAATCTCGCTTTCTTTGCTTGCTTGATTCGTACACCGCTGGATGATATACCTTCAAGTGACCTACCTAATAATCTTGGTTCTTATGACAATGGCCGCGATGGTAGTATTAGTTTTCTTCCTGGCGTTGTTCTTGTAGTCTGGCATGGTCCTCTTGCTGGCACATCATTCTCCATTTAGCTCGATCCAAGGGATATTTGAAGGTAATGATGGCTTTGTTGATATTGTTGTTGTTAATAATAATAATAATAATAATAATAATAATAATAATAATAATAATAATAATAATAATAATAATAATAATAATAATTCAGATTACTCACGTCCCATGTTAACGACGTCTGCCAAATGTTACAACAATAATAAGACAACTTGGTTTATGGAGCACAAAGTTAAATTTCTTCATATTATACGCCATGAGAATTGAACTGTACAGACACTGATCCGCAAAATTTAGCACTGTAGAATAGGCTCTGTAAGGCCTAAGGGTAATTATAGAGTTGCTTTTTAAGTCACCGTTAACGTGAAGCAGTTCGTCAGACGAACTTATCTGAAGAAATATTATGTCTATCACTCATTCATGCCGGTCTGAGTGGCTCAGACGGTTGAGGCACTGGCCTTCTGACTCCAACTTGGCAGGTTCGATCCTGGCTCAGTCCGGTGGTATTTGAAGGTGCTCAAATACGTCAGCCTCGTGTCGGTAGATTTACTGGCACGTAAAAGAACTCCTGCGGGACTAAATTCCGGCACCTCGGCATCTCCGAAAACCGTAAAAGAGTAGTTAGTGGGACGTAAAGCAAGTAACATTATTATTACACTCATTATGCTGGCCCGTGGTGTAGGGGTAGCGTGCCTGTCTCTTACCCGGAGGCCCCGGGTTCAATTCCCGACTATGTCAGGGATTTTTACCTGGACCTGAGGGCCGGTTCGAGGTCCACTCAGCCACCGTGATTAGAATTGAGGAGCTATCTGACGGTGAGATAGCGGCCCTGGTCTAGAAAGCCAAGAATAACGGCCGAGAGGATTCGTCGTGCTGACCACACGACACCTCGTAATCTGAAGGCCTTCGGGCTGGGCAGCGGGCGCTTGGTAGGCCAATGCCCTTCACGGGCTGTAGTGCCATTGGGTTTGTTTTTATCACTCATTCATATTTCTGTTAGGCTCCTTAAAAGCAGCGATGCTCGTAATTCTGCGTTGATTCTCTAAGTTCAATGAGAAGGTACTTTAATAGACATGTTTCTAGATTCCGAAATACTAAATAGTATGTAAGACGTTTCTTGTTGGTTGATTTCACAGGTCACTCCAGAGAAGTAAACACGTAATGGCAGACAGGTTATCGCTCTCTGAGGGAGTTCGCCTTAGCCAATATGAAGTCAATGGCCAGATCGTGACTAGTTTAGAAGATTATCAGAATTTGGACGCCGTGTGCCAAGTGAAATACTGCTGGAGAGTTGTTCGTGAGCTTATTGAGGAATGCAGGTAGGTGTTTATCACAATCAAACAAAATAGCTGCCACGATGTCGTAAAAGTAGCATTGCCTTCCCAAGAACGAGTATTAGACGATGGATTGCAGAGTTTTGCTCGCCTACCTAATACCGGACTGTTGAATATCGCGCGGTTCTTCAGTGCATTGATCACTGAGGGGCATATTCCTAAGTATTATAGTTGTATGAGTTGAGATGCTGTAAAATATATACCTTTTCACCTTTGGAATAGGAAGTTTTGAGGACAGAGGTAGTTTCTTGACTACTTAGCCGAGATGCTAAGGGCACGATAGATTCACTCGGAAGGACGTAGGTTCGATTTCCTGCTAGGAAAGTCGAGTAATTTAGAAACGCGATTTCCTCTTCTGGAAAGGAACATAGAGCAGGTAAGTTCATGGGGGCAAATACAGTTAGGCATACGACAAACTACTGGATCCTACTTGGTGTCGAGGTCGCCTATACAAAAATGAACAATGGATAGAGATTGTTGATTTATCCATCACTAATTTAAATGTAAATGAGGTATCATTTGACTCTTTGATAATCGTGTAGTACAGATTAACAAAGATTTTAAAATGCACCCTAGGAGGAAATTTCGTAAACAAATGCATGTATTATGAAGTGCTACAAGATGTTTGGTATTAGTTGCCGAGTATTTAAGTGTAGTGTGATGCTAAAGTAATGTTTGTTGAACAGCCCAGATTGATCTCTGGTGAGCTGTAGTGTTTAAAGTGTACCGTGTCTCCTGGTGTGGGCTAGAGCAACTTTGTTGCTTTCATCGACCTGTATCAGTCTCATTTTTGTCTCTGACAATATCAAAGTACCGAGCGAGATGGCCGTGAGGTTAGAAGCGCGAAGCTTTGAGCTTGCATTCGGGAGATAGTGAGTTCGAACCCCACTGTCGACAGCCCTGAAGATGGTTTTCCGTGGTTTCCCATTTCCACACCAGGCACATACTGGGACTGCACTTAATTAAGGCCACGGCTGCCTCCTTCCCACTCCTAGCCATTTCCTATCCCATCGCCGGCATAAGACCTATCCGTGTCGGTGCGACGTAAAGCAAAGTGTAACGAAGAATTTAAGCTCCGATAATGGCCGGCCCCGCCTGTCACCTGGCGGCCCCGGGTTCGATTCCCGGCCGAGTCAGGGGTTTTTAATTGTAAATGATTAATATCCCTGGCCTGGGGACTGGGTGTTTGTGACGTCCTTAATCTTCCTTTCCTCACACACAACATTCCACACTACCGCCATTCCAATTACACGCAGGTTCATACAATATGGTACCAGTAGCGGCAAAAGATCCACAAAAAGCTCCAGTAATACTCGGCCTCTTTATCATTATAGGATCAGATAATGCTTCACCTCTATATATGTTGACACCCCTTCAGTCACTCTTTTTCCTAGTCTAATGCGTCTAATTTTCGTCAGTAGTCTTCCAAGATCCAGCCTCTCAAACGCCTTGGATAGTTCAGTAACGATGCAGTCCATTTGACCTCCTGAATCTAAAATATCTGCTAGGGTACAAGTTGAGCCTCACTTGTGTAAACTTTCCTAAAATCGAATTGCCCAACACAGTTGGCCTGCCGACTTAGGAATTGTTTGCCTGTGAGTCTTCGGTCCTACTGTTAAAAGAAACGAGCACCACACGAACTGCGTCATGCAACCGGCACACTGAGGAAACATTTCATCTGTCGACATGTGACAGCTGTGTAACTTGCGCCAACAGTTGCGTGAAAACAGCGATTTGTTAGGAACGTCCAGTTTAGTAGAGAAACCATGAAAGCACTGGAGAAAGTTAAACACCTGATGGCAAGAGGTTTGATAATTCTCTCCATGTAGTCTATCTGTGACCGCTTCAGGATCCATACAGAATCTTGCGGTTCGAGTTCCGTACGGTAATTGTTTTTTCAAGTAATGACGATAAGGTTCGCATACACTGGAAACATACTTTAACTGGAGTCTTACCGGTACCAGAGACACGCCCTCTCCTATGCATCCTTACGACAACCTCGTCTCGTTAATGTGATTACCCCAATGACGATCTTTCCTTATATTAACCTTTGAGTACTTAGTGATCCTCGTTAGGTACTTTCACCCCATAAACACAGTAATTAAAACTGAGAGGAGGTTTCCTCTTGGTGAAACATACAACCTGACTTGCCATTGATGCTTTCACGGCCCGTACTTGTAGACATGATGTCGGTTTTGGGGCTTATGCCCTATCAAGAAAATAAGGTGAAATTCTTTTCGTTTCACAGAGAACTGTGCTCTGCGTTATCAGAAGAAAATCTCGACTGTCCACGAGAAAGGCTTCTTAAACAATGAGATTTTAAAATTTAGACGTTAAATGATACGTTCATTCGTCACCAGATGGCTCCCCGGACGCGGCACAGCGCTAGCGTTCGAACCATCAGCTTCGGTCAGCTTCCGCTTCGAACACTTAGCGCTGTGCCGCGTCCGGTGAGCCATCTGGTGACGAATGAACGTACCATTTCCAATTCTATTATAACGTTCCAGATGTGGAAATACAGTTAATGGAAGGCATCTCCCAAATCCACACAGGCGGTCGTGTCCGGGCCAGGTTTTCTAAGCAAGAATCCCTTCAATTGCTCAGTTTGGTCCCTCGAACTCCAGACTTGAATCCCACTGAATGTATGTTTGTGGGGAAGGTGTAAACGCCATATAAAGAAATACTGGCCTCATCCTCCCCCGCGTTCGCATGATGCTTTGTGAGGCGTTATATTAGACGCATAGGTGGAGACTGCCCTCGACGAGGAATTCTTTAGGAAGCTTGTTGAGTCAATGCCACGTCGGCTCCAACAAGTTGTTCAAGCCGATGGATATTTGACGAGGTATTAAACAATGTCTACAGTAAAACAGTCCTTTGCAACATTAACAATTAAAACCGCAATGCCAGATTTCGCAAGGAATAAACATACACACGTACTTGGTTAATGCAACACTCTAAAAGTGTTGTTTAAAGCAATGCTTAGAGTAGAACTCGAATCCCGTTTCTCAGCTTGGCGAGCAGGTTATGCTTTCTCGGAGGTAACTGGAACTCGCATGAACGCGCTTCATATTGTAAGGGTATTCCCCATTGGGCATGGCACGTAACATGTTTACACTTCTACAACGGCTCATCGAAAGGCCTGGTGTGAAAATGCAAAGCCACGGAAAACCATCTTCAGGGCTGCCGACAGTGGGGCTCAAACCCACTATCCCCCGAATGCAAGCTCACAGCTGCACGCCCCTAACCGCACGACCAATTAACTCGGCGTGAAGTACTAAGTTACCCAGGCTTGTTTGAACACAGCCTAGTATGAGCTAAGCATAGCAATGTTTCATTTGATTGATCAAGCGCATCCAAGAGCTGGTACCTTAGTTGTCCTAAAAACAATATCCGGGAAATTCCCTTTACTCGAACAGTGAATGTACTGCGCTACGCTGATTGAGGTTATGTAATACGAGAGGAGACAATGTTCTGATACCCTGAGGCTCCGAGAAGAATATAGAGCGAACTTCAATTGGAAGCACAGACATATAGATTTAGACTGGCAATGAACAGCAGGATTCTGAAGCCGGAAGCGTGCGGCTGCCGCCATCTTACGTCACTGCATTATCCCGATGCATTAATGTAAAATAGTAGCCGAAACTAGACAGGAGATAATTAAAATAATTTATTTTACTGTTAAAGAAAGGAGATATTGGTATATCAATTTACAAATGTTTAAAAATCGCCATCCTCTTAAGACCGATCTATGGTCAGCTCTGCTTCCATTCAATTCTCTTACAGCATGATTCACACGTATTTTCAAGAACAGTGATGAAATTATATGTATCCGTTGGGTTTAGATCTAACGCATGTGAACTTAACCTTGAAAAGAAATTTCTTTCATACAAAGGAGTTGTGGCTTCATTAGGTAAGCTCCCTTTCATGACTGAGCTTAACCCATTACATGTATTCTCTCTAAAACACATCTCAGTAAGCTTTCACACATGAACAGCATATTTTGTAGAAACATAGAGATTGCCCCTATTCTTCAAAGAAATGAATGGATAAGGATTTTCTTTTTGTACAGCTGCTTTCTTACAAGTATCATATTGTATAGAACTGACTAACATCTTTACCACAAATCGTGAGAAATATTAAATAATATTCTGTGATAATAAACCTAACACCTATCGATTTATGCAAGTTTACTAATACTTCCACTCTAATTTTAACAGTAATTTTAATATCCTTACAACATGTCCTTAAAGAGCAGAAGAAATCAAGACCACTATTATTGAATTACTAATACAACCAAAACTAGAACTCAACCTATAACCAAGTGTTGCAGTAACATTATTATTATTATTATTATTATTATTATTATTATTATTATTATTATTATTATTATTATTATTATTATTATTATTATTATTATTATTATTATTATTACATCCATTTAGGAAGGCTCGGCTTGTGCCGGTAAAATAATGCAATGGGCTGACTCGGCCTAAGCAAGGAGTCCTCCTCTTGATTATAAAACTATACAGATATACACACATATTTACAACATATTATTATTATTATTAATATTATTATTATTATTATTATTATTATTATTATTATTATTATTATTATTCTGCACTCCATCACAAGGGGGCTAACGCCAACAAGTATACATCGAAGGGAAGTGATCTCTGTATCCTACATAATTAAGCAACTTTAATAAATTTAATAGCTTTAATAACTAGACAACAAGTGTACTTGAGCACGTGTGAGCCACTTACCGGTGTATTGAAACTCCTGTTCCTTCGTTCTTCTTTCTGGTGAATAGGAAAAACCACACCCAAACACTACCCAGGATTTCATCATTCTATCATACAGTAGTTTGCCAAAAATAAAAGTGAAATGTGCATAAAAACAACATAAACCAAAACTGCACGTAACACAGTAATATGTATGTTTACAGTGGACCTGTAGTGATGTAAGATGGCGGCGGCCGCAAGTTTCCGGCTTCACTAGCACCAATGCTACAAGGTACAGCGCTGCCAGTCTATTTACTATATGTCTGTGGTTGGAAGTGAATGGATCTTGTGAATTTAAGGGTACTGCTATTTATTAAACTGATCGATACATGGTTATGTATTTAAAAGCTTGCTGGCATATGCAGTAGATCAATGTGATTTTTAATGTAACGCTGGCTGTGTTGTGTACTCTTTAGAGGCGATCATTTTATAGTCCGAAGTTAGTGCGAACGAATTCCAGCGCAGTTAGTTGTCATTGAAATGTGCTTAAATGAGAAAAAATCCGTGTCAATGTACTTACTGGTACACAGCCCCTTTATGGCAACATACCGACTTTAAAAAATATACAGTAATAAATTAAAGGGACCTTCAGAACACAATTTTATTCCCCGATATTAGGTTGTCGTTCTTTCCTCTTTTTATTTGCTAGTGGTTTAGCGTTATAGGCCTACTAATACATCGAATATTTTCGGCAACGGAAGGAGGTGACAGGGCTTCGGTTAGAAATGCAGCGTCTGTGGGCTTGAGGTACATCCTCAGCATTTAGCTGGAAGGATTCTCCGTCAGGCAGTCGAAAAATTTAAAAAGCGAGTTTTCCACTTCCGGAGGTGTACACGGCCCTAAGGTTAATTCTTGGGCGCAAAGATGGCGGAGCGTAGAGTTAACCACCCTACCCATCCAAGTGCCGGGGTTACTGATACCTTCCACACCTCCATGGCTTTCATGGTGCGGAAATGGGAAATCACGAGGAAACATTTTCAGGGCTGCCAATAGTGGGATTCGAACACAACACCTCCCGAATGCAAGCTCAAAGCTACGTGACCTGAACTGTATAGCCGACTCGCTCGGTATATTTGGTTTCATATAGGCGGAATTACTATGCAAGCCTAGTAAAACGCTATTGATCTTCCGATTTTCTTCCGCTATTGATCCTTCAAATCCTTTTATTATTATTATTATTATTATTATTATTATTATTATTATTATTATTATTATTATTATTATTATTATTATTATTATTATTAACAGGAAATGACATCCATAGACCATTCAGTTATCAAGAGTCAATCTACTTTTCAGTACGTTCTTCATAATACTGCAGGTTTCTAAAACCACAAGCTTCTGCATCTCAACGTAGCTGATGAAACCTGTCACACAGCTAGTGGGGAATTGGTTTATTCTTATTCTTATTCTTATTCTTATTCTTATTCTTCTTCTTATTATTATTATTATTATTTTACAATTGCCTTTACGTCGCACCGACACAGATGGGTCTTATGGCGACGATGGGATAGGAAATGCCTAGGAGTGGGAACGAAGCGGGCGTGGCCTTAATTAAGGAACAGCCCCAACATTTGTCTGGTGTGAAAATGGGAAACCACAAGAAACCAATTTTTAGGGCTTCCAACAGTGGGGTTCGAACCCACTATCTTCCGGATGCAAGCTCACAGCGGCTAACTCGGCCGGATTATTATTATTATTATTATTATTATTATTATTATTAGTAGTAGTAGTAGTAGTAGTAGTAGTATTTAGCTGCTTCTGGGTATCAATGGTAGAGTGATGGTTGCCGGATTCCATGACCGTAGGTCCAACCCTACTGAGGTAACTGGATTTCGAAAGGGTGGATTTCCTAGTCCATTCCGTACTCCATTTCGTACGATGTCGGCATGTAAACGATCTCTGCTGACACATTTGTTGTATACCCGACCAAATGAACGAAAAATTATCCTTATTTATCTAAACAGGGAACGGTTTTTCTGTCATCTGTTAGAAAGCAGAACTTCTAAATCGGCACGCACGCAGCGTAAATGTCGTCAGGTCGAAATGCCTGCACACAGTATCAGAATTTCTACAATTATTATTATTATTATTATTATTATTATTATTATTATTATTATTATTATTATTATTAAGTTATGATCTTCATTTCCGTGTTGACGTTTAACCAATAATGTAGAGGTTGAGGGATGTTCCACCATTCAACACATTGCAACAATTTATTAAATTATAAGAAGACCGGTTTCGACTCCCATGCAGTCATCATCAGTTCTTGGTGAAAATTAAATTAAGGGGAATCCGATAACAATCATCATAACAAAAAATCCATGCACCTATAGGTGGTTGCATGGAAATACATCATTGAGTTGATAGATATTACCTTGAAATGCAACACACACTTGGCAAGGAGAACTTGGAGCTTAGAAAGTTCCCAGTTCTGGCTCTAACAGTCTTGTGTTCATAGAACACGGAACACTGGAATTACATGTACTGGATTGAAAATAATTACAAAACACAATAAGGACACTTATAATGGTGTGGAAAACTTGGCTCTCTAAGAGCATTCTTGGATTTGACAGTCCTGTTTCTGTCTGAAAAAGACTGGATGAAATACACACAATGAAGCAAAATGTATAAAGACATAGATCTAGTCTAAACTGTCGCGCGATCATGTACACGGAACACTGGGAACACTTGTATTGTTTGATAACACACTCGTTCAAATGAAAACACTTATAACCATATGAAATATTGGCGTTACAGGAACGTTTATGGGTTTGACTGTCCTGCTTCCCTTGACTAAACTAGTGAAATAAATATACTTTGAATGTTAAAAGATAAACTACTTGGTATTTAAAGCTCTGGTTTTGGTTTCAAAAATTGTCATGTGTTCGTGGAACACAGAATAAATAGAACTGCTGGTCCTGCTTCTGTCTACTGGAAATTAATGCATTAGCGCAGTTGAAATTAATTGATTGAAAGTTTATACACCAATGCGAAACACTTAGCACTTATTATTAGCAGGAAATGATCGTAATAGACCATTCAAGTGATCTAGAGCCAGTATATTACCAGTGGTATATACATTTTCTGTGTCTTCTGTATAAGGAAGGCAGTCTTACTCACCATCATGGTAGTTAGGCTCGAGCAGCCTCAGGAAGGGTGCTCCTCTCTTGCCCCACTCAGGATGTCGCACGTTGTTGCAGGAGCCATCAGCAGTTCTGTACTTGGTGGGGGTGCAGGCTGTCACTTGGAGTGGTGGTGGACACGGCGCCTTCCCATCTTCACCCAACCTACGGAACAACACCGCCAGGAATGTTAGAGTAGTTGAAGTAATCTTTATGACACAATCATCGGTATAGACTATACTGTATTAAGGCCACGGCCGCTTCCTTCCAACTCCTTGGCCTTTCCTATCCCATCGTCGCCATAAGACCTATCTGTGTCGGTGCGACGTAAAGCCCCTAGCAAAAAAAAAAAAAAATAGACTATACTGTATTTAAAACGTACAGTGCCTTAGCCCATGGCTCCAAAGAACAATTCGGTGTAAGATACCAGGAATTTAACCAATCAACATCTGTCTATCACGACAATTTTATTGTTTTCATGTTAACACTTTAATTTTATTACACCTACGCGCAGTTATTTTTATATAAATTGATAGAATAGCGCACTGGAACATCGTCAGTAACAGGCTACATTTGGCCAGAGGGCACAGTTACCAGGATATCACTATTATTCTGATGAAGCTGACAGCCAACATATTGGGAGACTGCGGCCCAAGGTGTTTGCATGCAAAAGTAAAACAGTATATGTCCGTACTGAACGTTTCGTTGTCTATATAGTCAATGCATAACTATGTAATGTATTTGATTTCTTTTATATTTATTCACTTGTATTATTATTACTGCCCGCGTCCATGGCTAAATGGTTAGCGTGCTGGCATTGGTCTAGAGGGCCCCGTGTTCAATCCCTCGCCGGGTCGGGAATTTTAACTTTCATTGGTTAATTCCGATGGCTCGGAGGCTGGGTTTATGTGCCGTCTTCATCACTAGAATGCATAATAGGTAGGACCCCAATCTCATGGACGCGCAGGTCGCCTATACGGCGTCAGCTCGAAAGACCTGCAACAGGCCTCTTCGGAGGTCACACGCCATTATTATTATTATTATTATTATTATTATTATTATTATTATTATTATTATTATTATTATTATTATTATTATTAATTTAATTTTGTAGTTATTCGCTAAATACTCAAACTAAACAAATCTCGAGCTCCAAATGCTCACCAGATACATCCTGGAGCTTTCATTATATTACCGGTACTGCCAATATTATTCACCACAACTTTTAATTTAACAATGATCTTGCTTAGTGTCAGTAAGAATCGCAATATAATATAAAACCAACTAGTGATGAAAATTAAATGGCGTACCGTATGGCTTTTAGTGGCGGGAGTGTCCGAGGACAAGTTCGGCTCGCCAGATGCAGGTCTTTTGATTTGACTCCCGTAGGCGACCTGCGCGTCGACATGAGGATGAAATGACGATGAAGACGAACATAAACCCAGCACCCGTGCCAGAGAAATAAACCAATTATGGTTAAAATTCCCGAATCTGCCGGGAATCGAACCTGGGACCCCTCTGACCAAAGAAGGCCAGCACACCAACCATTTAGCCATGGAGCCGGACACAAGTAGTGATAACCACGCGATATAAATAATATTTGATTATATCAAACATATAGTACCTTAATAGTGCGAGTTACCTTATCTGTTAAACTCCATCCTCGTTCCAAAACATTCAAAATATCGTCGTACAAGACATGAAAGTTAAGTGTAATCAACTTCCATGAGAACTACAACTGCCTTTTAACTAATCTAGTGAAGATACATGAGTTTTTTTATGGGAGACCCAAGGACATATTCTAAAATAAGGATATTCATACGCATTGCAAGAGTCTGTGAAAAAACTTTGGGGCACCAAAAACAAAACAAACTCCATGGCGCAACAGCTCCGAAGGACCGTGGCTTACCAAGCGACCGCTGCTCACCCCGAAGGCCTGCAGATTATGAGGTGTCATGTGATCAGCACGACGAATCCTCTCGGCCGTTATTCTTGGCTTTGTAGACCGGGACCGCTATCTTACCGTCAGATAGCTCCTAAAGTGAAATCACGTAGGTTGAGTGAACTTCGAACCATCCCTCAGATCCAGGTAAAAAGCCCTGACCGGGTGAGAGGCAAGCACGCTACCCCTATACCGTGCACCGGCCCTTCCACGCAATATACAAATATGAATTATATGCATTGAGACGCTTGTGTTATGTAAACTGCATTACTGAAATATTAAGATTCTGGTGAGGAACAAAGAAATTACAGAAGGCAACCAAGTCATCAATTCGTTCCAATTTTTCGTTAAAGTACAGTACAGAACTCGTGTCACAACATGTTACGAGGCACTTTTCTGGTTAAATATGAAATAAATGAGATATATACTCACTACTGCACTCGTGTCGGACTTAAAAATTAAGTAACTCCGCAGCATCTTTCCCTTGAACTTAGTTATTCTTCTCCAGCTATCAGAACTACTTGCAAGAAGTCATATATCAGTGCACAATCAATCATTCCTTTGGTCTATTCCTAGATTATTGAATTCACTCTCTTTAAGAGTTTTATACTGTACTTCATAAAATTTGCCTCTTTTAAGCGATCTTGTCGATGTTTCCTTTCAGGTGCAATACGACTATACAGATTAATACACTAGTATGGATATTTATGTAAATGGGAGCATTAATAACATATCGTATCCATTAAGTCATACCAGGCGAGTTGGCCGTGCGGTTAGGATCGTGCAGCTGTGAGCTCGCATCCGGGAGATAGTGGGTTCGAACCCCACTGTCGGCAGCCCTGAAGATGATTTTTCGTGGTTTCCCATTTTCACACCAGGCAAATGCTGAGGCCGTACCTTAATTAAGGCCACGGCCGCTTCCTCCCCATTCCTAGGCCTTTCCTGCCCCATCGTCGCAATAAGACCTATCTGTGTCGGTGCGACGTAAAGCAACTAGCATTAATTCATGTCAGTATTTAACAGCACTCTTACAGGTAATGGCTATGAGCGATTACATAACTCTGGAACTGTGGAAAATAATGTTACTTGTTGTTATTATCATTATTATCGACTCCATTACCCATAGTCATCCCGTTAGAGATTTGTAAACACCATATCGTATTGCCCGTCTTTACTGGGCACTAAGTGTGTTTGTTTGTTTGTTGTTTGAAGGGGCCTAACCTCTACGGTCATCGGCCCACACTGAGTGTTTAATAATAATAATAATAATAATAATAATAATAATAATAATAATAATAATAATAATAATAATAATAATAAATAATAATAATAATAATAATAATAATAATGATAATAATAATAATAATAATAATAATATCCGCCTCTGTGGTGTAGTGGTTAGCGTGATTAGCTGCCACTCCCGGAGGCCCGGGTTCGATTCCCGGATTTTCCACGAAATTTGAAAAGTGGTACGAGGGCTGGAACGGGGTCCACTCAGCCTCGGGAGTCAACTTGAGTAGAGGGGATTCGATTCCCACCTCAGCCACCCTAGAAGTTTCCCACTTTTCCAGGCAAATACCGGGATGGTACCTAACTCAAGGCCATGGCCGCTTCCTTCCCTCTTCCTTGTCTATCCCTTCCAGTCTTCCCATCCCCGCACAAGGCCCCTGCTCAGCATAACAGGTGAGGCCGTCTGGGTGAGGTACTGGTCCCCAGTTGTATCCACCGACCCAAATTCTCACGCTCCAGGACACTGCCCTTGAGGCGGTAGAGGTGGAATCCCTCACTCAGTCCGAGGGAGAAACCAACCCTGGAGGGCAAACGGATTAAGAAAGAAAGAAAGAAAGAAAGAAAGAAAGAAAGAAAGAAAGAAAGAAAGAAAGATAATAATCATCGTGGGTGGGAGCCGTAATTTCAATGGAAATAAATAAGTAAATGAATGAATGAATGAATGAATGAATGAATGAATGAATGAATGAATGAATGAATGTTCGGAAAGTTATTCTCCGGAAAAGAATAAGTTATAAACATGCGAAGAATGCTAGTCGCTCGCACTAAAAGAATTGTTGATGCTATATACGACTCGACCAGTGAAACTGGGATCTACTCAGATGGCAATTCGTTAGTTTACAGTATGGTAGATAGATAGATAGATAGATAGATAGATATATAGATCTAATAGTCACTTGTAAACACTTGTCTTTCGGACTACGCTACTTAATTAAAGCATGCACATGTGTTGCGGTGGGTTCCTGTTAGGAATTTCTTTGTTGTTGATTGAGGCAATTTTTTCCATACGATCATAAAAATATTATGTTGCTTATAAGTTTACGTAGCTCTATGGAATGCTATTCACAAACTTGCTGTCTGGTTATGCTTCATAGACTACACGTTCATAATATTAGGCATGGAGAAAAACACATCAGAATTTATGAGCTATTTCACCTTAATGAAACACAGTAATAACGTATCATGTATAATGAGACAGGAATCTAACGGATGACTTTCCTTTCTGGATGCTCTCATTATTAGGAAACAAGATGGACGCCTGTCCCACATGGTCTGGCTGAATAGTGAGCATCGAGACTTTCAGTTAAGAGGGTGTCGGGTTTGATTCCCGGCTGGGTCGAGACTTTTGTCAGCGTTTGTCTGACACGAAAACTGGGTGTCTGTGTCTATCCCAAAACACTCCACTATACGCAATAGTGAATGA
Organism: Anabrus simplex; assembly: GCF_040414725.1. NCBI lineage: Eukaryota > Metazoa > Arthropoda > Insecta > Orthoptera > Tettigoniidae > Anabrus > Anabrus simplex. Next base: position 160,493,923 of record NC_090270.1, on the reverse strand, counting down.
ATCCCTCCACATAGATTTGGCATCAGGAAGGGCATGCAGCCGTAAAACAGGTCCAAGTCCGTGCGTGTGAGTGTGTGTGTGAGTGAGAGAGAGACAGTTCTCATCCGCGACCCTACTAGAATGTGGAAAAGTGGCGGAAGAAGAAGAAGGTTTGATTAACTAGGGATGGTTTCTCGATATTTTCTATACTTTACTCTCGAAAATCAAGGGGTATCGATATCGGACAATACTACTGCAGACGAGTTCGATACTTTTCCGATACTACGTTAAAACCAAACCAACCCCATGGCACTACAGCCCTTGAAGGGCCTTGGCCTACCAAGCGATCGCTGCTCAGCCCGCAGGCCTGCAGATTACGAGGTGCGTGTGATCAGCTTGACGAATCCTCTCGGCCATTATTCTTGGCTTTCTAGACCGGAACCGCTATCTCACCGTCAGATAGCTCCCCAATTCTAATCACGTAGGCTGAATGGACCTCGAACCAGCCCTCAGGTCCAGGTAAACATCCCTGACCTAGCCGGGAATCGAAGCCGGGGCCTCCGGGTAAGAGGCAGGCACGCTACCCCTACACCACGGGGCCGGCTTTGATTTTAGATTACTATTTAAAAATTTCAAGTCAGTTGTTATTTTGCAGTGACATAAGCTGGTGCGTTTCGTAATCCGTCACTTTCGGATAAGCTGAGTGAAGTGTGGAACTATTTCCAGTCGGATCCTGTCAGTAATAACCGTGCCATTTGGCGCATTTGTAAAAGTAGCTTCTCGCGAGAGGAAGTTCTCACAAGACTAGAAACGTGAAGAAGCATGTCATGTCTCTGCATAAAATTGATTTTACTGAACATTTCAACAAAAATATGCCAAGTAGTGAAGGTGTAACAAGTGAAGAAATGGCAGTGGAAGAGTCTGTGCCCTTTCATTCCATTTCGAAGTCATTGTCTTCTTCATCATCATCAGCGTCATCACAGTACTCAAATACTCTTCAGCCTGCTTTCACATATTTTCTGGACGGTAAATACAAATTTAAACAGGGAGATAATAGATGGAAGGTAATTACCAGGAAAATAGTCGACATGGTATGCTTCGGCAGCCAGCCACTTAACATTGTAGAAGATAAAGGACTTAACCAGTTTTTCCGGCACGTTGGACCTGGATGTACTATACCTACTCGTAAACACATATCAAATGACATCCTCCCAGAACTGTATCAGAAAGCAGAGTAAAAATTGGGATCCGAAATGCAAATAGCATTGCTGTTCCGGCAGATTTGTGGACATCAACAGCACATGACAACTGTTCACTTTGTAGGCCAGGACTACACATTACAGCATATATGCAATGGAATGATACCATTTGAAGAAGTGATACACGTGTGGAAATATTACTAATTAATTGAAGAAGATATTAGAAACTTGGAGGTTAATGGATAAAATAGTGGCTGTGATTCATGGCAGGGGTGGTAATGTAGTAATCGACAACGACTCTTTAAACATTTTGGAGAAAGCCATTTTCACCGTAAGTTGTTCTACACTCGCAGTGTGTAAAACTCACAGTGTTCCCCATTGTTAACAGTGTCGTGTCTCATCGTCAGAAGCCATCACACAGTGGAACAGGAATTGTGACAGTAAGACAGTCATTGCTGGATGAAATTAATATGCAGTACAACAATAGAACATAACGAAATATGTTGCACCACAACGTTGTTACACCTCCGAGATTTTTGCAGTTCGACTGCTCTCACTCCTGTTACAGCCAAGCTGCTGCAACATGCTAATCAGCAGGTGTGTCTTGAATCTTCAAATGAAGATGTAAGATTGTAATTCCATTTTAATATGCTGTGTATTTAAATCTTTCTTTCTTTCTGTCTTTCTTTCTTAATTCGTTTACCCTCCAGGGTTGGTTTCTCCCTCGGACTCAGCGAGGGATCCCACCTCTACCTCCTCAAGGGCAGTGTCCTGGAGCGTGAGACTTTGGGTCGTGAGGATACATTGGGGTGGAGGACCAGTGCCTCGTCCAGGTGGCCTCATCTGTTATGCTGGTCAGGGGCCTTGTGGAGGGATGAGAAGTTCGGGAGGGATATACAAGGAAGAGGGAAGAAGCGGCCGTGGCCTTAAGTTAGGTACCATCCCGGCATTTGTCTGGTGGAGAAGTGGGAAACCACGGCAAACCACTTCGAGGATGGCTGAGGTGGGAACTGAAACCACCTTTACTCACTTGACCTCGCGAGGCTGAATGGATTCCGTTCCAGCCCTCGTACCACTTTTCAAATTTCGTGGCGGAGCCGGGAATCAAACCCGGGCCTCTTGCGGGATGGCAGCTATTAACATTAACCTCTACACCACAAGAGGCGGTACTGTATTTTAAACATTGGAGAAATTATAGGTTGCATTTAAATACTGGATAAAAATAGTATAGTAAAGTTTTTGACATTTTTATTCAGATGATCCATTATTCGAAGCCCGTTAAACTGCCTGGTACGTAGTGCTTGTACAGCAGCTTCGTTCACCAGTATCCGACCGTGCGACATGTATTTACGGATGGTTCTAAGATCGGGGAAAATGTAGGATGCTCTTTTGTCTCCCATGATATTAGCACGAAGATCTCGCTTCCCAATGTGTGTAGCGTGTATACTGCGGAGCTTTTCGCCATATTAGAAGCTCTGCAGTCTGCACTGGGTGACGAAGGAGACCTAGTTTGGCGGTCGTCTTTCCGGCCTCCATGGAAAGAGGCGGTAGTTTTATGTAGGCTGAGGATAGGTCATGTAAGATTTACGCACTCTTACCCCCTGAAGAGGGAAGACATCCCCCTTCCTCCCTAGTGTATTCTTGTGGTGCTGAATTCACCGTGGCCCACATCCTCGCAGAGTGTTCCGATCTCTCCGGCCTAAGACGGAGCCTCGGACTGCAGGATACACTCGAACTCATTCTAGCCGATGACGGAAATACTGCTGATCCCGTCGTTCACATATTCACTTTACGTGTGAGAGTGGATTAATCAAGAGGTCCTAAATTTCAAGTTTTGAGTGTACTTTTCGGCTTAAAATGATATTATTATTATTATTATTATTATTGAAAATGAAAACCTACACCCTGTTATCCAGTCTGGAATGAATGAAACAGATATAGGCTATTAGTACAATGGGGTCGCCACTCCCAAGGTGATTATTAATGACTGGTAAATGCTATGAAATGAGAATGGAGAGTGTTGCTGGAATGAAAGATGACAGGGAAAACCGGAGTACCCGGAGAAAAACCTGTCCCGCTTCCGCTTTTGTCCAGCACAAATCTCACATGGAGTGACCGGGATTTGAACCACGGTATCCAGCGGTGAGAGGTCGACGCGCTGCCGTCTGAGCCACGGAGGCTCCTTATTATTATTATTATTATTATTATTATTATTATTTAAAATTCATTTTCGAATTCCTCCGTTCAATGAAATAGTTTACATTCATTTTCATGTTTATTTCAACTTATTTGTTCAGAGAAGATGGTTACCTAGTCGTACTTATTCTTAAAACTCAATCACCACTACCATCTGATGCAGCAAATCCATTGTCGTTTAACGCTTCTGAAGATGAAATCGCCTCATACCTGAAAGACGATCTGTTATTTCCCTCCCTTTCAAGTGTTATTATTTATTTTTTTTGCGATTGTTGGAAAACAAATACAAAGTTTCCAGAGCTGTGAAAACAAACTCTGAAATATTTATGGATAGCCCTTGTAATAATATTTTGAGAGACTTTCTAGCACAGCAGGACTCATATGTGCCAGAAAAAGAAGAAGGCTCGAACCCAAAAGAGTGAGAATGCTTGTATTTTAACAAAAAAGTATATGTTAAAAGTATTCGATACTAACTTATTTAAAAATAAAAAATAAAATGAATAATAAAACAGTATCTTAGCTACTAACTAGAAATGTAATATATTTTAATTTAATTTAGTTATACAAATATTGAAGTGTTAACATAACAGTGCGTATTTAATACATAATATTGTATTTAGGAACGTGTATTTTACTATTTTATCTGAAGAATGGAAGTATCGGAGTATCGACTATCGAGACAAAAAGCATTGTATCGAGTATCGATAAAAACTGATATCGACCCTTATCTAATATTAACCGAATGCTACTTGTCTCCATTGTTGATTCAATAAAACAGGATCACTTATTTCGAACAACAATAATAATAATTTTATGTCCCAGTAAATACTTTTACGGTATTCAAAGACTCTGAGCTGCCTAAATTTTAACCCGCAAGTTTTCTTCAACGTGCCGGTAAATCTACTAACACGAGGCTGGTGTATTGCGTATCTTCAAACGGACTGAGTCGGGATGAAACCTGTTAACTGTGGCTTAGAAAGTTATCATTCAACCGTTTGACCAATTCAGTCCACTTAATTCAAAGTCGCCAACTGCATTTGCTAGGAATACATCAGGAAACGGTCAAATTTTGACACGGCTTAAAAATCCGAAAGTCTGCTTCTGTAGATTGCTTACCTGATCGGTACAGCAAACTTGCACATGATCTTAAAACTTTGACATCTCGTTTAATTGAACTATATTAATGAAAATGTCTGTTTTGTTGAATAGACGAATACCTAACAGCTGAAGCCTGCACAAGAAAATATCTGCATAATCACGTTCCTCCTAAAACAAATAGTTTTCATGAAAACATCATACGTACAGCACGTTTTTTTTTTCTGTAACAACGAAATGACACACACATGCAAGTCAAGTATCAACTACCAAGGAATTAATATTGCACGTCATTGTTTTATTAATACCACAAATATTTATAATATATATATAATTTACTTCTGTTAATATTTTTTTGCTAGTGGCTTTACGTCCCACCGACACAGACAGGTCTTATGGCGACGATGGGACAGGAAAGGAGTAGGTGTTGGAAGGAAGCGGCTGTAGCCTTAATTAAGGTACAGTCCCAGCATTTGCCTGGTGTGAAAATGAGAAACCACAGAAAACCATCTTCAGGGCTGCCAACAGTGGGGTTCGAACTCACTATCTTCCGGATGCAAGCTCACAGCCGTGGGCCCCTTACCACACGGCCAACTCACCCGGTTGTTAATATTAATACGTTAATACGTTAATCTTAATACGTATATTTATTTGAGCCTCCGCGGCTCAGACAGCAGTGGCGTCGGCCTCTCATCGCTGGATATCGTGGTTCAAATGCCGGTCACTTCATGTGAGATTTGTGCTGGACAAAGCGGAGGCGGGACAGATTTTTCTCCGGGTACTCCGGTTTTCCCTGTCATCGTTCATTCCAGCAACACTCTCCATTCTCATTTCATAGCATCTGAAAATGAAAATCTACAACCTGTTTTCCATTCATTGACCGGGTCAGGGATGTAATGAATGAATCAGATTTAGGCTATTATTACAATGGGGTCGCCACTCCCAAGGTGATTATTAATTACTGATAAATGCTATGAAATGAAAATGGAGAGTGTTGCTGGAATGAAAGATGACAGGGAAAACCGGAGTACTCGGAGAAAAACCTGTCCCGCCTCCGCTTTGTCCAGCACAAATCTCACATGGCGTGACCGGGATTTGAACCACGGTATCCAGCGGTGAGAGGCCGACGCGCTGCCATCTGAGCCACGGAGGATTTTTCATAGCGTCTATCAGTCATTAATAAATCACTTTGGGAGTGGCAACCCCATCGTACTAATAGCCTATATATGATTCATTCATTACATCCCTGACCCGGTCACTGACTGGAAAACTAGGTTATAGGTTTTCATTTTCACGTATATTTATTTGCACCAAGTGTACACTGGGAAACGTACGCAACCCATTATGCACTGGTGAGAGGCGGTCATGTTTAATAACGTCGCATAGTGAGGAAATGTTCAAAGAAATAAACGAAACACATGTACTACAAATAAACGGGCTTATCTCTTACACTCTGAAGTTATCCTTAACAGTCGTTTATAGCAGCTATGAGCACCGCAGTGTACACGCATACGCTGTACGGCTATTAATAACGCTGTCTTCCCTTTTGACCAAGTAGGTCCTCTGAGAAAACGCATTCTATTATTATTATTATTATTATTATTATTATTATTATTATTATTATTATTATTATTATTGTTATAATATATTTTTTACAATTTTCTTTACATCGCACCGGCACAGATAGGTCTTATGGCGACGATGGTATGGGAAATGAATAGGAGTGGGATAGGAGTGGGAAGAAGGTGGCCATGGCCTTAATTAAGGTACAGCCATAGCATTTGCCTGGTGTGAAAATGGGAAACCACGGCAAACCGTCTTCAGGGCTGGCAACAGTGGGGTTCGAACCACTATCTTCCGAATGCAAGCTCACAGCTGCGCGCCCCCAGCCGCATGACCAACTCGATCGGTGGGTAAAAAAAGGAAGTAAAATCCTATGTAATTCGAGATAACCATTGCATTGCCGCTTTTAGAGTGCAGGGGAAGATTAGGCAACCCATTAAACACTAGCGATAGGCGGTATTGTCTACTGACATCGTATGGTGAGGGAACAAATTGACGTTACGTAAAAAGTTTTGACCATGAAAAGTAGGATGAGGAAGTTGTATATTGGGAGACTGAGACTTATAAATGAGATAAATATCAGCATCATCTAGGATTCCTTTAGTCGCTACTCCACGGTCCCTCAGTGGGGGAGTCCCTAAGGGGTTCACCTTTCACGATAGGTTAGGTATTCTCTGGATGTATTTTTATCTCGCAGTCACAACGAGCTCAGCTGAAATGTATTATGCTACAAAAGGTCTATATATGGAATACCTCAAGGGATGTTAAAAAATCTGTGTTATATATTCTGCACATGTTTTCTAAAATATAATCGTGCAAATATGAGAAAGAAAAGCATAGTTCGATGCTTTTATGACTCTCTTGGGCAAAGGTATGATTTAATGTCAGCGGCCGAAGAAATGTGAAAGGTACAAGATGGATGAGTGGCTAGTATCGGAACTGCGTCAAATCGGTTCCGACGATCCAGTGCTGGAGGTACTAGACTTGAAAAGAAGACTCAGTCACGACCTTCATTTATAGAAAATGCGGTTATATGCACATTTAAAAAAGGCCGAGAATTATCGAGTTCGGTTGGTGTTTCCAAAGCTATAGCTGCTAAGTACCAGGACTTAATACTTCATAGCGTTCGAAGGTCGAAGAGCTGAATCCATATGAACTACTGTAACTCAGGTATCTTGAAACAACTTCTTAAAAATCCTGTGGGTCACCACTTTTGGGAATACTTAATGAGATGCGACGGAAAATGACTCCTTTTGTGTGATCATGATAGGGGAATGCAATGGGAGAGAAACTCAATCGGCGGTTCATCAAAGCCGTTGTGGTTGAATTTTAGAATGTTGATCAAATTGATTGTTATCCAGTGGCTGTGAAGTTGATGCTTAGTCAAACTGTGGGCAACTAGATCGTACGTACGAAATATGGAGATGATAGTACGCAGCTTTAATCAATTGAATGAGCGCTCTAACGGAGCAAGTTCATGATTCAGAACATCGACAAACATTAAAGGAAAATATCAGTGCTTTTTTTTCTTTCTGAAAGTAAAAGGTTTTACTAATTACTCATAGCAACTTCCACACATTCAAGATATACTGCGGTATACCCTCGTCGTCTCCAGACTTCTCCTGTCCGACTCGTTGGCTGAACGGTCAGCGTACTGGCCTTCGATTCAGAGGGTCCTGGGTTCGATTCCCGGCCGGGTCGGGGATTTTAACCTTCATTGGTTAATTGGCTGGGTGTTTGTGCTGTCCCCAACATTCCTGTAACTCACACACCACACACAACACTATCCTCCACCACAATAACACGCAGTTACCTACACATGGCAGATGCCGCCCACCCTCATCGGAGGGTCTGCCTTGCAAGGGCTGCACCCGGCTAGAAATAGCCACACGAAATTAAATTATTATCCAGACTTCTCCTGGCATTTGTTATCAACTGCAGAATGACGACCTCAGAGCTGCCACAGTCCTGTCATTTGCTAGGATTGAAATGAGTGAGAAGTGATCCTACTGCCCTGAGGAACATCAGTGCAGGAGTTGTCCGTATAAACAGAGATTTTAGTAAATTGCGTAAAGTAACTACTGTATTTATTTTACTCATTTTGATCAGTGATTGCACTGATTTAACTTATATTCATTCAAAACTCACGTGAACATCTGTTGCAGAACGGATTTAAAACTTATAAACTGATATTGGAAGCAATCGGAAGTGAACGCAGATTCATGTTTGTGGCTGCATACCAACCTATGGAGCCTAAGATATAAGACATTAGGGAATTAACTTTTGAGTAATAAAAACTGATAATTCATTTCGTGAATATAGTGCCACATTCTGGAATACTGAATACTCATTTTGCTGTCGATAAATAACATTTAAAAACTTATGATAAAGGTACCAGTATTACGTACCATTGCTTACCGCCAGAGAAAAGTAGCGGAAGAGAATATCCAGGAAGTGGATGGTGTAGATCCGGTCTAGACAGCCAAGAATAATGGCCGGGAGGATCCGTCGTGCTGACCACACTGTTATAGTACATATATCACACCCCCGAATTATATGTAGAAGTTAGAGATATTATTGTCAGTATTCGATTTATTATTATTATCAGTATTTCATTTGTATATTTTGCCATTTATATTGGTAAGCTGGAAGATATCCACATATGTAGGTATGAGTAATTTGTTTTGCACGAGTGGGAAAACATTGCTGTAATAACTCTGGTAATTTGGTTGAGTCATATGGCTACCCCAGTGTTTGTTGTGATGTACTTGTGTCGGGAAATTCATGAGTCATGTATATATCCCAGCGTGATGAGATGAGCTTGTTGTTGTATTAGGGAAGTTCGTTGACTCATCCGAGGCAAACCCCAGAGTTTGTTTATCTCTTGGGAGCAAGGTCGTGACTAGAGATCACTCATGATTGGTGGGCAAGGACCAATCCAGACGTATCATCTGAGAGGAGGGGGATGTTGATGTCTATAAAGGTTGATCATACGGCGGCAACCAGGATGATTGTAAGGGTGATTGTAGAGGAACGAGAAGGAAGATAACTACAACCAGTGACACTGTATAAGAGAACTACAACTGACGCACTGTACAGGAAGGAAGTAGTGCTGATACTCGGTACTGGAGTGACACGGCTGCAATGGACTGGACTTCAAACGTTCGTGGAGCGTAGTCTTGTTATGTTCTTGGAAAGTGGCTGATTGTGGAGAGTGCTTGCGCATTAAGTATTGTAGCACTTGTGGCGGCCTAGCATTATATGTTGGTGAAAGCTATCTCAGACTTTCCATAATTTATGTTGAGGATCGACAGACGTGTGTATATATCTTTACAACAAGTGTTAAAATATGTGAACACAGTAGTACAAGGTACAGTATCTGTGTGATGTGATAACTGCCGATTATGAGAATCGGTAAGTCGAATTGATATAGAGACAGTGAAGGGTATTTATCTTCATACATGTACATTGTTCATCGGACTATCTACAAATGGTAGCTTAGTTCTCGCTTTCGTTTTCCCACGATTTTCATTATTGTTGTTGTTGTAAATATGGGTTCTTCCAGCAATATTTTTATGTGTGTATTATATGTATAATTTTGTGTGTTGATGAGGTGCTCATGCATGGAATTTGTTAAGAATATAGTTAGCTATTTTAGAATCAGTGTTATTGATGAACCTAGGTGCAGTTCCTACCTAATTAGTCGTTTTCAGGAGGTTAGGTAAGGCCTGCAGCAGATGTACCAGTACGCAGCATTATGTACACGCGCTGGAATATAAAGTTTATCATGCTCTTATCTAAATTCGAGGGATCCATTCTGGTGAACTCTGGCGCCCATACTACGGACAGTTCGGTTAATTATGCTTATTAATTTTATTAAGTTTTTGAGTAATTTTATTTATATATTTTTATTTATGATTTTATTTATCAGTATTTATCAAATAGTTACAACACGGCACCTCTTAATCTTCAGGCCTTCGGGCTGAGCAACGGTCGCTTGGTAGGCCATGGCCCTTCTGGGCTGTTCTGCCATGGTTTTCTTTGTATAGTGTAGAACTACAACCTTACCCAATAAACAGTGGAGATGTTGGACCTTCTAACTACAGTCTACGACATAATCTCTTCAAGGAAAACAGTTTTATAGCCTTGAGGGTGTCAGTAACGCATATACAGAGTTTTCACCTTTAAACCCAAGGATTGATTTCGTCAACAGATTCGGTTGATGCTAGGGAGTTAGGTGAAAGTTATAAGAAATGATGACCTTTGTTCTTAATAATCGTTTCTGCTTCGGTGATATATAGGAAATAATGTTAAGCCAACCTAGTATACACATTTAAGAGCTTCGGAGAAATCAGATAGATAAGAAAGGTCACTGATATATGAAACGATGGAAGGAAATATGTGATCTTTTCTGTACATGAACTTCCGTGACGCTGTTAGGTTACGTCATTATGTGGATATTATTATTATTAAAATCTGTGGACGAGTCAAGAATCGAACTAAGGGCATTATGGTAAGAGAGAGGCACATTACACCTACATAACGAGACTGCTAAATGGCACGAATAATAGTTACACAGATTATATATTTCTAATATTAAATTTTAGAACATTCACTTGGTAATTAAACCTCTCTTCCTGGTTCACGTAAAGCTGCGTTACATTTTATATAACTCTTACTAAGGTGAAATATCAGGAGACTTTACATATCGTGTTTGATGAGAAGCTAATAGTGTATCAGTTACGCTACCTTGTGAAATCAGTTAACAATAGTACTAATGACAGTATGTTATGATACCATATGAACAGTGCTTACAGGAAAGGTTTTGTGATTTGGAGATAGTTCGATATCAAGTTAGATCTATTTCCGCAGTTCTAAGACGTACTCGTTTGGATTCATGTGTTAATTTGAAGATACTTTATGAATTATAGCTTAAAATTCCACAGAAGTATGTGACACATGGCCTCATTAGGAAGTAAAGTCTTCAATTCGAAATCTGGGGAAGATAAGATATTTCCAACTTCTGATGTAGGTAGCATTATATTCAAAATGTTCAATACTTTGTCTGTTTTAGTTACGCCAGTCATGTAAGGGTAGCACGCCTACTTCTTTCACGGATACCCCGGGTTCGATTCCCGTCCAGTTCAAGGATTTTAATTCTGTACCGAGGGTCACATTCCAATATCAAGAGATTACCTGACTGGGCAACAGTAGTCTCAACAGGCCAGATCTCTCAATGAACAATATACATGATACATATTTTAGATATTTCGCATTCATATCGTGATCGCTAAGTATTTATGGCGCTTCTTACAAATCTGCCCAGCCGAGCTGAGTGGCTCGGATGGTTGAGGCGCTGGTCTTCTGACCACAACTTGGCAGGTTCGATCCTGGCTCATTCCGGTGGTATTTGAAGGTGCTGAAATACGTCAGCCTCGTGTCGGTAGATTTATAGCACTTAAAAGAACTCCTGAGGGACACAATTCCGGCATCTCGGCATCTCCGAAAACTGTCAGAAGTACTGTAGTTCGTGGGACGTAAAAGCAACAACATAATTATTACAAATCTTCCCGCGGTACAGAAAGCTCACTCCCTTCAATCTGAACCGCTCAGCTTGGGAAGTAAAGTCAGTCTCTCGGAAATATAAAGGGGAAAACAACTTGAGCCCTCCTCGAAAACATGTAGTTAGTTTTGGGCCCAATTTACTATCTGCTTACAGAATAAGTTTTATGAAAATACATTGGCGTTCACAGTAGATGCTAACACTAGGAAGAAAACACGAATAAAACATAAACCACGTTCTCCATCTTCTCCTTAGCGTGTTCTCCACACACCACGGTCCACCATTCGGCGCATGGCTCGCCACTTGATACATTTAGTCGTATCGCTGGAAGACACTCCCACTTCTTTCAGTCCTCTCGTACTGTGTATGTACATATCCACCTCTTGGTCGTGATGCATGAGGGCCTTTGTTGAACACAGTCTTTGCGGTGGAATTAACTGCATCATCCGGGCTAGGAAGCGAAGAATAACGGCCGAGAGGATTCATCGTGCTGACCACACGACCTCTCATAATCTGCAGGCCTTAAGGATGAGCAGCCGTCGCTTGGTAGGCCATAGTTCTTCGGGGCTGTTGTGCCATGCGGTTTGGTTTGGTTTTGAAGTACATAATATTACCAGCGTTGGTAGGTTTCACTAATTTTGTCCTAATGGGAGCCACAACAATTCTTGCCAGGGACTTTCCATTTACTACCCAGTTAAGTCTAGTACATCCAGTGGCCAGGGTAACATTCTCATTTCTTCCATATTAACCTTATTTTTTTGCTTTTTGTAATGAATCAAAGTCCTGTCGCATAAAGCATTATAGGTTTCACTACCGTCTTATAGATCAGTGCTTTCAGGTTTACAGACATTTGACTTTCATTGATCACTTCCGTAACCTGCCTCCTGTCATCCAAGAGGCACTTGCTTTGAGGTGGGAGACCACAAAAGGATCACAATCGTATACCAGAGTGCCCTGAGGTAACGGAAATCAAACACTGTACTATATTAAGTTTGCGTAAAAACCAACAGTGGTAGAAAAGTTTACCTTCTGATTGGATAAAAACAGTAATTGCACCTCTCTATTAGGAAGGGAACAGGAAGGATTGCAACAACTGTCGAGGTATTTCATTGATCAATAAGCTATATCAGGCAAGGTGTTCACTGGCATTTCGGAAATGGGCGCGTGATCAATGGTTGAAAGTAAGTTGTATGAAAACCAGCATGTTTTAAGACTACAGAGGGGTTGTCAGGACCAGATTTTCAGTATGCGCCAATTAATTAAAAATATCTACGAAAGGAATAGACAGTTGTAGAGAAGGCATATGACAGAGTACCGAGGGAAAAGATGTTAGCTGTTCTGAAGGATTATCGGATTAGAGTTAAGTAATTACAGACAATCAAAGCCATTTATGTTTGACATTTGGGCCACGGTGAGAATTGATAGTAGAACGAGTTCTTGGTTCAGGGTAGTTACAGGGGTTAGACAAGGCTATCATTTTTCACCTTTGTTGTTTGTAGTATACATGGACCATTTGCTGAAAGGTATAGAATGACAGGGAGGGGTTCAATTAGGACGAAATGTAGTAAAGAGTGTAGCCTATGTCGATGACTTTGTCTTAACGACAGACTCTGCTGAAAGCCTGCAATCTGATATCTTGGAACTTGAAAATATGTGCAGTGTGTATGTTACAAACATCAGTATTTCCAAGACTAAAGCGATGTCGGTAGAGAAGTTTGAAGTCAGATCAGGAATACAAAACTGGAACAGGTAGATCATTTCAAGTAGTTAGTGTATGCAATCTCCCTGGATGGTAGTGAGATTGAATCAAGGTCCAGAAAAACTAATGCAGTGAGCTCGCAGTTGCGATCAACGGTATTCTGTAAGAATGAAGTTAGCTCCCGAACGAAGCTATTTTCATACAGGTCTTTTCCAGACCAACTTTGCTGTACGGGAGCGAAAACTGGATGGACTCAGCATATCTTATTTATACGTTAGGAGAAGTAACAGACTTTAAAGTACCGAGAATGATTGCTGATCCAAACAAGTGGGAACAATGGCAGGAAAGTACTCGGAATGAGGAGATAAAGACTTGGGTTGTGAATAAATTCCATGGATAAATATTTACGCATAAACTAATTTCGATGGTGGGGTCATGTGAGGCAAATGGAGGAGGGTAGATTTCATATCAAAGACTTGGCGTAGTAGGAGAAAGAGACCAAGACGGTGATGGTTAGACTCAGATTTTAATGATTTAAAGATAAGAGGTACAGAAATAAACGAGACTATAGAGCTAGTTACGTATAGAGGGTTATGAAGGCGTTTCGTTAATTCACAAAGGCTTACAGACTGAACGCTGAAAGGCATAAGAGTCTGTAATGAATATGTATGTATGTATGTATGTATGTATGTATCTTGCATCTCGGGCACTTCTCTACTTAACAGAACTTAGAATGCCCAGTCTCGCTAATTTTAATTAAAATTGCTCATTTTATGTCCTGTACCACGGCAGTGTGCCCAGCAAGAGCTCTGAATTTTTTTTTTTTTGCTAGGGGCTTTACGTCGCACCGACACAGATAGGTCTTATGGCGACGATGGGATAGGAAAGGCCTAGGAGTTGGAAGGAAGCGGCCGTGGCGTTAATTAAGGTACAGCCCCAGCATTTGCCTGGTGTGAAAATGGGAAACCACGGAAAACCATCTTCAGGGCTGCCGATAGTGGGATTCGAACCTACTATCTCCCGGATGCAAGCTTACAGCCGCGTGCCTCTACGCGCACGGCCAACTCGCCCGGTCTGAAATATTTAGATCAGTTTTGAACATATATTATAACTTCATTAGACCAGAACTAAGGACCTTCATGGTTTGCTTAAATTCGATGGTTTCCGTACACATAGACCATTATGTAAATATCCGACTGCGTCGCTGAGTGGTCAGCTACTTGGTCTTCGGTACTCGTGACACCAGGTTCGATTCGCTACTGCGTCGAGAGATTTCAGTCTTAAAACTTGGGGACTGGATATTTGTGCTGTCCCCAACATTCCTATAACTCTCACACCACACACAACGCTATCCTCCACCTATACCACCCACTCTCGTCCGAAGGTCTGCCTTACAAGAGCTTCACCAGCCTAGCAATCAGTCATAATAATAATAATAATAATAATAATAATAATAATAATAATAATAATAATAATAATAATAATAATAATAATAACTGATGTGATGCGAAAAAAGGAGGATTACTTTTTATGGACACATGGCCCGAATTAATTCAACACGGTTAACCAACCGCATTTTCACTTTCCTCCAAGAGAAAAAGGCAAAGGGGGCATAGTTCAATGAGGTACAGAAAGATCTGCAGGAGATTGGGATCTCATTTGAAGATATCCAGGAGCGTGTCCCACTTATGAAAACACTCTAAGAACATCAGAGTTTCCTACCAAAGCCGAAGATGAAAACTGGAAAGACATGGACGGAAGAGCGAAAGGAGCAACACCGTATACGAATGAAGGAATACTGGACCAATATTAAAGCTCAAGGGAAACACTTGAAATGACGTGGTCCTTAGCTCGCCGCAACGAAATAATAATAATAATAATAATAATAATAATAATAATAATAATAATAATAATAATACACATTTTCTAGTTCAGGTTGTAATTAAGTGTTTGCTACGATTTCGGTTCAGTGTTTAGTTGTAAAGAACTGATAACATTTCTAATAATATCTACTTGGTAGATGTACGTAAATATTTAATTGAAATTGTTAAACGCGAGAAACAACGATAAAAGTAATGTATTACGAACACTCATGCAATGAGGCACTGAATTACGAACCAAGTACCGAACGAGCGGCTGCGCGATTTGGGTCATGTAGCTGTAAACTTCCATTCGGGGGACAATGCACCCGAACCCCACTGTCGGCAGACCTGAAGATCATTTTCCGTGGTTTCCCATTTTTATACCAGGCAAATGTTAGGGTTATATCTTAATTAAGATGACGGTCGCTTCCTTTCTTTCACCTAGCCCTTTCCTATCCCATCGTCACCACAAGACCTGTCTGTGACGGTGCGACGTAAAGCACCTTGTACAAACCACTCCAGGGGGTCATATTTATTATTATAAACATAAGGAATGACCCTATTTACTAATTAGTGTAAACCACGGCCTTCGTTGTCTAATTAGTTTGGAAAATATAGACCTTTCATTAGGAGGATCTATAAGCCTAATCGTACGACCTCAGATTCCGTGACCGAGCTCGATAGCTGCAGTCGCTTAAGTGCGGTCAGTATCCAGTATTCGGGAGATAGTAGGTTCGAACCCCACTGTCGGCAGCCCTGAAAATGGTTTTCCGTGGTTTCCCCATTTTCACACCAGGCAAATGCTGGGGCTGTACCTTAATTAAGGCCACGGCCGCTTCCTTCCCACTCCTAGCACTTTCCTGTCCCATCGTCGCCGTAAGACCTATCTGTGTCGGTGCGACGTAACGCAACTAGCAAAAAAAAAAAAAAAAAAAAAAATCAGCTTCCGTGTGCAGGCATTTTTGATTTAACGCCATCTAATCTATTTTCGCTTAAATTTCGACTTCCGCTTTACTCTACCAGACGGTGATGTAATCCGGACGTTTTTTGAGCTGTTTTGATGTTTTGCTTCTTTTCGACTAAACCACAAGTGTATCACCAGAGATCTTCTGCGTACTGGCAGGGAGAGACGAACGGACTCTTTATCCGTCCTTCAAAAGCGCCATCTTACCACTTTCATGTCTGTTACTTCTAACTTATGAATATATGAAATTTTTTGTTTCCAAACCTCCACAGCCATTCTACTCTTTATCCGCCTAAGGGTACACACACTTCCTGCACAGGGAGATAGCATGATCAATTTCATGTGTTTGGTTTCCATTTTACGTTCATTTTATTCGGGATATTGCCTAAATAACACAGTACGGGCTGAATTCATTTTTTTGTAACCAAAAGGAGAAAAAGCGTGAAGTGTAAGCATAATAAAGAATTGTGAAAGAAATGAAATGAATAATTTCACCTAATCCTAAAACCAAATGCTCCATCATCCAAAAGGTCTAAATTGAAAAAAAAAGATCCAGAGCCTGTTTCCAGTCATTCGACCGGGTCAGGAATGGAATGGATGAAGCCCCATCTAGCGGCGAGGATGGGAATTGTGCCGGCTGCCCAAGCCTGTCGCACTCCTCTGGGGAAACGATTAATGAATGACAGATGAAATGAAATGATATTGGAGAGTGTTGCTGGAATGAAAGATGACAGGGAAAACTGGAGTACCCGAAGAAAAAACTGTCCCACCTCCGCTTTGTCCAGCACAAATCTCACATGGAGTGACTGGGATTTGAATCACGGAACCCAGCGGTGAGAGGCCGGCACGCTGCCACCTGAGTCACGGAGGCTCGATCTAAATTGTAAATCACATGGAATATGGTAAACTTTACTAATTAAAGGAAAATTCGCTTTCTCTTCAGAGAATACAGTTCTCACGGTAATGGATTTGACTTACCATAGATTGGGGTTCTTGGCGAAGTTCTCCGCCAAGAGAGCTGCTCGCAGCCGTACTTGTAAATTAGGATCCAGCAAATTCGCAACGTAATCTGCAAGAGAAACAAAGAACTTTTGTAGATCAACTTGTTAAACTTTGCATTCATTAAAGTAAGGATGTGCCTTTTATATATATTTCAGTTCCAAGGACAGCTCAAGAGCAATGGAGATAATGATAATAATAATAATAATAATAATAATAATAATAATAATAATAACAATAATACACTGATGTGCTAACAGTCAAGATATAGGGGTCTAGTACAGTGCAGGTCCTCTTATAGTTCGACCAAGTGCAGCACCTCGCCGTGGCATCGATTCTATAAGAGGTTTTTTTTTTTTTTTTTTTTTTTTTTTTTTTTTTTTTTTTTTTTTTTTTTGCTAGTTGCTTTACGTCGCACCGACACAGATAGGTCTTATGGCGACGATGGGACAGGGAAGGGCTAGGAGTGGGAAGGAAGCGGCCGTGGCCTTAATTAAGGTACAGCCCCACCATTTGCCTGGTGTGAAAATGGTAAACCACGGAAAACCATTTTCAGGGCTGCCGACAGTGGGGTTCGAACCTACTATCTCCCGAATACTGGATACCGGTACTGGCCGCACTTAAGCGACTGCAGCTATCGAGCTCGGTTCCATAAGAGGAAGAAACACCTGTGGGGAGATTCTGACCGATGCTATTTGGATAGCTATCCACAGCTTCCTGCTATTTGTAGGTGCAGGATCTTGGATGTGGATGGAACTCACCACCACGTTCCATAAATGCTCGATAGGGTTCATATCGGGTGAACGAGGTGGCTACAACATTCGTTGAAACTCTCTAGAACGCTCTTCGGGCCAGTTCTGGACAAATGATATTTTTTTACGTCGCACCGACACAGATAGGTCTTATGGCCACAATGAGATAGGAAAGGGCTAGGAGTGGGAAGGAAGCGACCGTGGCCTTAATTTTCAGCATTAGCATTTGCCTGGTGTGAAAGTGGGAAAACACGGAAAACCATCTTCAGGGCTGCCGACAGTTGGGTTCGAACCCACTATCTCCTGAATGCAAGCTGATAGCTACGTGACCCAAACACACGACCACTTGCTCGGTACAAGAAGAAGAAGAAGAAGAAGAGGAAGAAGAAGAAGAAGAATAAGCTCCTCTCACTAAGAGGTCGCACGATTGAAGTTAATTACTATCAACGCTCTTAGTAGTGAAAACAAGATTCTCTCAGAAGGTTTATCTGTTTACGTACAGTTCTACCTTTAATGATAGCTTAACGCATTCACCAGTTTATTTTTACATGCCTAAGTGAACCATATTTCATGCTGTGAATTTTTCCGTCTTCAAATATCTCACCAAAGACGATAATAATGATATCGGGTTTACGTCTCACTAACGACTTTAAGAGTTTTCTGAGATACCGAAGTGCCGGAATTTTGTGACATGGGTATAAATTTAGACCTATTAGAACTGGAGAGTAAGTATCGCCTTTCATGGGACTGAAGGACCATATAAATTTCATTCTACGACGTTCCCCAGTTTATCTATTCAGCCTTAAAAGTAAAACAAGGAAATGGAATTCAAACACTTAAGAGATACTTATTGCATTTTTAAATTTTGGGCTCCAGAATAATCATACATCAAGGGCTACAATACCATTCTCCTGTGCCTCTGCTCTTAAAGCTGGATTACGTCACTCGAGTATTTCTTTACATGGTAAATAATTTGGAGACCAGTGCTGTGATGCCTGTTTATATTAGGTATTTCGGAAAATCAAGGCAGTGCAAGAGGGTAAAAATGAAAAACAAATATTGCACAGGCCTTTTGCCAGTTATCTTTCTGGAAATGTAAACATTCCTCCCTATGGAAGTTGATTGGCAGAGAAGGAAATAAGTTAAACAATTGGACTTTGAGACAGCGTTGACCTAACCAAATGTGCCTCCATGCAATACATTCTACGAATTTGGAAACCAGAGGACGTCAGATGACAAGATGCCCAATAAGAAAACTTGGATGTTTATTTGACAGTAGTCCTAAGTAGGGTAAGAATAATTGAAACGTGTCTTTTCATTTCGAAAATCCCCCTTCTTTTGACTACAGGCACCTTGGTGAGAAGCTACCGATGAAGTCACCCGGCTACTAACGCCCGCCAATATCTGGCCTTTATGGTACTTACTGAGGGAGTCCGAAAATACAGGATGCTTCACATTATCTTAGTAGAGCTCAGCATGCTCCTTGTCCGTTAGTTCTAGGCCAGGCTCAAACAACTAATAGTGTTGTTGACGTGTCTCAGGCGCTCGATACCGAAGTCTTGGAGTAACAAAAAGGAGGAAATTTTGGATAGTGCATTTGTAGATATCAAGAACCTGTTTTATTTTCACACGGCGTTTTTATATTTTAATGAAATGCACATGCTTTCAAACTACTCTAATGTGTAATGAAAACATGCGAGAAAATGCATACCGTAACTTAGTATTGCATTATTCTATTAAAAGTAACATGTCTAGGTATTGCGAAG
Organism: Anabrus simplex; assembly: GCF_040414725.1. NCBI lineage: Eukaryota > Metazoa > Arthropoda > Insecta > Orthoptera > Tettigoniidae > Anabrus > Anabrus simplex. The sequence continues at coordinate 160,474,286 of NC_090270.1, read as the reverse complement.
TAAATCTCAATTTTTAACAAATTTTATAATCGTTATGTTTCATGGTGTGCGTTACTGTAGTCACGTCCTAGTTCGTGAACCATGGGCAACGGTTGAGTGGCCTAGTAAGTGGTCCTGAGAGTCGGGATACCAGTTTGCTATGGAATGGGAGTGGGCATCTCGGACATATTCTGAGTCATGGCCCTCCTTGTGCTCGGGCGGATAGGACTATACAATCCACCGGTGGTCCCTAACCCGTTAGAGGAGATATCCTCATTTGGACTATGTGTAAGTAGGGTAGCATCCTTCTTCATGAATTTACCGAGCTCAGAACATTTTAAGCAAGCCTCGGACCTGTGGGAGTAACGGAGTCCCACTCCCATTTGACAGACGAGGGATTCCTTGGAAACAATTTATTTATTTATTTATTTATTTATTTATTTATTTATTTATTTATTTGTTTATTTATTTATTTATTTATTTATTTATTTATTTATTTATTCAGGATCAGCAACAGCATAACGCCGCATTACAAAGATCCGAGCTATGTACAATAGATATGAATCTAAAATGAAAGATATATAAATATTTACAAAGAACACAAATATACACAATCAAAACTGTACAATCATATATAATACATATTTACATAAACAATGATATTAACAAAGAAAAATACATTTACAGTAAATACAAGAGCAGAACTGGAATGAACAAGAAGGAAAATTAAATTATATTAGAAATATCATGACAGAAGGAAGGAAACGTTACGAAGATGTCTAGGTTCTTGTTGATAGATAATGTATTAAACATTGCTGGAATACGTATAGAAAGGGACCTTTGGGTGAGAGAAAGCCGGGAGTAAGGAATATAACGAAATGGAATTCGATAGGGAGCTATCAGTATTAATAGGGCTTATGAAAGAAAGAAAGTAGAACTGGCTGAGTCAGCAAAGAGGATGCATCTGAATGTGCTAGGAGTAAGTGATATTCGGGTAAGGGGAGATAACGAGGAAGAGATAGGAGATTATAAAGTGTACTTGATGCTTTAGTGCCATTTCGTCCAGCAACAAATTTCCTTGAAAAACGTGCCATTTCGTCCAGCTCGGTCTTACAAATTATTACACAAGTTAATGAGTGCCATCTCGTCCAGACGAAATACTGACAAGGGTTGAGGCAGTGCAGGTTAACGCTTACGTGCACCACAACAGGTTGTGGGATATCCACAACTGGCTGTAGGATTTCCCACTCACCCCTGCCGCGAAATTCCATTCCTCCCCTCCCCACCTTTGTTTATGAACAGAGATTTCATTCGTTCGAAATATCTCTATGAATTAACATCTTTTTTAATTATGGAGTTTTCAACCACCACAAGGGGCCAACCTAGTTTATTACTTAACGGGTATCGGTATACGGTTAAGAATGAGAAGAAGTGCGGTGAAGTTGTGTCAACCGATTTTGTAGTGGAAAAGTGTTTATTATAAACCGTGAAATTGTTAAAGAAGATATCCATAATAGTGTCTTCCTGATGTGGCTGCACAAGAAGTCCAGAAGTCTATGGCACAGGGAAAGAAGAAAGCCCGTAAAGAAACTGATAAATTCATTTCAAAGGTAGGTTTATATTTTTATTAGTGACAATATTGACGCCCCAGACTCTAGGATGCCGCCCCACTGGCTTTTAAAAAGGGATATATTGATTTAAATTCAGTTTGAACTCCTTGCAAATCCTGAGGCTGAAGGCCGAAGGAAGTAAACTAGCCACGCAAGTTTACATTCTGCGATCGACGTCTTCCTCGACAGACAGACAGACAGACAGACAGACAGACAGACAGACAGACAGACAGACAGACAGACAGACAGACAGACAGACATTGAGATAAAGTTCAATTCAATACATGAAATTATGCCAAAAATTTCACTATTCCGAGTAATGTACAGACATAACTCTTATTTTATTTATATAGATAGTCTAGTTAGTTTCTTTTGGTTTCAGATCTTTGACGACAAATTCAAACCTCTTCTACAATCCGTATTTATTTGAACTAGTTACCAGAATTCCTCAATTATACAACTGCAAGTCTACTCTGCATAGACAGCGAAGGGATGCTCAACGAATTCAGGCTGAACCCAATCATCGAGATGAAGTTGAGCTGAATTCAGAAAGTTTGAAGATGGCAGATGAAAATAATTTCTTACTAGCTGAAGACTGTGATGGTGAGCGGATAGGTATATTTGCCAGTTCCCCAGGAAAAACTGCATTAAAATAAAATAAGAATTTCTTCATGGATGGCACCTTTAAGAGTGTTAGCAAACAATTTTCTCAGTTGTACACCATCCATGTAGATTTAGGAAGCACTGTGGAAGAAACAGACGTAACCCCCATAGTTTTTGCATTACTTCCTGACAAGAGAAAGTCAACTTACATTCGCCTGTTTAACACCATTCTTCGGGTGATTCCAGACTGGTCCCCTGAGACAGTAGACGCAGATTTCGAAGCTGGAGTGATCGAGGCAATCAACATTGTATTTCCTGCTGCAGAATTTCACGGGTGCTGTTTTCATTTTTCTCAAAGTCTATGGAGGAATGTACAAAACCTTGGGCTTGCCAAAGATTACAACACACGCCAGGAAATACGAGACTCCGTGAGAATGTGCGCTGTTCTGGCCTTTTTAAAGACAATAGATGTGGAGGAAGGCTGGGTACACATCAACAGTTTTGCTGTAGCACATGAGAAACTCAATGAGTTTTTTGACTATTTCATTGACCCTCGTTTCCCAATTGATGCATGGAATTGTACCGGCAGGCGACATCATACCAACAACGCTGTGGAAGGATGGAACCATCGCTTGAATGCAATCGTAGGCAAACCACGCCCTCGAATGAAACACCTAATTATGGCACTAAAGAAAAAAGCAGAATATTCCGGCACGAAAACCATCAGGATTGACCTAAATTTAGAAGGTCTAAAGAGCAGAAACAAGTACATTGTAATGGACAACAGAATAGAAAGAGTCATTAAAAAATTGGAGAAGTCACGAGACATTGAAAAGTTTTTGAGGGACGTCTCCTAAATAATTAAAATGAATTAGAGGAACCAAAAAGTTACTGATTTGCATCATCGGACAACGCATTAGCTGTTGCATACATTGTACACATTGTAAATAGGCACAAATCTTGATGAGGCTGAAAGGCCGCTTTTTGTATTGCCAGATTTGGTTTGTGTCTTTATTCAAACCATTGTAGTAATGTAAAAATTGGCTGAACGTGACTTCATAGCAGTCTCGAGGAACGCAGTTAATAGTGAGTATATTATATTTAATTCCGTTAGGAATTTTTTGTCCAGTGAACTACAATTTTATTATAAGTCCGATTTTGATGATTAGGTGTCAAATTAAAGGGAACTTTCCCTAGATGTTTCGAAAGGACATGATTTCCCCAAATTCCCTTAGGCTCCCTAAAGCCCTTCAAAGTCCCCATCTAATTTTAATGAATAAACAAATATTCCTGCTTGATATAGGATAATATATTTATTTAAACAGATGTTTTAGTAATGCAACTTTGGATATATTTGAATTATCGCCTGATTTGTGAAAATATTTGTTTTTATTCTCACTATGTTGTTTACATTATAAGCAGTTCATTGTAAAATATAGTTGACTGGTGGAAAACGAGCGGAGCGAGTAACGTCCATTTTTACAAACATCAAAAATTTACTTATTTCTAACAAGGAAAGCAATGAAATGAAACAGTTATTGTAGACCTGTCAAACTGCCAATCACAGGTGTTCGGACGAAATAGCACTAGTGGGCCGGTAGAGAGTTAACCACCTGCCTCTGTTCGTGGAATTTGGACGAAATGGCACCTGGACGAAATAGCACGACACGTAGAAGAAAGGTAGAGTGTGGGGTAGGGCTGTTTATCAGGAATACCATTGCACGCAACATAGTTTCTGTTAGGCACGTAAATGAGCGAATGATGTTGGTAGATTTGGCAGTTGGAGGAATCAGGACGAGAATTGTCTCAGTGTATTCACCATATGAGGGTGCAGATGAGGATGAAATTGACAAGTTTTATGAAGCATTGAGTGACATCGTAGTCAGGGTCAGCAGCAAGGGTAGGATAGTGATAATGGGCGATGTCAATGTGAGAGTTGGAAATAGAACTGAAGGTTATGAAAGGGTGATTGGTAAATGTGAGGAAGATATGGAAGCTATAGGGAATGAGAAGCGTTTACTTTACTTCTGTGCTAGTATGGGTTTAGCAGTTACGAATACATTCTTCAAGCATAAGATTATTCACCGCTACACATACGAGGCTAGGGGTACCAGATCCATAATAGACTATATATATCTTAACCGACTTCGAATTAAGGAATTCCGTTTGTAATGTACGGGTTTTTCGGGGAAATTTCGATGATACAGACCACTACCTGATCTGTAATGAACTAAGTATCTCTAGACCTAGGACAGAGAAAGTGAAATCTGTCTGCAAACGAATAAGGGTAGAAAATTTCCAGGACGAAGACATTAGACAGAAGTACATGGATGTGATTAGTGAGTGGTTCGAACAGTGGACAGTAAGCAGGTTCAGGATATAGAAATAGAATGAGTGACATACAGGGATGCTGTAGTAGAAACAGCAAGGGAATGCCTAGGAACAACTGTGTGTAAAGATGGGAAAAGGCGAACATCTTGGTGGAATGATGAAGTGAGAGCAGCTTGTAAACGTAAAAAGAAATCTTATCAGAAACAGCTACAAACAAGGGTCGATGCAGACAGGCAATTGTGCGTAGATAAAAGAAACATAGCGAAACAAATAGTTGTTGAATACAAAAATAAATCGTGGGAAGATTTTGGTAATAACATGGAAAGGTTAGGTCAAGCAGCAGGGAAACCTTTCTGGACAGTAATAAAGAATCTCAGAAAGCGAGGGAAAAAGGAAAGGAACATTGTTTTGGGTAATTCAGGTGAACTCATGATAGATCTCAGGGAATCACTGGACAGGTGGAGGGAGTATTTTGAAAATCTTCTCAGTGTAAAATGAAATCTTCCTGGTGGTGTCGCGAACAACCAAGCACACAGGGAGGACGAAAATGATATTGGTGAAATTACGCTTGAAGAAATGGAAAGGATGGTAAATAAACTCCATTGTCATAAAGCAGCAGGAATAGATGAAACTAGTCCTGAAATGGTGAAGTATAGTGAGAGGGTAGGGATGAAATGGCTTCATAGAGTAGTAAGATTAGCATGGAGTGTTGGTAAGGTACCTTCAGATTGGACAAAAACAGTAACTGCACCTGTCTTTAAGCAAGGGAACAGGAAGAATTGCAACAACTATCGGGGTATCTCATTGATTAGTATACCAGGCAAAGTATTCACTAGCATCTTGGACGAGAGGGTGCGGTCAGTGGTTGAGAGGAAGTTGGATGAAAACCAGTGTGGTTTCAGACCACAGAGAGGCTGTCAGGATCAGATTTTCAGTATGCGCCAGCTAATTGAAAAAAGCTACGAGAGGAATAGGCAGTTGTGTTTATGTTTCGTAGATCTAGAGAAAGCATATGACAGGGTACTGAGGGAAAAGATGTTCGCCATACTGGGGGACTATGGAATTAAAGGTAGATTATTAAAATCAATCAAAGGCATTAATGTTGACAATTGGGCTTCAGTGAGAATTGATGGTAGAATGAGTTCTTGGTTCAGAGTACTTACAGGGGTTAGACAAGGCTGTAATCTTTCACCTTTGCTGTTCGTAGTTTACATGGAACATCTGCTGAAAGGTATAAAGTGTCAGTTATGTGGAAATGTAGTAAGCAGTCTGGCTTATTCTGGCGACATGGTCTTAATGGCAGATTGTGCCGAAAGCCTACAGTCTAATATCTTGAAACTTGGTGCAATGAGTGTTGTATGAAAATTAGCCTTTCGAAGACTAAACTGATGACGGTAGGTTAAAGATTCAACAGAATTGAATGTCAGATTGGTGATACAAAGGTGGAACAGGTAAATAATTTTAAGTATTTAGGTTGTATGTTCTCCCAGGATGGTAATATAGTAAGTGAGGTTGAACCAATGTGTAGTAAAGCTAATGCAGTGAGCTCGCAGTTGCGATCAACAGTGTTCTTTAAGAAGGAAGTCAGTTCCCGGACGAAAGTATCTTTACATCGGTCTGATTTCGGACCAACTTTGCTTTGCGTGAGGGAAATCTGGGTGGACTCAGGATATCTTATTCATAAGTTAGAAGTAACAGACATGAAAGTAGCGAGAATTATTGTTGGTACAAACAGGTGGAAACAATGGGAGGAGGGTACTCGAAATGAGGAGATAAAGGCTAAGTTAGGAATGAACTCGATGAATGTAACTGTACGCATAAACCAGCTTCGGTGGTGGGGTCATGTGAGGCGAATGGAGGAGGATAGGTTCCTAGGAGAATAATGGATTCTGTTATGGAGGGTAAGAGAATTAGAAGGAGACCAAGACGACGATGGTTACACCCAGTTTCTAACGATTTAAATATAAGAAGTATAGAAGTAAATGAGGCCACAGCACTAGTTGCAAATAGAGGATTGTGCCGACGTTTAATAAATTCACAGAGGCTTGAAGACTGAACGCTGAAAGGCATAAAAGTCTTTAATGGTGATATATGTATGTTATAATCGGTAAGTAAAAAAATAAAAACCAAAACAGAAAATCGTTCCATTAAATACAGTAAATCACACAATATATATAGGAAGATGATCTTTAATATAAAACAAGCACTAAAGTATTATTCTTGAATTGCAATGGGTGTTCATGTTGTTTACTTCGTGATGTTTGAATTCATTTTCACTGTCCCAGTTTTTCAGAGCCAGGAGTCAATGTTTGCGTAGCCTATGCTTTAAGTTATAATCTGACAAGTGGCTTCTCTGCTTTGGTTTTCATGTTTTCAAAAGTGAAAATCTTTCCTGAAGGAAATGCTTGTTAAAAGTCACATACGTTCTTCTTATTATTTTAGGTCCCTATCAGTTTAAAAGTCGATTAGCTCCAATAATTGTAGATCAGAGTCAACATTGTCTACAGTATAAACCTTCTGGAGCATGCCGTTCCGCGTTAACACTGATACGTAACCACAAAACTTCAGCATCAACAATTATATAATATCTATAACATTTCACATAAGTTTATAATCTGAACGTCTTCACTTTACGCCTTTACAAGATAAATATCTTGAGATGGATCCAAATTTGAATATATTAACTAAAATTAGCTTTAAACTAGAGATGAAAAAAATATATCAATGCACATACAGTGAATACACAATTATACGTAAAAATCACGAGTTTACAAGCGAAGTATATTAAGTTTAAAATACTACTTCTGTGGAAAGCCGATTTCAAAGATTTCATTGCCGATAACTACTTTCAGAATGAGAATGAGAATTTTTAAATTATGCAATGGGTTTGTTACAGTATCTGGAATAGTCCTTTTTTAAATAAATGTTAAGTTTACTCTTTCATCTCCCTGTCATCCACTGTTCAGAATTTAAACTTACTCTATTTCACACATTTATAATAATTTATCTCCATTCTTGTTGCATTCTTTATCTTTACTTCTCCCTATTTCTATAAATATTTCATCTATTTCTCTATCGTACATTGGATTTGTTTCATCTACCTTTGTACCTAGGTATTGAAATCTCCCATTATTATTATCCCTGCTTCTTCATTCTTTAATTTAATCAGATTTACTGCTCCAAAAGGTCATCAATCAGAAGGGGATTCCGATAGATGGTTGTAGCAGAAACCTATAACAAATTCTCTCTCTCCCTGACTTCTTTTAGTTGTTTTCACCAAATAATTTCATGAACCCCTGTCTCCTATCCGTGATAACATATTTGATATTTCATAAACACTGATATCCTTCCCGGATAGCGCCCTTTCGAAATTCTTATTTTTTCGGAAAAATTCACATAGGCAGTGTGAAGATGTCTAAAACTCAAAAAATTAGTTTAATGGGTTTTGCTTGTGAACCGTAAATATGTTAATACATATCTTGTGCATAGATTGGCTCGGTGGAAATTATAATCAAATGTAGGCCCATCTTCGGTTCACAAATAGTAGTATTAACTTTTTGAGGGTTATTGGTATTGTTATTAGTACAGTAGTGACTTGAAGAGCAAGGGAGTGAAATCAGACACTCGTGGATATAGAGAAGTAAACATACCTGTCACATTGTACTGATCCGGTGAGAGTTGTCTGTGATGTTCATCTACTTTGGCTTCTACCAGCAGCAATATGAACCCAAGAACACTGGAACAAACAGAAAAGGTACTGTTAATAATAATAATAATAATAATAATAATAATAATAATAATAATAAATGGGAGCCAGAGGTCACCATAGGATCCCTTAATTTATATTAACAACAATAATAATAAAATGATAGTGCATACAATATTCTACTCGGATCGTGTTCACAGAGCTGCAAAACTGCTACTCTGCTGACTGGGCCTTACCTGCTACCCCTTGCAAACGTTAGGAGATGCGTACAGTACCACCATAAATACATTTTATTAACTGTTTTTGCTATTTGTTTTACGTCGCACCGACACAGATAGGTCTTATGGCGGCGATGGGATAGCAAAGGCCTAGGAATAGGAAGGAAGCGGCCGTGGCCTTAATTAAGGTACAGCCCCAGCATTTGCCTGGTGTGAAAATGGGAAACCACAGAAAACCATTTTCAGGGCTGCCGACAGTGGGATTCGAACCAACTATCTCCCGGATGCAAGCTCACAGCCGCGCGCCCCTAACCGCACGGTCAACTCGCCCGGTAATTAACTGTTTGACTAATATATCTATATATTAAAAAAAGAAACAAGATCATATACAATTTTATAAAATAAATATTTGCAAGTTTCTGTAAAAATCAGAACAACCCTTATCCTATATATTATTCTCCATTTTCTTACCACCTTTACAATAGATGGTTACTCACTCTCATAGCTTCCTTCCTCCACGCCTGGATTTGAAGTCTCACATTCTGGAACTCCAGAGGCGTCCTCAGTTCGACCTCCCTGCGACGAATTTTTTGAACAATCATAGCTAAAATCCTACTCGCGCTTATCCTAAACTTAAATACCAACCTTCGTGAAAATCCACCAATTCTCCCATGTACCGTAAAAAACAAGCAGACAAACTTAACATGACAAAGGCTTTTATTTGTACTGTTTGGTATAAAAGCCAAATATCCTGTTAATATTAAAAAATCACAGAAAGAAAGACGAATTTATACAAAGAGAGAGATGATAGATGTGACAACACAAAATATCATCTTATTAAAAAACTGTCTAAATTTTATATGTCATTTCGGTAATGTTTTTACCCTACCCTTGTTCCCTTCCTCCACTAAAGCAAATTCTTTCATGCGCTGCTGGAATAAAAACAAAAAAAAATCATATTCTGCAGGATTTTTAGCAAGATAATATTAAAAATAACAGGATATTTTAAAGTTTTCTGGTACTTTATGCAGATCGCAGTATATGGGGTTAATAAGTAAGAGTATCCTGGAAAAGGGAGGATATCTGGTCACCCTAGGAAATACGTTAAGTCTATATGGTCCGACAACGTGGTTGGCGGTTTCGGGTCCCGTTGGTGCAAAAGATGCTCACTATCAGTGTGGTACGTACACAGTTTCTAATCACTAGGTTGGGTGCCAGGGGCCTTCATTCAATACCAAACCTCACCGCAGTATTCATGTGGAGCGAGTTAGTTGGAAATTGCTGCTTGGTTGATGGTGATTGATGTTTGAAGAGATAAAATAATGAGATCCCCTCCCTCTCACCTCTCCTTCCGCAGTCAGTTCGTCACTCTTTGGCTGTTTCCGTAGTCCTACATTAGAACACACGGGTGCAATTTTTCAAAGTGTAGCGTACTTTGCTCTAAATGATCTCTGAGAAACAGCAGAAGTGGTGTAATAAGGTAAGCATTGCGTGGAAAGAATATTTCCTAACCCAGAATCAGTTGTTGGTTACAATAGTGAATGATTGTTCCACAATAATAATTGAAGTATTTCACCGATTACATGATTTAACAAGACGTATCGCTCGCGGATCTCAGCCCAATGGCCTGCAGTTTTGGCTTGTCACACGTCAATGCCAGAACACGCAAACAGGCAATAGAGAAAGTTCAGATAATTCTTGAAAACTGCACATTCCCTAAATGGTGTGTACACGGATGTCTTCAAGGTACGAATTAATAGCGTGCAGAAGTTTTACGAAGGGATTTAAGTCTTACTTAACAGCTGAAATTACGTACAATTTCGATGAAGGAAGTTCTGTAGTAGACCTGTGTACTCCCTGTTTTCCAACTTCCCTCCTAGAGAAAAGGGAACAATAGCACACGGCCATCAAGGAAACTGCTCTACTTCTCTGACTAGAAGATAAATTTCTAGGGGATAAATGATGCGAAGGAACAGTTACTGAGAAAGTAAAGTTCTGTAGTCTTGTTCTGAACTAAAACTCACAATTGGAAGGCTCAATTTTATATTTTCTGTAAAACACCACGAATTTTTAAAAATGTTTTTAACATTTTTAATTAAATTGCTTTGCGTATTTTATACAAAATATTGTGTGAAAAGGTTTTTCGGAAAATATTATGAAAATTCAAGAAAGAGCGTTTAAAACTGTGTTAAAAAGAGGACGCACAATAAAAATCATGAAATATTTGGATACCGGTAAAGGAAAACAAATATGCGTGATTGGAAAACAGAACCCGAAACGTGGTGCTAATGCTAAGCCTCAGCCACCCGATGAGTTGTGAGAGTACATTTTTTAAATTTGTAAACTGCTATGAAGCCGTTGGAGTGTTTTATTTCGAGCCTGACTGTGCAGTGTGCCTTAATATTTTAATACCGCGCGAGTTGGCCGCGCGGTTAGGGGTGCACTGCTGTGAGCTTGCATCCGGGAGATAGTGGGTTAGAACCTCACTGTCGGCAGCCCTGAAGATGGTTTTTCGTGGTTTCCCATTTTCACACCAGGCAAATGCTGGGGCTGTGCCTTAATTAAGGCCACGGCCGCTTCCTTCCCACTCCTAGCTCCTTTCTATCCCATCGTCGCCATAAGACCTGTCTGTGTCGGTGCGACGTAAAGCAGCTTGTAAAAAATAAATAATAATACAATGACACCTTGTGACTCAAGCATACTAACCACATACGGTTCTTTATTTTGACAACATCTATCAGGCGATGCGCATTCTTAGCCCGCCTGGTGGTCATAATTGTTAAGGTATCAATGGTGTGACACCGTGGTTGGCCGGTTAGAAAAAATCACCATTACAAATGTTGGCCGGCAGGGTAGGAGAAGTGGTGATATACAAGTTATAATCACTAGATTGCGTGACAATTGCCTGGATTAAATTCCAAACCTCTCCGCACTATTCGACAGGAGTAGGCTACGTGCTGGCACCGGGTTTCACCCTCTCCCTAATATCACAAGTCATTCATTTCATCTCATCAACTCCTCTGATGAGAACGACGTCAGGAAAGGCATCCGGTCGTAAGAACTCACTACGAAGATTCATCTCACATCATATTAATACCCGACCCCGTAGAGAAATGGGGCAAGGGTTGGACAGGCACATTTATCCAGTGATGGGAAAAGTACGAAATAAAAGTTACTGACTCAATTAAAGTTACCTGATAAATTTTTTGTTCTTTTATTGATTACTACAGTAATTACTTTTTCAACAAGTAATCAGTAAAATTACAAATACAGTTACTTCACAAGACGCGATCTTTAGGGAATCACTGACTTCTTCTTTCACTTGAAGGCGGAATGATACCAAAGTTTGCAAGGAAAAATGCAATACTGCAGTTTGTGTTTTTTTTAGCACTTTCAAAGTGATTGCTCCGAAGCAAAGTATGCATGTCACAGGTTACGTGAACGAGTCGTATCCACAAAATTTCACTGTAATTTTTGTCCCAAATGGAAGATAAGGATTGCTTTTACTCAAATAAAGTGTGAAATCTGCGGTAAATGAAGAAATAGTACAAAATATTTTACTTGTAGAGAAAAGTATGGATACATACTTTACAACTATTTTTTCGGCTACGTCCCAGCGCTTCCGTAAGTGTCTAACACGTGTGTGATGTCTTTGCTCACTGAAGTTGTTTGCATTAATTAGGTGTCGTTTTCTTCATGTTGCTCATTCGTTTTGTGCCCTAACTCATTCATTAAGTGATATATGTACTGGTCCAGGGATCATGTTATTTTGCTCTTTGAACTGCCCACGCTAGACATATGGACAAAAATAATGAGAATTCACAGACATAACACTCCCATTCGTCGGTGCTAGTCCTGGACCTCAAGAAAGAAACAAAAGACGGCACGAGCTGCGGAATGCAACATAAGGGAGTCCTGTCTACAGCTCGTAAGTACGTATATATATTACTCTAATAACGACTGTCTTTCTTAATTTACCGCAGATTTTACACTTTATTTGAGTAAAAGGAATTATTATCTTCCGTTTGGCACAATAATTACAGTGAAATTTCGTGGATACGATTCGTTCACATAACCTTTCTTAACCCCTTCGTCCTCACAGGTTAATTCCTGTTCCATTCTCGAACACGTTACTCTTGTGGGGGTGGGGGTGGAGAGGTAGAATAACATCTACAATATCCCCTGTTTGTCGTAAGAGGCGACTAAAAGGAGGACCAGGGACTCTCAACTTGGGAGGGGTTGGCGGATACGGTTCCGTTACTTGTGTCATGCTCCCTGGTTTCATTTTTCTTATCCGACCACCCTCAGCAAACTCTTCTTCTTTCCCGACGCCTAAGGCAGTTTTTATTTGTAGGCGCCTTTTGTGATCCTTCCTTTCTTTTGTCGATAACTTTGTTTCTTCGAAGTGTCCAACCTCCTCCATTTTCCTTTTTATCAGTGTTAATAGAAGATGGTTGCCCAGTTGTACTTCCTCTTAAAACAATGATCACAACCACCATATCGACCACGTAGTATAAGATAATCTAAAGACCAACCAGTAATCACAACAGCCTGCGAGTTATGAACCAGTGCGCGTCGTATCCTGGAATTTCACCCTTGGCGCGACGTCTTGCGAATGCAGGGGCTCCAAAGTTGCCAGGCTCTCGATCAATTACTAGAATGTAACGATTACAATTTTATTTTCTGAAGTAAATTACGAGCACTCCGCTCCTATGGTGTAGTGGTTAGTATGATTAGCTGCCACCCCTGGAAGCCGGGTTCGATTCCCGGCTCAGCCACGAAATTTGAAAAGTGGTACCAGGGTTGGAACGGGATCCACTCAGTCTCGGGAGGTTAACTGAGAAGAGGGATGTTCGATTCCCACCTCAGTCATCTTCGAACTGGTTCTTCGTGGTTTCCCACTTCTCCTCCAGGCAAATGCCTGGATGGTACCTAACTTAGGGCCACGGCCGCATCCTTCCCTCTTCTTTGTCTATCCCTTCCATCCTTCCCATCCCCCGACAAGGCCCCTGTTCAGCATGGCTGGTAAGGCCGCCTGGGTGAAGTACTAATCCACCTCCCCTGTTGTATCCCCGACCCAAAGTCTGACGCTCCAGGACACTGCCCTTGAGACGGTAGAGATGGGATCCCTCGCTGAGTCCGTGGGAAAAGCCAACCCTGGACGATATACAGATTAAGAAAGAAAGAAATTACGAGCAAAAATTATATTTTGTGAAAAGTAAAAACTAAAAGGTAATCGTTACAAGTAATTCAATCACTTTTACTCAGTTACTCCCCATCTCTGCATCTATCATGCGGTACATATTCTACGTCAAGCCTAGCGGCCGGGACACTAACACAGTCCCGTTCGAATATTTCTTTTACTGTTATGTCTCAGATTTCTTACTGTATAATGACCATTGTTATCTTTCGTTGTTATGCATTTTTCGATGTACTAGAGGACGCGTGCTCCTCCGTAGCATTCGTTATAAATAGATGAGATAACTCGTCTTGATATGCCTGTCGTAGTCAAGTTGTTTTCCTGCTCTTTTCAATAGTTTGATGAATATCTAATAAGAAGAGCGTATCCATTCTGTCGTCATTATGCCGCTTGTTTGGTAAAAATCTATCCATATAATCGCCCTTTTTATCCTGCAGTTCTTGATGTAAATTTTACTGTTGTGTCGTAGAAGGCAATGACATTTTTAATCGCAGTTCTTCGAAATAGAACAGTTGTCTCGTGAGCTCATAGGTTAGTTTCGAACGAGCATTTCTTTTTCAAGATACACATGGCCTTCACTCTTTCTAGTGTAGCTAGGTTATCCTTCGATAGGCATCCGTAAAGAGTGTCTAAGGCATATGTCTTGATGAGGTCTGTTTGTACGTAGACTTTTTTCTCTTAGCAGCATGTAAGTTATTGGGAACGCTCTGCCATCTATTCAATATATTTGGAAGCTGGAAAAGGTCAAATAATCAAAGAGTATCTAGCAGGGAATAGTATTCTCCCGTGATCAAAGGAAGTGTATAATCTCTGGCTTGACAGGTAGTAATCAAACATGGCTGCATGCAATGAAATTACTAAGGATGAAAATCATATTATATTCAGAATATTAATTAAAGTGTTAGTCGCTTAGCAACCTGTTAAGTCGGGTAAGCCTTCGCCTGCAATGATTGGAGTGATCATTTAATGATTTGATTTTATGATTGGTCAAAGTTGGCTGAACTTAGAGACATATGAAAGTCTCATAATTCACCGAAAGGTAATTTTCGAGAGAGAGAGAGAGAGAACGGAAATGAAGCATATCGGTCCCGTAGAACGGACGGACGGATTTGCCAAAGCTGTTTTTAGTAAACTCCTTTAATACAGTATATAGATTATTTATCGTACTTCTCTTTTGTAATTGAAATTTACATGATGTTGAAATGTAAGAGAGGACCACAAGCCATAATTTCACCACTACTAAATAAATAAATGTAATATCAAGCTGGCACGAAGCAAACTAGACGTTATGTAGGGAAAGATAAAAAGGACAGGAAGTTTCAAATACCTAGGCGAGTGGATAGAGCCCAACATCTCCGAGAAGAAAGCCTTCGTATTACGGAGGAGAAAAATGGAAACAGCATACCGGTTAGCCAAAGGTATCTACAACACTAAATTCCGAGCTGAGATATTACTGCGCTGTTATCTGACCGGAAGCTTTATACACTGCAAAGTGCCTTGCAATGCAAAGAGAAAGTTTTACGGAGAAACTTGAAGTCACAGAAAGAAACATTTTGAGAAAAATCTTGGGACCAACAAATGTAAACAGTGAATATAGATTCCAACACAACCACGAAGTCTGCACCCTTGCGGAAAAAATATCTGACGTGATGCGGAAAAGGAGAATTGTATTTTGTAGTCACATAGCACGAATAAGCCCAAGGAGAACGACAAGCAAGATCTTTACCCATCTTCTGGGAAAGAAGCTTAGTTCACGGAGGTGGAGATAGACTTCCCCAAAAGCGGGGATTAACTGTGCCGATATCAGGGAATGTAACCTTCTTATGATGAAACTCAAAGAACACCAGGTTTTCCAAGGAAAGTCTAAACTTAAAACAGGCAACAGAAAGGAAGCAACATCATCGAGAACGAATGTTACGTTACTGGGAAAATGTTAAAGCTCGAGGAGGAAACCAGTTGGACTAATTGCTCCATAGCTGCCCGAAATGACAATAATGACGATCATGATGATGATGATGATGATGATGATGATGATGTTATTGTTGTTGTTAAATGTGGTCCAGTAGACCCCTGTGCGCATTTACGTCACGTTGTACTGTGGGACGGTTAAATATATGAGAAAGCTTATAATTATCCACAGTATTTCATGAGTCCTTTGGGGATATTCGAGTTCACAAGAGAAGAAATACATAGCAGAGAATCTCTCCCCGCTTTCCTTCCTTATATGTGCCGTTGCACGATAGCAAGTTTCACTGCTACGGGACTGTCTTGAAGAAAAGAGGATGTAAAAGACTTTAACGCATTGGTGTTTGCGATACGTGAATCGATTGTGACAATACAACAGACAAACAATTCCATCAGTAATACTCTACAACGAATTATTGCAGCAGAGCAGCTATTTGTGTGTCAACTTCTTGCCTGTTACTGTTGAGTCTGGGAGCGAAACATTTCTCAGGAGCTCCAAGGAGTTATCCTGTCACGCAAGCTGGGAACTACAGATGCTAGAGTGGCATATTATGCGCACAAATGTGAAAGCATATCACATGAAGTAGCTATAAGCGCTGACTCTCATGAATCACAAACTTCGCAACCCGCTGAATGGTCAGCGTAGTGGCTTTCGGTTCAGAGGGATTCGGGTTGGATTTCAGGCTGATATGGGAATTTTAACCGCATCTGGATAATCTTCATACACATCCTCAATTGTATAAAGTTCATCACTGCACATCGCTCCAGAAACACGCAATAGTGAATACATCCTTGTGCACAGGGTTAGCGTCAAGAAGGGCATCCGGCCGTAATCCACTTAAAGTGCCAACATGAAGTAGGTCGAAAAAGGCAAAGAAGAAGAAGAAGAAGAAGAAATAGCTTCAAAAAAGTCAGCTGTCAACTGTAGTAGCAGTTTGGAAAATGGTGGTGGTAATATTTTAAAGTGGAAAATGATGGATTTGTCAATTTGGAAATGCTACAGCAATGTCTGATGTACCCCCAATGGATGGGTTTGTAGAATGCACCCACGGTATCTCCTACCTGACATAAGAGGAGATTAAACGATGTAAGTACAGATTAAAAGATGTAAGTACCGGGCGAGTTGGCCGTGCGGGTAGGGGCGTGCAGCTGTGAGTTTGCATCAGGGAGATAGTGGATTCGAACCCCACTGTCGGCAGCCCTGAAGATGGTTTTCCATAGTTTTCCATTTTCATACCAGGCAAATGCTGGGGCTGTACCTTAAATAAGGCCACGGCCGCTTCCTTCCCACTGGAAGATATTTTCATATGGTTATAAGAATATTTAGGGGTTGTAGTAAGACGGTTAAGACACTCTATTTTTGTCGGTGCGACGTAAAGCAAATTGTAAAAAAATAAAATAAAAAATGAATATGTAACTCCCAAGGGCTGTCAACTTGGGAGCTTGGGTTCGTGACCACGGAGCCCCTAGTTAGCCTGGCATAGCTTTCACTTATTTCCGCTTTCATCTTCCCTATTCGACCTCCCAGAGTCAGCTGGCGTTCTCTTATAATCCCGATGGTATTAGGTTTACGACGCCTTTCATCCTCACGCTCTTCTTGAGCCTTCCTTCATTTCTTGAAGAGCATGAACCCTGAAACATTTTCCTCTAATTGAAGTTAATAGGGAATGGTTATTTACTTATATTTTCCCTTAGAACAAAAATCAGCACCCCAATTTCATCAATGTCTAATACAAATTGCAGGGACATATTGAGGATGTCATTTTCTATCAATATGGAGCCTCACCACACGATCGTTGGACTGAGTGCGCTTTGCAGATGACTCTTCTGCCTGGCCTCCACAATGCAAGTACAGTATCGATGACAGAAGAAACCACGTAAGCAGTCTTTCATCCCTGTTGTATTGTTGTCAAAAGACGTAATATTCTATCTGGAATCCGAAGTACAGAGCGTGAATTTTCATTTCGACATTCTCCCGTTTAATGGTCGGAATTTGAACTGGGAACTCCCAGGTGAGAAGCAAGCGACGATGACACAAAACTATCTTGCCCACGTTGATGAGAATTATGTCCGGCTCCATAGCTAAATGGTTAGCGTGTTGGCCTTTGGTCACAGGGGTCCCGGGTTCGCTTCCCGGCAGGGTTGGGAATTTTAACCATAATCGGTTAATTTCTCTGGCACGGGGGCGGGTTGTATCTGTCATCTTCATCATCATTTCATCCTCATCAAGACGCACAGGTCACCTACGGGCGTCAAATCAAAAGACCTGCATCTGGCGAGCCGAACTTGTCCTCGGACACTCTCGGCACTAAAAATCATATGCCATTTCATTTAATGAGAAATATGCGCGACTTCAGCTATTGAGAGGGCGCTGGAATAATATGTACGATCACACAAGAGTACAACAGTGACTCGCCAGACCTTGCAGTTAGTTAATTAAGACAAATTCATGTGCCAACATAATTGTCCATCATAGAAATTGTCGCGAATACAGGGAGAATAGATAGATAGATAGATAACTCTTTATTGCCACCCTAGTTTGCACCATCGGTTACAGACAATAAAGAGCATAAAATACACATGAACCCAAAAAACCAAACAAAACAATATAAACCAAACAAAACAAAACAATATAAACTAACATACTATTATATATGATATAAAGCTCTAACTATCTACACTAAAACTATTAACTAAGAACCCAAAAAAAACCGCACAAAATAATATAAACCAAGCAATACAATTACTATATACTCTACTTATTTAGTGGTGTCAATGTCGGCGGAATCCAGCCTAACACTGCGCCAACTTGTCTAAAACTATTGAGATGCCTCTGGTATGCGAGGAACTCCTCCGCATGTAAGGGCATCCCCTATCTACTCTCTACAGCTAACTATATATAAAAAAATAAAATAAAAAACCTCGGCTGCATGCGGCATTTACAGGGAGAATAAATCAGGATTGAGAATCACTACTAACAAATTGTGACAGCAACAATGAATGTCATTTGCAAAAAGACCCTTGGGGGTGTGGAAAGTAGACTTTTCAACTATTCATGACCTCAGCACTAAGCACGCAGTACAATGTGGTCAATGATGTGCCTGGCCGTCTTCGTCCCCGGGAATTAACCTGGCACTCGTTCCGATCAAACTGCGGCCAGCCAGTGACTGATCAACGAGGTGAGCGTCGGGTGTCACGACCTGTATCAGAGCAACGACGCTGCACATTGGGATGCTTGACCTATCAGTATTTTTTTAAAAAATTCGTGTGGCTATTTCTAGCCGAGTGCAGCCCTTGTAAGGCAGACCCTCCGATGAAGGTGGGCGGCATCTGCAATGTGTAGGTAACTGCGTGTTACTGTGGTGGAGGGACCTATCAGTACAACAGCGGGTTTCCATAATGACCATGCGACGTACCTTGCGACTCTGCCTTGGCCCCCAAATTCCTCGGATTGCAACCCCATCAAACATGTCTAGGACATGCTGGAACGTGCTGTGAAGGCTGCTCCTAAGCCTCCATAAAATGTAGGTCATTTACACGAGATGCTGCAGCAGGCATGGCTTGAAGAGAAAATCTGTCTCCGGCTGTGATCGCCACCAAAGGCTATTAGATAGGAGTTCGTAATAAATTGTAAGTTCCACCAAAAGAAAATGTGCTCTCATTTTTAATTAATGTGTTGATAGAGTGAAAGTATTTCATGGGGCTCACTCTAAGTAACTAGGTGTTAATATAAGGAAAGATCTTCATTGTGGTAATCACACTAACGGTTTTGTAAATAAGGGCTCCGAAATCCGTAAACGTAGTTAGCGGGACGTAAAGCCAATAGCATTATTATTAAATAAAGGTTTCAGATCTCTTCATATGGTTATAAGAATATTTAGGGGTTGTAGTAAGACGGTAAGGTGGTTAAGACACTAGTAAGACCTCAATTAGAGTATGGTTCCAGCGTATGAGATCCTCACTCAGATTACTTGATTCGAGAACTGGAAAAGATCCTAAGGAAAACATGATTTGTTATCGATGATTTACGACAGAAGAATAGACTGGGTCGACTTAGCACTAAGGAGACGAGCTGCTCGACAAAGCGATATGTTTCGAGCTGTCAGTGGAGTTGATTAACAAGCTTGAAGTAAGTTTTTTAAAGTCATAAAATGGAGATAAATTTAGAGTTCAAAAAAGAGAAATTGGGACAGATATTCGTTTATACGAAGAGGAATTAGGGACTGGAATAATTTTTCGAAGTGGTGTTCGATAAATGTGGTACTTCTTTGAAATAATTTAAGAAGAGACTAAGTAGACAATTGATATGGAATCTGCCACCAGGATGACAGCCCTGAATACATATTAGTGGTGATTGTTGTTGTTTATGATGATGATGATGATGATGATGATGACGGGAGTGTGGAAACTTACAGCTCATGCCAGCGTCGGTCATCAAGTCTTTCTCAGTTCATAGAGAGAATGGTGAAGTATGATATATATTTGTCAGCTGTGTGAAGGTTAGAATAAAAAAGAAAGGGCTACCTTTAAAATTATCTGGAATGACGCACACTTCAGGCTTTTTATGATAATATAGTTTCAAGTACATTAGTATTCTGAATTGTGCACATTCACTGATAGACAATTTCCTCTCGTCTCGAACTAAAACACGACAGTAGCCCATAAACCCACTTCTCGGCTGTTGAGTGTATTAGTTAGCCTGACCAATGGAAGGAGGAGTGGAGAACCCTCCATGCAAGTCCGATATCATTCATCTTCAGCATATTATTTACAGTTGTGTCTTTTTGACAAAATGATCCTGATAATATTCGTATGGTTTCAGCAGCCGCATCGCAGACATTCTGAAGTGGTGCCATTTAGGCGGTCTGTCTATCAATTTCTACCTGCCGATTGTGCTGTTATCTAACATTGAAGAGGGGTTCTGTTGGACGGAGATTATGCCTGAGTTGATTTAGTTTTTTCTGGTGCTATTGAGTGTGCCACCAGAGATCCTGAACATGTCATCAGAAAATATCTGAAGTGCAAACATCTTTTGCCTCCCTTGAAAAATCGACTGGCGCATTCGGTATCGAACCCGAGAACTTGGGATTATGAATCAAGAATTCTTCCACTGATCCACCAAAGAGACTAATTTTTCCAACAATTCTGGAATATATGAAATTCAGGGTTGCAAAATGCGGTCTAAGTCCATATAGATATGAAACTGTGTTGTATAACGTCCTACAACCCTAACTATAACCATGTTTACTGTAATGCATACATCTCAGGCGATAATAAGGTAAAGTGTAAACACCCAAAGCACATTTAAAATTAAAAGTAACAGCATCAGGCCATCTTGAGGTATGGAAAGACATGTGGCAGATAGAAGTCTCTTTAGTATAGAGTAAACGTTGGGCACCTTTCACAACACAAGTTATGAAAATGAAAATCCACAGCCTGTTTACAGTTGCAATCGGGTTAGGAATGGAATTAATGAAGCCCCCATTTAGCAGCGAGAATAGGGACTGTGCCGGCTGCCGAATCATGTCGCACTCCTCTGCTGGGAGGGGGGATGATGATGAAATGAAATGATATTGGAGAGTATTGCTGGAATGAAAGACGACAGGGAAAGCTGGAGTACCCGGAGAAAAACCTGCCCCGCACAAATCTCACATGGAGTGAACGACACAAGATAAACAACATTTAATTTTACCTTAGCATTAGATTACAAGAAGAACTTCTGTTAAATCTTCATTACTCTAGGACGTAAGAGTTGTAAAGGTGTCTGGTTATGGGTTCGAACCCCAATGTATCGTTCTTCGGACAGATGTTATAATCGATGTCATCAACACAGTCTACGTACTGCAAAGTGACATATTGAGGCTAAATATTCCTATGAAACGGCTACCTAGGCGAGGCGGTAAGGTTGTTCTTGGCTCACCCAGTTGAACATGGGCTGGATTCCACATCAGTAAGTGGAGGAAATATTGAGAGACAAGACTTTTAATTTTTAGGGAGCCACATGGCTCTGAGGTTTACTCAGCCTAGGACAAAATTAAGTAATTAGATGCAAAGGTGGACAAGCATACAGCTAAGCATTTTTAACTTGTGTGGTATTGAGGTTACGAATAGCTGAAACTTTTACCTTCAATTCCTTCTGGAACGATTATATTACACTGCATACATTGCACGCCATTTCTTACCATATTTGAAAAGACATTTTAGTGTTACAAACATTTATTCAGAATAGCCCAGTTCAGGGAATTACTTTGAAGGCATGACAGAGTTCACTTGGGGTACTTCCTGTCTGTCGAGAAATGATAACCTTATAGCTTATGTTACCCCAAAATATCGGTTTAAACCATCAATATTTTTCCTTTTCATGGCGATACTTTTTAAGCATTGACAGCTGGTCTCCATCTAAACCCTTGGGTGTGGTAAACCATTCAGGACAATTAGAGTGTAATCGCTCTCGAAGAATGTGTACTGAATCACCATGCTATACAAATACAATATTTATTTATTAATACATTTATTAATACATCCATAACAGGGTATATCACCAATTACAATGGATGGTACAAAATACATTCAATATATAAATGGTACCTATATGTACAAAATAATATTTAACAATTAAAAAACCAAAATTGCCTTGACTAAATTAAGAATAATTTGAACACATTTTCTATAAAACATACAAACATATAAAATATTAAAGTTAAGGAAGATAAAACAAATGAGCAGAGAAAAAAGAAAAATATTCATAAGAACAGCAAATACACGAACACATATACATTTGAAAAATAACAGTGGCATTACATACATCATATTTCAGTGCTGAATTAATTTTTTCCAATAATAATGTAAATATAAATGATCGTTCTGAATGGAGTTTGCTCTTGGTTTAGATGCGCTGAATTATTGTGATCAACACAGTGACTTGCTCATAATACAACTCACAAGTCTACTTTGATCATTCTGTGAACACTGACGATGATTACGTTGTGAAATTTAAATCCTTTCTCCGATAGACCATCTTCTTTCCGCACCACCCAAAGTATACTTTCCATATTCGTCCCGTAGACAGGTTTCCATTAGCAGTTAATATTACTCTATATGTAAAATATCCACGTTGTGTGGCGCTTTGATATCAGCGCTTTGCTACTTGGAAGGGGGAGAGATTCTTCGTACATGTAATATTCATTCACTAGTGCACACATAAATAAGTGAATAAATTAGAACAATGCTTATTAAATGAAATAAAGCTAAACATTTTAAAATGTGTACTGTGCAGTGGAATCTGCCTAAACAGACATCACCCGTTCAACATCGGTTGGGAAAGATGTCCTCTTGAACGTTATCCAAACTCATGGTCAGTCTTATGTGTAGGCACATTATACATCGAAGAGTTATTTATATAATACAATGGGATCTGTTGTAAACTCTCTAGCAACAGGTTTTGAGATTATGATGATGATGGTAAAGGATGTCAAACGTTTCAATATACGTGTGAAAGAGTAACCTGTTATTACATAGAACAGTAGAGATTTATTGGCTATGATGATAATAGCAGCCACAGGACCAAGTGACTTGTTCAACTACTTCATCTTCTGAAGATGAGACCTCCTGGTAAAGCTCTGATAAGACATTCCAGAATGTGCTATAGGATCTGTTAAGCTGTTCCACGATCACATGATGACAAACTGGCCAATCTTCGTTCATTATACATTAAGTAGGCACAGATTCCTTTATTTGTCCCAAAACGATTCAGAATGGTCTGTTCATGGCATCTTAAATTCTAACCGTGTGGTTGGGCATTTGGATCGTGGATAAGGTGGCCATTCCCGGGTAGTGAAGCATACTACAATCACTTTCATGTATCTTTTATTCGAAATGAAACATGAGGTATGACTGAATCAGTTAACCATGGTAGTCTTCCGGAACATGGTCTAAGAGATGAAAATAATACTGAGTAATCGGGTATTATCAGGTTTCTCTTGACCTACACGGCTATAGGGTGATTCGTGATAGGTTCTTAAAGTCTGTGGCTTGTTACCGTAACGTGATGTCCATGTCCCTGATATCTTCGTGTAATGTTAGAAGACATGTTAGACAGTAATTTAAACTCCCACCCATCGTTAGTTACCCAGCGCGGATGGGCGGACTAATTTTGTAAAGCATAATTTAATGAAGTAGTTATAGAGTTAAATAGAAAAGATTGCGCACGTTAAAACGTTATTTGCACAAAATTATTGATTGATGTTTCTCTCTAAGGGCTTCGTCACGCAAGTATGCTGTAATTCCCGGATCACGAAGACCATGCCTGGTGTCTGCCCAGTTGGAACAGAGGAAGCAGATTTACGCAACGTAGATATTTATTAGGATCCAGTGCGGAGATTAGCAAACTATTTCAACGATGGTTATTGAAATCTGGAACATGTTGCAAGTGGCAGTATTTCACTCCGCGTAAACAGGATATTTAACTGGAGTGCTCTGAGAACATTGTCAGTTTTAACCTCAGTCATTGATAACATCTGACTTCTCACCTTTCTTGTTTCAACTTTCTCTCCTGAGTGAGATAGTGTCTGCACCTTGCATCATTTGTACGCAGTCGAAATTCTGGTCACGTGCAGATTCCAGCTTAGGTTACTGACACTGCAAGAAGTGCTGATTACCAAGCTCGATAGCTGCAGTCACTTAAGTGCGGCCAATATCCAGTATTCGGGAGATAGTGGGTTCGAAACCCCACTGTCGGCAGCCCTGAAGATGGTTTTCCGTGGTTTCCCATTTTCACACCAGGAAAATGCTGGGGCTGTACCTTAATTAAGGCCACGGCCACTTCCTTCGTACTCCTAGCCCTTTCTTGTCTCATCGTCGCCATAAGACGAGAGAGGGTGGCATCTGTCGTGTGTAGAAAACTGTGTGTCATTGCAGTGCAGGATGGTGTTGTGCGTGGTGTGTGAGTTGGAGGGATGTTCGGGTCAGTTCAAACACCCAGTCCCCGGGCCACTTAAGGTTAAAATCTCCGACCCGGCCCTCTTTGAACCGAACAGTATGACGCTGACCAAGGACCAAGGGGGATGTTTTCATTCCCCTCCCCGAAGGGGAGGGGCGGGCCACCTAGAAGGTTACGCCTTCTCTCTGGCCAGGAGATTTGGCGGGGTTTGGGGATTTGTTGGGAGTTTGAGGTTAAAAGGAAGAAGCTTTGATTTTGGTGATGTGAATGGATTTGGCCTCTTGGCTAAGGGTGCAGCATCTGTTCCTGTGCTTTTTATTGAGATTCCTGGGTTACATACATGAGTTAAAAATACATGGGTTACATACATCATATGAGTTACATACATTAGGTTGCTTACAATGGTTTTACGAGTACAATGTGTTTAGTTGGTTTACTAGTGCATATATTGGAGATAGGTTGCTAGTTAGATGTGGGTTGGGTAGGGGTTGTAGTGGTAGAGTTGGGATGTAAGGAGATGGAGGGTTGTTGTGATGTTGGTAATGGACGTGGCTAGGAGGCGGAGAAGATCTAGAATCGGGAGTGGTGGTGGTAGGAAGTTGGTTTGGGGGATGGGTAGGTGTATGGTTTGCTGTGGTGAGGTGGGTGGGGGCGGCCGGGGGCGGCGGTGCGGGATATTAGGAGAGGAGCGTGTAGATTGGGGCGGGGAGCGTGAGTGTTCTACTCTGTGATACTGGCTATTAATCTGGACTCCGGTGGTTATTAGCTGTTGTACTTCTTCTTCTGTGGGGAGTTGGATTCTTACCATGTAGGTCGGGCCGTTTCTGCTGTAGATGCGGTACGCTCGGAGTACTGATATGCCTGCAGATTTTAGTTCTTGCTGGATGTCATTTGCTGTTAAGGTTGGTTCGATTCCCCTGATGACACAGCTCGGCACTGGTGCTGGTGGCTGCTGGTGTGCTGGAGTTGCGGCGGTTTCTTGTTCTTGTGGGGCTGGCTGTGCTGTGCTGGTTGCATTTACTTGGCTAGTAGGAGCTGGTGGCTGCTGATGTGCTGGAGTTGCGGCGGTTTCATGTTCTTGTGGGGCTGGCTGCGCTGTGCTGGTTGCGTTTTCTTGGTTAGTAAGGGTTTGTTGATAGCTGGGCGGTGAGGGGCTTGGGGAGGTGGTGGTTATTGACATTATCGGTGTAGGATGAGTTGTCGTGGTAGTGAAAGTGGGAGAATTGTGGGGGGTGTAGGCCGAGGTAGTGATGGTGGTAGTAGTAGTAGTGGTTGATGTGGACGTTAGGGACGTGGGAGGCGTTGGGGGCTCGTGGGCTGTTTTGGGTTGGTATTCATTGACAGTAGGAAGGGCATAAGGATTATCGATCATTTGTTGGAGAATGTAGTCTGGTGTTGTTACCACTGGGTACCGTCTATTGCCGATATCTGCTCCACGGGCTTCCAGGGTCAGTTTGTCTTCTCTATTAGGTAGGTATATCAGTAGCTGTGTTGAAGGCTGGGAGGTTGCTTGATCCATGAGGCGGCGGACATCGTGGACTCGGTAGCCGGACTTGCGAAGTTTTGTCCTGATGGAGTGTTTTGCGATGGTGGTGTCCACACCTGATATGAGACAGGAGTACATGATTGGGGAGGCGACAGCCAACTAGGCGTCTGCCTGTTTGTGCTTTATTGGGCCGGCTGAGTTTGCGAGTAGAGGTGATGGCACCCCAGCCGAAAAAATACAGGTGTGTTTGATCCTGAGTTGACGACGCTGACCGTTCAGCCAAGGTGACTTTCTATTGTTGTCCTAGAAGTACGAGTGCTGAGACAGAAGTCCTCCGCTCCCAGTGCTGTGGTGTCAGCAGGCTCCTGAAGTGCCCTACTTCTCAGAATCCAATTATCTCTAGCTTGTGAAACTTTGCCATTGATAATCTTCCACGGCGGTTCGAATGTCGAACAAGATGTTCTGCAGTAAGACTGGATTATAGAAAATGAACGTGAGAGAAAATGGTCACGAGCCTGACCTACATGTTGTATCTAGTTCCACATATCTGGAGCTGTTTCCATTGAGTGGGAGAAATTAAGATTGCTCTACACCTGTTCAAAAGTAGTCAAATGTGACTATGAAGTCGTGTTTATCAGCACGTTTCTACAACTGAGTGCTTCATTCCATGATCCACACTTGATTGGAATAATGAGTAATTACTTGTACCGACCCGTTCGAAACCTTTTCTCTTTCTTGTCCTTGTCATTTCGTGGTTTCACATTGTTTGTCTTGTCTCCTATTTTTACTGCTCCCTCTTCTCACACTGATCTGTTATCTATACTAATACTAATATTATAAAGAGGAAAAATTTGTATATTTGTTTGTAACGGATAGACTCAAAAACTACTGAACCGATTTTAAAAATTATTTCACCTATAGAAAGCCACATTGCCAGTAAGTAACATGGGCTGTATTTTATTTTCAAAACAATTCGAGAGGGGGGCGACAGGGGGAAATATAAAAATATAAAAATAATACGCTAATATAGGCGAAATCGAATTTGTCGTACAAGGACGAGACAGAGCTCATTTTAAGCCCCTTGACGCAAAGAAAAATCTCGGCACGCCCTACGGGCCCGAAAAGCATGTTTTAAGGCCCTAAAACCAATCATTACGGAGATATTGGAACCACACTCCCCCTGCTTTAGGAATCGGATAAAGAAACGAACGGCCGTAACCATGGCAACGTCAGCTCCGGGATTCTGGCATAGCCGCCAACCAAAATTGATACACATATGACTTACTATCTGGAAAAAATAAATTGTTGTGTAAAACGCTCATAGCACTTCTTTGGGCGAGGATGGCAAGGGAGTGAAGTAAAAAAATAATAGCCACGGAGATCTCCGTAGTACTATTATATAAAGAGGTAAAGTTTGTTTGTATTTCAGGAACTACTGGACCGATTCTAAAAATTATTTTACCAATGTAAATATACATTATTCCTGACGGACATGGGCTGTATTTTATTTTCAAAACAATTCGAGGGGGGGAAGGGGGGTATATAAAAGTACTAGGCTAACATGGGCGAAATATCGAATTTGTCGTAAGAACGAGACAAGCTCGTTATGTCCGACTCGTTGGCTGAATGGTCAGCGTACTGGCCTTCGGTTCAGAGGGTCTCGGGTTCGAATCCCGGCCGGGTCGGGGATTTTAATCTTCATTGATTAATTCCAGTCGCCCGGGGGCTGGGTGTTTGTGCTGTCATCAACATCCCTGCAACTCACACATCACACATAACACTATCCTCCACCACAATAACACGGCTGCACTCGGCTAGAAATAGCCACACGAAATTATTATTATATCATCGTTATGGCATGAAGTCTATAAATGGTCTGACACCGTGGTTAGCCGGTTTGAGTCCCGTTGGTCGGAAAAATTCACCATCAGAATGTTGATGGGCAGGGTAGGGGAGGTGGTGATATACAATGTTTAATCACTAGATTGCGTGCCAAAACTCTGGATTAAATTCCAAACCTCTCCGCAGTGCTCATATAGAGTGAGGGTATATGGCGCTGTTGATGGTGATTCGCCCGTCGGATGGGGACGTAAAGCCTTAAGCAGACCCCTTGGTGTTATTCGAGAGGAGTAGGCTATGTATCGCCATCGGGTTTCGCCCTTTCCCTTCCTACTATCATATATATCACGTCATGCCTTTAATCTAATTAACTCCTCTAATCAAGATTACGTCAGGAAGGGCATCCGACCATATAAACTCGCTACGAAAATTCATCTCACTTCATACCCGACCCCACAGAAAAGGGTGGGGCATACATCATCATCATCATCATCATCATCATCATCATCATCATCATCATCATCATCATATTCTTCTTCTTCTTCTTCTTCTTCTTCTTCTTCTTCTTCTTCTTCTTCTTCTTAGCGTTTGTACCGCAATGGAGCAGGGTCTGCTGTTTCGCAGGCCAGTCTCCACTTGATTCTCTTAAGGGCATCATTTAGAACAAGATGAACATAGCACATGTCTTCTTGAAGGCGATCAAGTCGGCGTTTCTTGAGCCGACCATGTGGCCTGTTTCCAGATGGTGTGACGCGAAGTATAATAGATGAACCTTCTGTACACATTACGTGGCCATACCACCCAAGTCGGGTCTCACGCATCTTGTTGTCTACGATCGGGGCAACTCCATGATTTTCCGGACTTCTAGGTTGGCGACGTGATCTAGCCGGGTCAGTCCAAGTGACCAGCGAAGCATGCGCATCTCCATGATATGAAGTGTTTGCTCGTGGTTGACTGTTTCTGCTCAGCGTTCAGAGCCATTGGGCGAACAACAGTCTTTTAAACCTTGGACTTACCGGGCGAGTGGTCGTGCGGTTAGGGGCGCGCGGCTGTGAGCTCGCATCCGGAGATAGTAGGTTCGAATCCCGCTGCCGGCAGCCCTGAATATGGTTTTACGTGGTTTCCCATTTTCACACCAGGCAAATGCTTGGGCTGTACCTTAATTAAGGCCACGGCCGCTTCCTTCCAACTCCTAGGCCTTTCCTATCCCATCATCGCCATATGACCTATCTGTGTCAGTGCAACGTAAACCACTAGCAAAAAAAAAAAAAAAAGCTTGGAACTGGTATCCGACAATCGCAGAGAACACCAGTAGTTTGCCGCCACTTCATTCAAGCCGCATTTACTCGTGCTCTGGCGTCTGAAATAGTGTCACACTCATCGTTGACCAAAGAACCAAGGTACTTAAACTGTTCTACTTTATTGGGACGTACATTATTATTATTATTATTATTATTATTATTATTATTATTATTATTATTATTATTATTATTATTATTATTATTATTATTGTCCGGCTCCTTGGATTAGTTGACAGTGTACTGCCCTTCCGTTCAGAGGGCCCCGGGTTTGATTTCCTGCCTGGACGAGGTTTTTAATTGAGTATGGTTAATTCATCTGTTCGGGAACTGAGTGTTTTTGTTCGCCTCAATACATTTACAGTATCTTCATCTACATACTATACACCAATATATAAATACACAATAGTGTATAATGGGGTTGGTGTCAGGAACGGCATCCACCGTAAAACTGGACAGCATATTGACATTAAAGCCGACCCCAATAAGGGAAAAGGCTAGGAAGAATATTATTGCATTGCAGTAAGTTTAGAGCTGATAGGAGAAATGCAAAATCGGGCCGATCGCTATTAACACCTTTGTTTGAAGCTGGAATCCCGAGCCTAACAATCCTAATCTATGCCGGTGTAAGGAGTCTTACGTGGATCACACGCAAAGCAAGAAGCAGAGAAATTTAAGTGTGTCAGCAGTGTACTTCGAGCAGCACACTAAGAGACTTCGATTAAAAGGCCTCGTATCACTTAAACTTGCCTCTGCTTGGCTCTCATTCCGGAAATAAAAGGGGCGTTTAAGTTGCCAGGTAATGAGTAAATATTTTACAATTCAACACCTTTGAAGCAAGCTATGGTGCACGATTCACCAAGTAGAGAGCTATTGTCTGTTGAGATCATGGAGATCAGACACTACACTTCCCCAAACATAGACGCTAGAAGCGTGTTTCATACTTGCTAACCCAGACCTGCACAACTGGGCTGTTTTGGGGCAACATTTATGGGAAGCAGTGGGCCATGCCACTGCCTTCGTGATGTACAGGTCGTACCGTAGCGAGCGCGGGAAAGCAATCAGCTGATCGTCAGGGTGGAAGTTTAGCACGTGAATTAGTTGAGTTACGGTACATTTGAATTCTTCGCTGTTTTATTGAAATTTTCATCGTTGGCCGCATGTTTACTCATGTATCTATGAGATGGGTCGTCATCGACTGCATTATTAAGTGAAAAGTCCTTCATTAGTGAAGAAAACTTGGTGTGAGCGTGTATTCATGTGGGGCTATAGGTTAATAAGATCGCTCTTCAGTGTTTTGATTTTGTAGTTTATTTGTGAAATGTTATATCCGTACATTGAGTTAGTACATTCACTGTTTTATTATCAACCACGATGTGGATATAATTAAAGGGTATCAGTGAGAGAAATCATCATGCCTAAGAGTTTCTGTGTGCTTGGCTGCAAAGCCAATTATAAACGAGGAGAGTCCACTCCAGTGTTTGTGTTTCCTTCTTATGAAGAAAGAGCTAGGTAATGGTAGAAGGCTATTTCTAGAGAGAATTTAATAGTTAATTACAACACAGTTGTGTGTATCAATCACTTTCCTGAAGACCAAATCCAGAGGGAAATAAGATTGTCTCGTTCAGATGGTGAGTTAAAATATTT
This sequence comes from Anabrus simplex, assembly GCF_040414725.1. Taxonomy (NCBI): domain Eukaryota; kingdom Metazoa; phylum Arthropoda; class Insecta; order Orthoptera; family Tettigoniidae; genus Anabrus; species Anabrus simplex. Next base: position 160,443,466 of record NC_090270.1, on the reverse strand, counting down.
TATTCTGCCATAAACATGGGTAATATTAGGTATATTTGTATGTAATAAGTAGGGCCCGGATTCATATGCACTAAAAACTCCAATAATATGCGTGCACATATGCTCTAAAAATGCTTAAAATATGCACTAAAAATAAAACAAAATACACTTACAAACGCATTACTTAATTTTAACTCAGTGTTACAATGATAAACAGTTTAAATACTTGCAAAATGATGTATGCCATTAGGTTATCAACTGTTTTTCAATGTTTTCAAGGGTCAGTGACTTTCTGTTGTCGGACAGAATTAATTTATACGTCGAAAATGATCGTTCTACGTCGACGGACGTAACTGGGTAACACTTGTACTGACTGCTCAGAAAATTATTCTGGCAAAAACTGTCTGATTCCACTTATGTAGTTGCTTAACTTCTTCAGTCCTGGGTTTGAGTCCAACACCGCACTGAATTTCCTTTTAACTTTTTCTCCATTTTCATCAGGGACACAATTTAAAGAACTAATGGTGTTTTGAATTAACTGAATGGATTCGTGTAGGGGTGCACCGGGAGTTTCTAGGCCCTTAATTGCCGCCTAAAGTGATGGATGAAACTCCTGTCTTTATACACAGTTTCAGATTCAAATGCGCACTTTGCTTCACAAACACATGCAGTATGACTATCATCAATACTTTTAACTACACCTTTTACTTGATTCAAGTTCTCCTGGTAGAATTCTCTCGTGAGAATTGGTTCCGGTGGAAATAGCTGTTGTGGAGAGGGTCATTATCCGTCTACCTGCTTGTATTGCGACACTGAAAGCACTTTCCTTGATCGGGAAAGGCTTCTCGTGTTGCCAGTGGATGTACAACATATAGAGTTCATTAGATTTTTCATTTCGTTTAGAAATCTTGGATAATCGATCACAACATAAGAGAAAAATATATCTGTATATACACTTACGGTCAAAATATGCACTAACCTTCAAAATATGCATATGCGCATATGCATTTTTTTAAAGTCCGGGCCCTAGTAATCAGACGTGCGACTTATTTGAATTCGGTGTATTTGGAAATTCAGGTCCAATTTATGCATTTTAGAAATGTATCGTGGTATAAGACTGCTGAGATTTTTCTTATCAAATTTCATATCATAGGCAGTAGTACAGGGTTATTCCATGAAAATAATTGTATAGGCATTAGTTGCTGTTTAAAAGTCTACATTTTTTAACAACTTGACTTCATGACAGTACCGTAGATGTTTTGTTATTGTTGGAGGTTAGCTTACTCGTAATCTCTCTCGTAGGTACTGAATTGGTAGTACAGACATTATTTACATTTGTAGTATATTGTATTGGTAATTGGTTGCATGTTTTCTATCACTGTGTATGATGCGAATGTTCCAGTTGACTAGAAAATGGATAGACATCGTAAGAATGATTCAAAATGTTAGCCTGCGCTCACAGAAACGAACGGGTATACGCGATAAATAGGTCGCGGAGAAGGACATGCACTGTATGTCAGAATTAACAAATATTTATGAATAGTTTTTGGTTATATAAGGTGTTAACAATTTCTTAAGTAATTTAAACGATTGTGTTAAAGCGGAGCGGATGCGTATCGTCTTCAAGTCCCACTCAAAACGTTAGGTCATCAGAGCTACAGTACGACCTGTACATCATGAAGGCAGTGGCCATGCTTGCCGTGCGGGTCACGCGAGTAGCGCTTGTTAATGCACGGGGGAAACCGACACGGCTTTCTCACCATGGACCGTCAACCGCCAGGAGGCGATGTAATCTCCTTCTTGGGCATGCCGTGAAAAATTTCCATGATACATGTTTGAAACACGAGGAGCGACATAATTTAAAAAATAAACGTAAATGAGAAGTTATGTTTGTGAATTATAATAGTGGAGTTTAAGGTCACAAATTACAATTTATTCAGGTCGAATGCAGTGAAACATTCATGCGAATAAGAAACATAGTGAGCATTTCCAAAAGGCACTGAACATTATGACTAATCATGAACTTACATTTAAACAAGTTTGATGGTTTAGTTACATCCCGAAATAATAAATGAAACGCTAAACGACGCGTAATGACTACTGATGTATTTGTCATTTTTGCTGTATTTGGCGGCTTCGAGACATCTGGCATCTGTTTTGTTGGATGAGTTTTTCAATGGTTGGAGTCACATTCTGTGCACGGGTCAGTCTCAGCTTTTTAATAATGTTATTTGCTTTACGTCCCACAAACTACTTTTACGGTTTTCGGAGACGCCGAGGTGCTGGAATTTAGTCCCGCAGGAGATCCTTTACGTGCCAGTAAATCTACCGACACGAGACTGAGGTATTTGAGGACCTTCAAATACCACCGGACTGAGCCAGGATCGAACCTGCCAAGTTGGGGTCAGAAGACCAGGTACGTAGTACTGTGTGCACTGAAGATTTTGGCAGCCACTCTGTGTAAGCACGGAAAAATCTCGGTAGAAATTGTGAAGATTTTGCATTCGGTCCGATAGACGTCTGTAACTCCTGTGAGGAAAGCAGTGACGTAGACGTCAAGGCAATCGTAACTTACAGCGAGAAGTGATAATAATAATAATAATAATAATAATAATAATAATAATAATAATAATAATAATAATAATAATAATAATAATAACTAGCAGTTCCCGCTGGCTCCGCCCGCAATGTACAAAGTATGGTGTTGTTCGTTACTATCCCCACGGATGAATTTGCAAAGTTTCGAGTTAATGAAATAAAGAACATGATCTACTTTGGTAATAGAATGTAATATTATGTCAACAAAACACTTGAAAATACATCAAACAAAGAAATTGAATTAAACGTTCCTTGGAACAACACTACACGCCAAACTGTTAAAAAGTCCTTCAAAGATCTTCGTCACGGAGACAAATGTACTCGTAACTTTTTTCTCAGAATCTACCAATTTAAATAGTTATTACCTCAAAAGAAAGCGCTTGATCCACTGAGTGTTTTTCAGACCAAAACGAACTGCGTACCTCAATTAGAACGAAAGATATGATTGCTTCAGTAAGAAAACATGTTGAAGTAATGAGACGTGTAATTGAATGTGCACTCATAACTTTCCTCACAATCAACCAATTAGAATAGTTAAGAGCAGAAATGAAAGAGCTTGATCCACTGAGTGTTCTTAGGCCAAAACGAACTCTGTACCTCAATTAGAACCAAAGATATAATTGCTTCAAGGAGACAAAAAATTGAAAAATCAAATAATTTTAGGAAGGCGGAAGTTAAGTGATTTATAGTACTTGATGACAAACCTTTCAGTTAAAAAATGAAGGAAATCGACCGGAAAGAATGGCAGGACTAACTGACTTTAGTTATCATAATTGTTTTAAAAATATAGATGCTGAAAAACTGAAAAACGTTCCATGGATACAAGGTGTTAAAAATGATATGAAAAAGGCCCAAATAGAAACATCAGAAATACTGGACAGAAACATTTACCGTCACAAGATAAATAGAAGGGTAGTAAAGCCAGATAATGAAGTCCCTAAAATACCGGGGACTAAATGGTCAGAGGAAAGAAAACAGGCACACAGTAAAGGAATGGAAGCAATATGGTCTGTTAGAAAGGCGCATCATAAATGTAATGCGTGATCCAACAGGGTCCATACATAAAATAATAATAATAATAATTGTACCGGGCGGTACACCTCTACTCTGTTTATTTAAAAGTTGCGCCAGTTGAAACTCCTCTTCTGGAGGAAGGTTGAACTTTATCTATTCTATTAATTCTCTACTTTCTCAGAAGATGTCACCACGTGGAAAATTTTGAGTTTTTGAACTGTGTCACTTTTGATGTGTTTTTGTTTCGCTTGAAGTAAGAAGTGTGAACTTTCTCTTCTAGAGGACACTACTGAAGAATTACAATAGTGCAACCTAGTGCGAAATCAAAGAACTATTTTGTTGGAGAAATTTTTATTTCAAAAGTTTGTTTCTTGTTAAATTTCTTTCTGTTATTGTTTAAGTTGGCTGTATACCCCTCTTTTTCCCCTTAGTTTGGATCTAGCCAATCCCGAATTTCTTTAATTAATTTTCCACCAATAATGTGTTTCCTTTTCCTCTATGTAGGGGTTTCTTTTCCCGAACCAATAAAGGTTTTGTGGGAGGGTGTTTTATTTCCCCTAACGCCTAGAATCTTCCGCGAGAGGATATAAACTGCTGATTTTGGGGTCTCCGGGCCGCTTCTGTTCCATCTTTCAGTGTATTAAGTACATAGCAGGAGGCGGGAAGCGCCTCTTTCCTCGGCAGCGATCTACTACCAGGTAATGGCCTATTAATATCTTCTTTTCTTGCTAGGTCGGCAGTTTAACTCTCGCGGCGGGTTCGAAGCGTTTTCCATCATGTAACCTTTTCCTAAAATGTAACTACTCTTTTCTTCTTTTTCTTGTAAAGTTACATATTGGGATAGAGAGTGCTAACCCTCTCGAGCTCCCACTCACATTTGTTTTGAGGTGAACTTATTTTCTCAAACTTTTCTTCGTTTATGTAATGTAAAGTGTTCTTCTCTAAGTCACCTCTGTAGTATGGGATTAGCCCTTGCGTTAGTGGCCCAGAGCCAGATTAGGTTTTAAAAGCAAAGTGTATTAGGAGTGCAAGTTCGCCTCCTCTCAAGTTGTATTTTAGAGGTCATGTATTAATCTTTTCTCACCTAATAGACCTCAGTAGGTTGGGTATTTTACCCCTGTGTATATGTCCTTTGAGGACAACTTGAAAGTTGAGTTTGGTGTGGCCTGGGAGAGGCTTAACTTTAAGAGCGAGTGGCTCTTTTCTAAAACTGAGAGTTGTATGCCTCGAGGAGGCTTTGCTGTGTAATTTGGAGCAAGGGCTCCAGGGTTTGAGTGGGGTCTTCTGCCCCTTTTGTTAAAATTGGTATATCGTAAAGTTGAGCTAGTTGCTCAAGAATTGTGTTTTCAGGGCTCGAAGCCCAAATTCTTTAATCCCTGTAATGGTACATTTCAAGTTGTATTTCGGCTACTGAGTACCTGTTCTATTTGTTGTTACCTAATTTTGAAAAGAAAATATAACCTTGTTAAATTTTAAAATTTAATTTCTCTTTAGTAGCTTGAGACCTATTCACCACCCAGCACCTTCTTTCACCTCTACCTACCACGGATATCTCCGTAACAAGTGGTAGCAGAGCGTGGTTGAATGGGTCTCAATTTAGCCCCTTTTGACGGCTAAACATTGCTTTGATTCGAACTCTAACAATTTTCTTAGTTGCTGGAATTTTTGAGTTTTTCAAAATTGTTCTGTCATCATGCCCGGCCCTCGCGATGTTCTCCTCCTTAACTACTTGCGTAAAGAGGAGTTGATATATGAGTTAACTATCAGAAACGTTCAATCTGGAGGCACGGTTGCTATAGATACTAACAAGCTTAGAGAGTCCCTTGATTTGCCCATTTCCATCCCCAATTTGGGAGAGAAAGAAATTGATGACTCTCTTTCCACGATTGTCGAGAATATTACTGGGCTAGCATCGGTAGTCAGCTTTTTTGATGAAAACGATCCGTCTCCTAATCAAATTAAGCGTGTGCAAGGCAGGCTGTATCACTTTGCAAATAGAGTTAATGATCTATTGTCTCTAAAGGTGAATGACGTTCAGAGGAAGCAAGCTAATACGCTTCTTGAAACTATTTCTGAATTGTCTAATAAGGTCACTCAATTGCTAACCGGCGAAGCTCCTCCCAAAACTGATCAACCCGCCACGGTGAATGTAGGTAACGAGGAAGAGCCTCCTCAGGGAGAAGTCAATAGGATAACCGTTGCTGCTCAAACTATCTCTGCCCCATCGAACAACGAATCTGAACGCCGTGCGTCATTGAGTAACATCCGCTCTGAATTAACTTCTTTGCCATTGAAACCTTTAACGACTATGTCACCTGGGTTCAGCAGCTTGCCTCATCCGTTGGCAATGTTGCTTAGAGGTATCTCTAAGTTTTCCGTCAACACCACCAGTGACGTAATTTCATTTTTAAGATTTCTAGTGGAATTTCAGGATCATGCCCTTGTGTTTTCTCTTTCCCCATGTCAAATTTTGCAAATTATCTATCCTTATGCTATTGGTGTTCTATCTGACAAAATAGTTAGAGCCATTGCCGAGCAATCTTCTATTGAGGATTTCCATGCCCATTTGCTAGCTAACTTCATCCCGGCTAGGGCCAGGTCCTCCCTTATTCAGAAATACTATTATCGGGTACAGCGCTTGGATGAAAACCTGGCAGACTTCATCCAAGATATTAAGTTTTATACTAGGGTGTTTGCTCTCCACTTCCCTGAGGATCAGATCGTGCAAGCTATTGTCGAAGGGATTTCACCACCCTACAGGTCATATTTGTGTTTCGCGGCGTGCCCGCAAACCTTCTCTGAACTGGAAGCATTAGCCGTCTCTGCGGAAGGAGTTAGGTATGCCGATTCCTTGCGTGTGGCGAAAGAACCCCCGCCTTCCTTTAGTAACACTCGGCCTCCACCTCGCCGACCAGTCAATCCCCGTAAATGTTATGCTTGTGGGTCGCCTGACCATCTGCGGAATAAGTGTCCTCTGATCAAGTCAAGTGGGACAAGGAATGGAGTAGGGTCATCACAAGGCTCTTTTAAGTGTGGGGCCTTCTCACATATCGCCAAGAATTGCCCAAACTCAAATAGCACCCCCTCCTGCTCAACTTCTGGTGCAAATTCCAGCTACTCCAATAATAAAAAGTGACTAGTGGCGTCGGCTGAGCCGACTAATCCATCTTCCCGAGACTTAGCCCCTAGTAAACAGGTTGTAAATGCAGGGAACGACCAGCCTTCAAATTCATCTTTTGAATGCCCTAAAGAGTGTCTTAGGATTGCGGCGGATACCCCCGCACCTGTTCCTTTTCTTAAGATTGAGTTAAATAACGAGCCTATAACAGCTCTCTTAGATTCAGGCAGTGTTTGTTCCATTATTTCGGCTGATTGGTATTCTAAATTGAAATCGGTTTGTAAACTCCCTGACTATGACTCATCTCCTGTTAAATATGTTTCGGCTAATTCATCTCCATTAGAAATTCTAGGTTCCATACATGTCAAAATTCGGGTTTTTAAGTTTACATGGAAGATCAAATTGTTTGTGGCCAATCGTTTGTCTTGCCCCATCATATTGGGAGCGGACTTCATTTCTCACACTGGTCTTGTGCTCGATCTCCAGAGTAGGTCGTGCATATTCAAATTTGCGTCCAATTGTAGAATTCCCTTGTTAAAGTGTAATTCTGTATCATGTTCATCTATTTCGCCTACCCAGGATGAGATGTTGTTAGACCTTAGACATCTACCTGAGGAGCAGGCTGATAGTATTCGGAAACTGTGTCAGTCGTTTCCCGAGGTGTTCTCTGATACTCTTGGTGTTACTGACCTTATTGAATACAAAATCGAGGTCACGGATTCGATTCCTGTTCGCTTTCCACCGTATAGACTATCTCCACCTAAAATGAAGGCTCTGAAAGAAATCATCGATCAGATGTTGAAGGATGGTATTATTAGGCCCTCTAAGTCAGCGTATTCTTCGCCTATTTTTCTAGTCCCGAAACCCCAAGGAGGCTTCAGGCCTGTCATTGATTACAGGGCTCTCAATCGGAAGGTGGTGTTGCAATCTGTGCCCCTTCCCGACCTTCATTCTTGCTTTTCATGGTTTCGTAAGGCCAAGTTCTTCACCATCTTGGACTTGAATCAGGCCTATAATCAAATTCCCCTTGCCGAAGAGTCTAAACATCTTACAGCGTTTGCCACGGACTGGAATTTATATGAATACAACCGCGTGCCTTTCGGGCTCCCCACGGGGGCAGCTGTGCTCACTAGGCTACTAGATAGGGTCTTTTCCGACATCAAATTTGAGTACTTATATCACTACTTGGATGATGTCGTCGTATTTTCCGAAACCTTTGAAGAACATCTAGATCATTTGCGAGAAGTTCTCAATCGCCTTCGTAAGGCTGGGTTAACTGTTAAGTTGTCCAAGGTTGCCTTTGCTAAGCCCTCTATGTCATTCCTAGGGCATATTGTGTCACCTGATGGTGTAGCAGTCGATCATTCTAGAACACAGGCCATCCGTGATTTTAAACCTCCTAAGGACATCAAAGGTATCGCTAGATTCATTGGTATGGTGAATTTCTTCAGGAAGTTTATTCCTAACTTCGCTAATAGAGCGGCGCCCTTAAACCTTCTTCGTAGGAAAGGCATCAAATTCGAGTGGGGACCTTCTCAACAAGCCGCTTTCGAAGATCTTAAATTAGCTCTCTGTAATGCCCCTGTACTTGCTATGCCTGATTTCTCGAAGAAATTCATCGTCCAAACGGACGCGTCGTCGTCAGCTGTAGCTGCAGTCCTTCTTCAAGAGACTGAACTAGGGAGGCGTCCCATCGCCTATGCATCTAGGACTCTATCGGTTCAAGAAGCCAAGTATTCCATCTATGAGCTCGAAGGTTTGGCAGTCTTATTCGCCTTAGAAAAGTTCCGTATTTATCTGGAACACGTCAAATTCGACCTGGAGACAGATAATCAAGCCTTAAGCTGGGTCTTAGGTAGGCCGCGTCGTACTGGTCGTATAGCCCGTTGGGCCATCCGTATTTCTGCCTTCCAATTTGATGTACGACATATCAGAGGTACCGAAAATGTTGTTGCTGATGGACTCAGCCGTATGTTTCATAACGACGTCGAGACCCACGAACCGGTCGATAGTTCATCACCTTCCGAGTCCATACTATCTGGTGTTAATGCCATCTTAACAGGTGCTCCCATGCTTTTTAGGGATATTGAGAAATACCAACGTGAAGATCCGACGCTGGCTCCTATAATGGAAACCCTTTCTTCTGGGGAACATGTTGTCCCTTATGTTCTGAGGAATGGTGTTCTATGTTGCCCTTCGAGGCATGATAAGTTGATGAAAGTTGTTGTTCCAGCGGTTCTTGTACCTATGATCTTCAAATACTATCATGAGACCCCATTGGGGGGGCATCTTGGAATCTTTAAAACTCGTGAAAAGATTCGTGAAATGTTCATATGGAAAGGTATGGACGGTGAAATTCGAGAACTTGTAAAAGCTTGTAAATCTTGTTTGATCAGTAAACCCACCATGTCCACTAAAGTAGGCCTTTTGTCTTCTCATCAAGCGTCGCGCCCCATGGAACGCCTGTATATCGATTATGTGGGACCCTTCCCCCAGTCAAAGGGTAATGCCAACAAGTTCATCTTTGTGTGTGTAGATGGTTTTACAAGATTTTCCTGGTTATTTCCGACTAAGCTGGCTACCGCTCAGTCCACCATTACTTGCCTAAATTCTATTTTTGCTTCTTTTGGTCCGTGCCAATACATTGTATCTGATAATGCTAAAGCTTTTACATCAAATCTGTTTCGTAAATTCTGTTTTGACTTGTCCATCTCTCATGTAACTACATCTGCTTATTACCCTCAACCATCTCTGGCTGAACGGGTTAACCGCAATCTCAGGTCCGCACTTATTGCCTATCATCATGAAGATCATTCTAGGTGGGACACGTCCCTGCATTGGTTAGCTTTTGCTTTGAATTCGGCGGTTCATGAATCTCACAAATTTACTCCAGCTTCTTTGATGTTTAAGTTCGTTCCCAACACGCCGCTCTCTAACCTCTGGTCTCTGAATGACATTCTGCCCGAGACAATAGATCCGGACAACATTAAAGATCTTTGGAAGAAGGCTAAAGCTAATCTTAAAGTGTCTCATGAAAAGGTTAGGGAAAGGTATGATCGTGGACGGAGACCCACCACTTTGAAGGTAGGTGACCAGGTTATGGTCAAAAATTTTGTTCCCGCGGGCAAGCTTGCCCCCAGATTTCATGGGCCTTGTATCATTCTCGATTTTCTTACGCCGGTTACCTTATTGCTAAGTAATCCAGCCACCGAGAGGATATTTAGAGTTCACCTGTCCCAGGTGAAACCGGTGTAATTTCTGTGTTAACTTGCTCCATATTATTTTGAAAGGATATGAAGGTTATATTTTTTTTTGAGTTTCACTTTTAAGGCATTCTGCCCCTTCTGTAATATTTTGGTTTTAGATGTAAGCCTTATGTAAAACCTGCCCCGACCCGTTAAACTGCCATCCTGTTCTTGCCACGGCCATTACCACGCTCCCGTCTCCTGCTCCACTCTACACAGTGGCTTAATGAATACCATGAATATCTGCACGCCGCTGGCCCCTCACTCTCTCTACAAGCCTGTACCCTCAAAGAAAATAATTGTCCAACACAATTCTGCCGCCTAGCTTTAATGTTTCAGCGCCCCCGCAGCCGCGCAGCGCCGTGCAGCGACTGGGGAGGGGGATGGGCCCCCTCCTCTCCAGCGAGGACGACATGTGCACGGCGAGCCGGAGCTCACCTCCCGGCCAAGGCTGATGTGCGGCGCACGACCTGCTACATGCCCGCAGCCTGTATCTGTTCACCGCGGGCGCGGCGTACTTCAACACCTCTGCTCCCCTCATAGTGCGGGCGAGCGGTATCTCAGGGTACTTGAGGGGTCCGAGCGGCCTCCGTTGGACGCAAGCTGCAACGGCCGGTCTGGCCATCCGACTCAATCTACATCAACTACATGGACAGTCACCATAAGCAATAATTACATTTGGGAATTTAACAACAATATTTGGTGGACATTGCAAAATTTTTCTTCACCTTTAAGTATTAAAAGTTTATCTTCAGAAATACAAATTCTACAGACATAAATACTTTACTGCACCGGCAACAACAAAATTTTGAAATTGCAACCAACCAAATTACTAAAATCTTATAAATGCTTCCGCAATTAATCTTAATATCAACATCAAAACTTGGACCTTATTTTGGAAACAAAGCTTATGTTCTTCTGTGTTACCCCTTGGAGGAACTTTTGGGGGGGGAGGTCTGTACCGGGCGGTACACCTCTACTCTGTTTATTTAAAAGTTGCGCCAGTTGAAACTCCTCTTCTGGAGGAAGGTTGAACTTTATCTATTCTATTAATTCTCTACTTTCTCAGAAGATGTCACCACGTGGAAAATTTTGAGTTTTTGAACTGTGTCACTTTTGATGTGTTTTTGTTTCGCTTGAAGTAAGAAGTGTGAACTTTCTCTTCTAGAGGACACTACTGAAGAATTACAATAGTGCAACCTAGTGCGAAATCAAAGAACTATTTTGTTGGAGAAATTTTTATTTCAAAAGTTTGTTTCTTGTTAAATTTCTTTCTGTTATTGTTTAAGTTGGCTGTATACCCCTCTTTTTCCCCTTAGTTTGGATCTAGCCAATCCCGAATTTCTTTAATTAATTTTCCACCAATAATGTGTTTCCTTTTCCTCTATGTAGGGGTTTCTTTTCCCGAACCAATAAAGGTTTTGTGGGAGGGTGTTTTATTTCCCCTAACGCCTAGAATCTTCCGCGAGAGGATATAAACTGCTGATTTTGGGGTCTCCGGGCCGCTTCTGTTCCATCTTTCAGTGTATTAAGTACATAGCAGGAGGCGGGAAGCGCCTCTTTCCTCGGCAGCGATCTACTACCAGGTAATGGCCTATTAATATCTTCTTTTCTTGCTAGGTCGGCAGTTTAACTCTCGCGGCGGGTTCGAAGCGTTTTCCATCATGTAACCTTTTCCTAAAATGTAACTACTCTTTTCTTCTTTTTCTTGTAAAGTTACATATTGGGATAGAGAGTGCTAACCCTCTCGAGCTCCCACTCACATTTGTTTTGAGGTGAACTTATTTTCTCAAACTTTTCTTCGTTTATGTAATGTAAAGTGTTCTTCTCTAAGTCACCTCTGTAGTATGGGATTAGCCCTTGCGTTAGTGGCCCAGAGCCAGATTAGGTTTTAAAAGCAAAGTGTATTAGGAGTGCAAGTTCGCCTCCTCTCAAGTTGTATTTTAGAGGTCATGTATTAATCTTTTCTCACCTAATAGACCTCAGTAGGTTGGGTATTTTACCCCTGTGTATATGTCCTTTGAGGACAACTTGAAAGTTGAGTTTGGTGTGGCCTGGGAGAGGCTTAACTTTAAGAGCGAGTGGCTCTTTTCTAAAACTGAGAGTTGTATGCCTCGAGGAGGCTTTGCTGTGTAATTTGGAGCAAGGGCTCCAGGGTTTGAGTGGGGTCTTCTGCCCCTTTTGTTAAAATTGGTATATCGTAAAGTTGAGCTAGTTGCTCAAGAATTGTGTTTTCAGGGCTCGAAGCCCAAATTCTTTAATCCCTGTAATGGTACATTTCAAGTTGTATTTCGGCTACTGAGTACCTGTTCTATTTGTTGTTACCTAATTTTGAAAAGAAAATATAACCTTGTTAAATTTTAAAATTTAATTTCTCTTTAGTAGCTTGAGACCTATTCACCACCCAGCACCTTCTTTCACCTCTACCTACCACGGATATCTCCGTAACAATAATAATAATAATAATAATAATAATAATAATAATAATATGATGATGATGATGATGATGTTCTAGCCATTTGTTCTAATTCTCCTGCACCGAAGATCTTGCGCAATGTTTTCGTACTCTCGCATAATATTACAAGCCTACTTCTTGCCTTGCATGAGACAACAAAATAACACTGTACAGTTTAAACGGTATGTAATTTGTGTGAAAGTATGACCATAGTAGGTGAAAGAAGTGATACTAAGTCGTATTCTTTCTGTTAAGAAGTGTCCAGTTTCTTCAAACTTGGAAGATACTGGATCATTACTGATTGTACGCTTGTTAAAGTGTAGGATTGAAAGCGATGGACAAGTAATCCAATTCGTCCAAGTAAAGAAGCGTGGAAATGACTTACGATACTGCTTTCATACCGTTGGGAGCTTCTAAATGGTTGATTTCATAGAATAACTTAGATTTATGGGGCCAATAAGAACTCAAAGACTGGTGCTATACAAGCATTAACAAAGCGACTGAAGGAAAGCCTGTGCTTAGTGCAGCATTACTATTAAGCTGGGTTTACACCGGCGTTGCTAACTCCTGCTACCATGTTGGTAACATTATTTCGAAAAACGCAACAGATTTCCCGTTTTGCAAACAGAAATTCCTTCATCCAGAAGAAGTCGGTAATGCTCTAAGAATGCTAGCAATCCTTTTTAACAACACATTATAAGCTGCGTTTGCACAGAATATTAGCAACACACCTCGTAGAAAGGATGCTCTCGCACTCGGTGATTGGGTGTCACTGAAGGGCGACACTGGTGTGTTGTTACCATTGTTACCAACATTTATTGTCAACATATGTTACTAAAACATGTTGGTAACATAAGGTTATAACATTTTTCGGTGTAAACGCGGCTTTAATGTATTGAAGACCTTGCTAGTATCAAACGTAGAGTGTTCGACTATTTATTAAATTCACGCTCAGAAAGTAACGGGAGGCGCTGCCAACTGCGCACGTTCGATCCTCAAATACGTCAGCCTCGTGTCGACAGATTTACTGGCACGTAAAAGAACTCCCACGGGACCAAATTCCGGCAGCTCGGCGTCTCCGAAAACCGCAAAAATAGTTAGTGGGACGTAAAGCAATTAACATTTTAAAAACCATTAGAAAGTAACGGTAAAGCTGATTGTAGATTTAAGAAGTATTACAACTAGATATTCATCCCCTCATTACTGTTAATCGATAAGATTTTTGTTTTGTTTACAAAATGCTTTACGTCGCATCGACACAGATAGGTCTTATGGCAACGATGGGATAGGAAAGGGCTAGGAAACCACAGAAAACCATCTTCAGGGCTGCCAAGAGTGGAGTACGAACCCACTATATCCCTAATGCAAACTGATAGCTATGTAACCCAAACCACGCGGCTAGTGGCTTGGTCGATGAGAAAAACAAAGTGGTCCGACACTTCGCAGAATGAAGGTATCGTTGAAAGAAAGAGAAAGGCCACGAAAAGCGTGAAAAAGAAATATTCTTTAGGCCTCTTAAATCTAATACGGCTGGGCTCGGAAGAATACAAGACTTGACCAAGGAAGGTCGGATACGGAAAGCGAAAGTGAAGTGTATGAACAAGTAAGTGGAAGCACTGGAAGACTCCGCTAGGAGTTCCGTGATCACCACTCCACTGTGAAAAAAAAAAAAAAGTAAAGTGCTAGTATTTAGTTTTACGTGACTGTTGATATAGTGATCGAGGGTGTTGGACCTCCAGTTTTTCGTGGAATCTGAACGACAGGATATGTCTTTTCATTTTAAAACCCAACGTGCATTACTTCCGGTCTGAAAAGCCAAGAATAACGGCCGAGAGTATTCGTCGCGCTGACCAGGAGTTACCTCGTAATCTGCAGGCCTTCGGGCTGAGCAGCGGTCGCTTGGTAGGCCAACGCCAATCAAAGTTCTAGTGCCATAGGGTTTGGTTGGTTTGGTTCGTGCATTACCTGGGTTTCATACCAGGGCTGCCTTAGTGAGGCAGTGATGACTGCACTCTGCAATCACACACTCAGCTGAGATACTCTTTTAGTTGCCTTAACTAGAACTGGAGTCAACGGATACTGTGGGTGTTTTGTATCCCCTGCACAATATGACAGAAAGTAGCAACCTCATTAACATCACAACGTTTTGAGCAACTACTCTTTCGAAAGAGTATTCAACAATTTTAAAGAAATATTTGCATATTCACTGACACATTTTCTACAGAGGGTACAAGAGATCTGACCTGATCAAAATCGCATGAATATAATTATATACAAGTCTAAATTTGATTTTCAAAATACTGAAGCACAAACTGATTTAACACCTGCAAATTTGAACAGGGAAGATATGTACATACTGCGTGCGTCCTGAAAGAAACTCTTTTACAAACGTCCTGAGAAGTTATTACAAACAAATGTATCCTCCATTAATATTAATAACAATCACAAAACGAACAATATCATAAGACAACACCCTTGGCTTGCCAGCTAATGACCTACAGATTCCGGAGTTCCACGTGGTCAGCATGATACAATCCACAGCCTATTACTTGGCTTTTTTGACCGAATCCGATGCTTCTCGTATCAGACAGCCCTCAGTCCAGAATTAAAGTACCTAGACTGGCCGAAAATCGTATACTGCGGTATGCGGCAAAACCAACGCCACTGAAATTATTGTCATCTGCTGTCCACCTTTCCCTAGCAAAGACGTATTTAGGTTGTATACAATAATTAATAGTTTACATATTGTAAATTCAGGCTGTGTTGATTTCTGGTTCTCGCAACAGCGGAGAACATTATTTCGGTCGTACGCAGCAGAACAGGTCGAGTTTGCTTCGCGTCATCACAAATGAGAATCATGGATGACTTCTTCAACAGGTGTTACCATCGCCAAAGCGTAACCTACGACGGACATCACTGAACTCGGTTTGAGCGGTAGGTCTGTTCGGCCGATGTTCAAAGAGCTGGATGGATTTGCATACCGCATTCAAGTTGCTCAGCGTCCGACAGAAAAGGACGATTGAGCCCGATTACAGCCGTGTGTTGCCCATGAGATATGTGGATCCAGATTTCTTCTGCAACATGTGGTTTCCGGATGAAATCCAGATTTCTTCTGCAATATGTGGTTTCCGGATGAAATCCAGATTTCTTCTGCAACATGTGGTTTCCGGATGAAATCCAGATTTCTTATGCAACATGTGGTTTCCGGATGAAATGCAGATTTCTTCTGCAACATGTGGTTTCCGGGTGAAATCCAGATTTCTTCTGCAATATGTGGTTTCCGGATGAAATCCAGATTTCTTCTGCAATATGTGGTTTCCGGATGAAATCCAGATTTCTTCTGCAACATGTGGTTTCCGGATGAAATCCAGATTTCTTCTGCAACATGTGGTTTCCGGATGAAATCCAGATTTCTTCTGCAACATGTGGTTTACGGATGTAATCCATATTCACCTTGATGGTTACAAACAACTCGTTCTTTGAGGTTTGAATAACCTGATGTACAAAAACCATTATACAGTGAGCGGGTTATAATTTGGTGCGCCGTGTCCAGTCTGGGTCCTTATTTCGGGTAAGATGCTGCACAGAATCCAACCCACTGGATCAGGTAGTCTACAGCGACCTCATTATTACCCAATTCGCGCGGGATTTGCGCCGTTTTTGTCACAGCAGGAACTTACCGCTCCAACGACAATGGATGCAGCAAGATGGAGCTACAGCCCCTACTGCCAGGGATTCACTTACCCTTTTACAATGGCAGTTTGGAGATCGCCTATGTTCTTGTGGAACTCCATTCACGCGTACCCTTCCTGTTCGGGATCTCACGGCACGGGGCATGTTGAAAGAAACAGTTTTCAAGACAGTAATAATAATAATTTCGTGTGGCTATTTCTAGCTGAGTGCAGCCCTTGTAAGGCAGACCCTCCGATGAGGGTGGGCGGCATCTGCCATGTGTAGGTAACTGCGTGTTATTGTGGTGGAGGATAGTGTAGTGTGTGGTGTGTGAGTTGCAGGGATGTTGGGGACAGCACAAACACCCAGCCCCCGGGCCACTAGAATTAACCAATTAAGGGTAAAATCCCCGACCCGACCGGGAATCGAACCCGGGACCCTCTGGACCGAAGGCCAGTACGCTGACCATTCAGACAACGAGTCGGACTTCAAGACAGTAGAAATAGTAGAAATATTCCCGAATTACGCGAGAACATAACGTAATTTTTTGTGTCCTTACAACAACCTTTGTTCATCAGCATGTCCAATAATCTTCAGAAACGTTATGTACTCGTGCTGGTACACATTTTGAACACAGTGTACCAGCGCAATTGAATAACATTTCAGTGTCGTTTGCTGCGTAGCGTATGGTAAAATGTTAAAACATTTCATTCTTAGCACTTCGTCTCCTCTTAAGACAGACAACAGTTGAAGAAGCAAGTCCGTACTGTCACGTGACTGTTGATTCCGTGGCCATAGCCAAGGGATCTTCAGTTTTACATAAAATCCAAACCACAGGAAAGTTATTTTTCATCTCAAATATCTCATATGCATTGGCCGAGATTCGAACCGCGACTGCTTTGTTGAGAAGACAGTGACTATTCCATTCAACTATCATGTTCAAGAAATGTTATTATTATTATTTGTTCATCCTGTAAGTCTGTATATAGGAACTAGTTAGAGAACTATGCGTATAAAGTCGATCGAAGGTTACCACGCAGCTTAGAGCCCAGCTGATCGCTGAATAACGGTATCCTTGTTCTGGCAAGGTTAACTGCTCGGACAGTTTGATCAGTAGTGCTCTACACACCATTTTAATAGCGGCTGTAGGATTAGTTTTTTTTTGAAGTGCTAAAACTCATTACAGGAATTAATACTCAAAAGTCTCATGAAGAGTGATTTAAAACAACGAGAGAGAGAAGAAAAAGAGACAAACCCGGTCATTTGAAATGCACTTTGGCTGACCAGATAACTTGTTCGCATGATATCAGTTAGTTATACGTATTTAATAAGATACAAAAATTAAGAAGTATTCATACCATCTGCGTGTTCATATTTACAGCTGTAGAAGTGATCGCTGTTTTTACGGAAGTCGTTAAGTTAGTAACGAAAATGATCATTCGTGAATCGTTTGGTAATACGTATCAAGCGACACATACAGTATAGAACAAGGACACATCTAAAGTGACTCCAGCGAGGATTTTACACTCTTGTATGTATTCGAGCTCCGTCTGTGGGTGGGGGAGGTAAAATACATCCATGGTAACCTCTGCCTGTCATAAAAGGCGACTAAAAGGGTACCCAGGGGCTTTTATCTTGGATGCATATGTTGTTTACCACGGGTCCCTTAGCTGAGTCTAGTATTGTTTCCACTTGCTTGTGTCAGGCTCCTTACCGTAATCATTCGTATCTGACCTCTCTTGGTCAACCCTTGTTCTCTTCCCACCCCGACGGTAATAGGTTTACGAGGCCTAGGGAGTCTTTCATTTTCACGCCGTTTGTGGGCCTTTTCTTTCTTTTACCGATACCTTCATTCTTTAAAGTGTCGGGCCTCTACCATTTTCCCTCTGGTTAGTGTTGAAAGTAGTTAACTCGTTCTATTTCCTCTTAAAACAATAATCACCATCACCTCGCGACAGTCTTCAACCCAAGAGCGCTTATAAACGACCACTGTGGTACTATACTGTACAAGATTTTATATTCTGCCCCTTAAGGCCGTAAGGCGATGTCCTTGAAGTTTCCTAACAATTCCAAAGAGTAGATTCTAAGCATTCTGAGATTATTAAAGTAACATACACACATAGCCTTTCAGCGTTTAGTCTCAAAATTATTAATTATATTATTAAATACTAAATAGCCTTTCGTTGTTTAGTCTACAAGAATCTGTGAATTAACTATGCGCCTCCACAAACCTCTATTTGTAATTAGCTGTGAGGCCTCAACATCTCTTATCTTTACATTATTCCTCCTCCCTCTATGACCGGGTCGTAGGGCGAGGCAACCTATCCTCCTCCATATGACTCCACCACTGAAGGGATTTCATACGCATCCATTGAGCTCATTCCCAACTTAGCTATTATAACATCATTTCTATTAATCTCCTGCCATTGTTCCCACCTACTTTTACCAGTAATAATTATCGCACCGAGTTCGATAGCTGCAGTCGCTTAAGTGCGGCCAGTATCAAGTAATCGGGAGATAGTGGGTTCGAGCCTCACTGTCGGCAGCCCTGAAGATGGTTTTCCGTGGTTTCCCATTTTCACACCAGGCAAATGCCGGGGCTGTACCTTAATTAAGGCCACAGCCGCTTCCTTCCACTTCCTAGGCCTTTCCTATCCCGTCGTCGCCATAAGACCTATCTATGTCCGTGCGACATAAAGCAAATAAATAATAATAATAATAATAATAATAATAATAATAATAATAATAATAATAATAATAATAATAATAATCGCTAATTTTACGTCTGTCACGTGCAGTTTATGAACAAGATATCCTCAGTCTACCCACGAGTAATTTCGTCCGGCAGCTATTTCTTTCCTATAGATTATCATCACAACTGCAAGCTCACTGCATTAGCTTTCTTGCTCCGTGATTCAATTTCACTTAGTATACTATCATCCTGAGAGATACATCGTAAGAGCTTGATATTATCTACCTGTTCCAGTTTTGTATTTCCTACTTAACATTGTGTCCTCTTAGATTTCTTCCCAAATGAAATCACTTTATTCTTGGGAATTCTTCGTTATCATACCATATTCGCAGCCATTTCTTTCAGTTCCCAAGATATTAGATCCCAGAAAAAAGTACCATTTAAAAAAATTAAAATACGAATATCAACGTATGAACTGATGATGGTACTATGTGAGCGATATAATGAGTAGTGTATTGACGTACCTGCTCTGGTTTTCAACATAACAGACAGATTAGACAAAAATGAAATGGTATGCACTTGACTCAGCAAATCCTCCCAGCGGACTGTAACATAGTTCAGCGAGCTTTCTCTCTCCGAATCACACGTTTCCAGTTGTCCATCGCCCAGTTTCATCGCTCTTTACACCATCTGGGGCGGCGTTTATCATTTACAGGATAACATTTTGATTTATGGACTCCTCAACCACAGAACTATATTACACTAAACTGTTAACGCATAGTTGTGGTTCTGGTAGCACAATAAGTAATCGTGCGGAACTCATGAGGGATTGCTTTATTTGATGTCCGGTGTTTTTCACGAACCACCTTCTTCAATGCTTGTTCGCCCATCAAGATCAGGAGATCAGACTTCTGGATAGGTGTGAGATTAAATATCATGTGGAGATGATGTATCATATTGACGAAGAATACAGCTGACGTTTTGTTCTACAATTGGGTCCGTCAACACGATGATCGCTGGGTAACCAGGGTGAAAAGAATGCTAAATAGAATAGGAATGGAAGACTATTGGGATAAAGAAATTCAGAATGAAGAAAAGAAGCCGAGTAAGAAAGTAACTATTCTAGTGAAATATTCTGAGAAGCAGATGCTCATGTCAGATTGTAGGACTAAAAGAACGATACTGTAATTTTGTGAAATTAGCAATTAGTTGTCAGTAAAGAAAGAAAGACTTACGAACAGAAATGTAAGAGGAATGGTATGGTGGCTAATGGGTATCTGTAAGAATAAAAGTCAAAGAGAGAAACATGGGTGGTTTGCTATGTGGAGAAATAATGGAAGAGGCACATCTGTTGAGAGTATGCAGAGAGACAGACTCGCTTGAGGCCACATGTCTGGGTAGTGATTACAAAGTAAAAATAGAATGATAAAGAATTGCATACAATGATTCCTTACTGAGTGGGTCGCACCGGGTAGGACAGCAACATTTTTTGTTTAGAGAAAAACTCCGCGAAACAAAAAAAATCACTTATTTGGTTAAATATAATGTAATTGGGATCAATTGTTCTGGTTTTCACCAAAATTTGAGTCAGTGCATGGTTTGTTTGTGAGATATGGTGTGGTAAACACTTTTACCAGAGAGCATTTAGGTTTTCCTTTCTCCCGGAGTGTGCACTGGTAAATATATTTACCCCTTTGTTTACATGATCATTTTCCACAGTATGCTACACGAGTGAAGTTCAAGTTGCGCTGTCTGGTAAACAAACATTCGGAAGCGCAATGAAGCGCGAGCTTCAAAGAAATGTTGTACCAGAGAGCGTTACTAGACTAGGCCACTGAATATTTTTACTCAATACCCCAAGTAGTAAATATATTTACCAGCAACCTATAAAGGTTTAAAAATGTGAGGCAAAAGAAAATAAGACGTGAAAATAAAGTAATTACTAATTAAATTAATAATAATAATTTCGTGTGGCTATTTCTAGCCGAGTGCAGCCCTTACAAGGCAGACCCTTCCGATGAGGGTGGGTGGCATCTGCCATGTGTAGGTAACTGCGTGTTATTGTGGTGGAGGATAGTGGTATGTGTGGTGTGTGAATTGCAGGGATGTTGGGGACAGCACAAACACCCAGCCCCCGAGCCATTGGAATTAACCAATTAAGGTTAAAATCCCCGACCCGGCCGGGAATCGAACCCGGGACCCTCTGAACCGAAGGCCAGTACGCTGACCATTCAGCCAACGAGTCGGACATTCAATTAATGAACGGTACGATACATGTTGTCCTAGATTACATAACACTGCCTAACATCTAGGACCAAAAGGAAAAGGTGACAGTTTGGAGAATGGGTGTAAACATTTATTAGGTTTAATTATAATGTTTAATGTAGTAATAGACAAACTAGCTGTAGTAAGGAAAATCAAATGCATGTATCAAAAAACAATTTGGATTGCAATAAATGACTACTATCTCCTCAGGTGATTCGGAACTAGGCGATGGAAGTATTCTATTCTATTCTATTCTATTCTATTCTATTCTATTCTATTCTATTCTATTCTATTCTATTCTACTACTGGGTCCCTCGGTAAAATTCTGTGTGTCCCAGAAAGTGTTTACCGAATTTACTTCAATAACTTCATAACTAGGGGAAAAGAAAAGAAAAATATAATAGCCAACTTGAAAAGAGGAAGGTCCAAACAGTCTACTCGAATAGCTCTCTAGGTCATAAGGTGCAACC
The DNA here is from genome assembly GCF_040414725.1 of Anabrus simplex. Lineage (NCBI taxonomy): Eukaryota > Metazoa > Arthropoda > Insecta > Orthoptera > Tettigoniidae > Anabrus > Anabrus simplex. Next base: position 160,421,958 of record NC_090270.1, on the reverse strand, counting down.
GTGAGCGGCGCGTGCATCCGTCTATTTGTAGTGAAATAAGAGCTGGGAGCGTGCGGTAAGATTAGTAGCGGGCGGGACCAGGATGTGATAGCACGTACCGCGAGGTGTCGTTCGTTCAGTCTGTTTGTGAGGTGAGTGAAATATTTGTTCGCGGAAAATTTCTGAAAATTCTCAGTATGCTAATGTGAGGAAGGTCAAAGTAAAGTAAGTAAATGAAAACGAATAGAAAGAATGAGTCCAAGAGAATCGAACAAGCTCACTTGGCTTACGAGAGCAGTAAGGAAGCCAAGGGGAGCGAGAGTCACCAAATAGGTCTTAACTTACTGCTCCCGTCTGGTGGCGAAACACGCATAGGATGTAATCGAGTCAAGTCGGTTAGGATTGGAAATAGTGTAATTTGTTAACATTCACAAGGGGAGAGCCAATCACATGAAAAAGACTAAACCTTAACTCCTAGAATTCGCTTACTGTATTTCTAACACCCACCCAACACCCTCTCGACGTATTCTATGCCGGAAAGGTCTGCGGCCGTGGTTTCGACATAGTCCCGACACATTTTTATTTCACACAGATGGTTCCTCGACGCCGCTAAATAGTGGTATTAGTCGGTATCCGGCCAGAACAAGATGGCTCAGTTCCTCCTAATGGTAGCTACGTGTGCAGTTTGTGAAGAGCAGTGGCCTGTCATTGTCGTGCAATAGACACAATTTCAATCACTGCTCATCTGCATTTAGGGCAGTCGCCCAGGTGGCAGATTCCCTATCTGTTGTTTTCCTAGCCTTTTCTTAAATGATCTCAAAGAAATTGGAAAATTATTGAACATTTCCCTTGGTAAGTTATTCCAATCACCAACTCCCCTTCCTATAAATAAATATTTGCCCCAATTTTTCCTCTTGAATTCCAGCTTTATCTTCATATTGTGATCTTTCCTACGTTTAAAGACATCACTCAACTTATTCGTCTACTGATATCCTCTCACGCCATCTCTCCACTGACAGCTCGAAACATACCACTTAATCGAGCAGCTCGTCTCCTTCCTCCCATGTCTTCCCAGCCCAAACTTTGCAACATTTTTGTAACGCTACTCTTTTGTCGGAAATCACCCAGAACAAATCGAGCTGCTTTTCTTTGGATTTTTTACAGTTCATGAATCAAGTAATCCTGGTGAGGGTTCCATATACTGGAACCATACCCTAGTTGAGGTCTTACCAGAGACTTATATGCCCTCTCCTTTACATCCTTACTACAACCCCTAAATACCCTCTTAACCATGTGCAGAGATCTGTACCCTTCATTAACAATCATATTTATGTGATTACCCCAATGAAGGTCAGCAGCTCAGTTCATTTACAATGATTTTTTTCAGGTGCCAAGGTGTAGGCTACTTTGGACACAGAATGTGGATAATACTATCCATCTCGATGTGGACAATCGTAAATGGCTCCCCGAGTCATCGAACATGACCTGAGATATATTAACTTAAACCGTGACTGTTTTGATTTAGTTTTTGTATTATATATACTGTACCCTCCTGGAAACCAGCACTTATTTCCACGTTTCTACGGTCACAGCTGCAGTATGCCAATGATTTCTGCAAAACCTGTGCAGGAAAGGTGTGTGAGCAGATGTTCAACATTTCAGAGTTGAGACTGTTACGAAATGAGGTTCTCATACCTGTCAGAAAAATGTCCACAACTCGTCCTCGACATCTGATACTTCGTGAGGAGACGAAGCTGCAGCAGGGTGGAGGTATCAAGAGCAAGGATGGGCGGACGGAAAATAAGGAATAGGCGTTGTCAAATATAACGTCGCTTCATGCAAATATATCCTAATCTCTTTTGCCATGTCAAATTTAAAAAATAAAGGAATCAGTCTATATTCTGTGTTGACCTCAGTGGCGTTGCCCTTTTGTTCTCAGGGCAGCAGCTTCTATTCTGGTGACATTTGAGCTCATATCGATGGCTTTCTTTAAAAACCCTGTAAGTCCGAATACTCTTCCTATCCATTATATTCCTTAAGACTAGTCACGCCTCCCAGTCTCATATTTATATGCAGCCCAAAAGAACAATTTTCGTTATGGTCATTTTCCTCTGCCAATTTGTAAAGGAAAATGAACCTTAAATACATTATACTGTAGGAGTGTGTATATTTGCCATGCAATCAACATCCCTACAATACGGTACGGTAAGGTCCATTTTCCTTTAGAGATTAGCAAAGGAAAATGAACATAGCGAAAATTATTCTGATGGACTGCATACAAATATATGACCGGGAGGCGTGACCAGTCTTAAGGAATATAATGGGTAGGAAGAACATTTGGACATACGAGGTTTTAAAAGAAAGCCATCGATATGTTGGTTATTTTCCGTCATCACGATATTTTGTTTTGTTCTTTATGCAAATTATTCTGATATATGTTTATTATGAGCATATCGGACGTTAACGGCAGAATTTAAGCTTTAAGGAAATCTTGGGCAATATCACGTCCATGTCTTTTAGACCCGAGGACTAGTTTTACAAAAAAACATGAGTTATATATTCTTTCATGCAGGAAAATAATGACAAATTTTCAGAAAAAATCACACGAATTTGCGACCAACACATTTGTGTGATCTAAGTCTTTGCCTTTATCATAGGTTTATTTTAACTGCGACTACATATATTTGAAATGTTGCACATTGCTTTCAGTTTTAAATGTGATACCCAACTTTACTTTCACTTCGATGGATTTTATAAATCAGTTTGTATTCTTTTAAAATCTGAAATACAAAGTAATAATACAGATGTTAAAAGTTAAATTACACATTACATACTAACTTACACGAAAATGTGTGTGAAATCTTTTGCATTCCTTGTTAGATTCAGATCATTCCACTTGAAATCAGGCAGCAAGAAAATAATATTTTAATTTTTTTTAAAGTAATGACTTAGAAAAATGAAGTTATTGGTGTTATTCATTTCTTCACAATATTAGCTTCCTCTGTCCAACACTCTTCATTATATGACATATTGAATCTAGCATATTTTTCCAAGACTCAAGTTTTTTTTTTGTTATTTGCTTTACGTCGCGCCGACACAGATAGGTCTTATGGCGACGATGAGGCAGGAAGGGGCTAGGAGTGGGAAGGAAGCGGCCGTGGCCTTAATTAAGGTAAAGCCCCAGCATTTGCCTGGTGTGAAAATGGGAAACCACGGAAAATCATCTTCAGGGCTGCCGACAGTGGGGCTCGAACCCACGATCTCCCGAATACTGGATACTGGCTGCACTTAAGCGACTGCAGCTATCGAGGTCGGTGACACTCAAGTTTGTACTACGGAAATATTACGAACAGTTCTAAATATAATACTGTGCAGAAAACCACTATTTATTAAATCGTACCTACTTCCCCACTTTAAAAGATAGTTTGAAAGTTATCTTCAAAGCTGGAGATGGACTATTTTCACAAAACTTTTAGGGGTCTTCCTGTAATTGTATGGACGAGAACGTATTGATTCAGTTTTCGGAACTGGCGCCTGAACCTACGCAACCCTACACGAACCGCATTCCCCGCAACCTCACCATAATAATAATGTATTCATTTTGTATTCGTATACCGGCATCATTCACGCCCCCAGAAGTCCAGCTCCTTGGCTGAATGGTCAACGTTGAGGCCTTCGGTTCCGTAGTTTCTGAGTTCAATGATCTGTCAGGTCAGGGATTTTAATCACATCTGGTTAATTTTCATGACTCGGGACTTGGTGTTCGTGTTTGTCACAACACACTCCTCGTCAAACACACACACACAACACAACACAACACAACACAACACAACCTACCGTTAATTAAACACGCAATAGTGAATACGTCCCTCCAGGGGCGTGATTAGCTCAGTGGCTTGTCTGCTGGCTTCCCACAAGAGACTGTGTTGTGTGCAGTAACAAACAGAACAAAGAAAAACCAAGAGAAACGCAGTTCTTCTTTAAAATATTTTCAATGAAATTAGGCCGTTGAGGCATAGTATTCAGACAGTAGAAGTGAATAAGAGATGCAAGCTGCAAGATGCACGACTCTAACCGCACGACCAACTCGCCCGGTCATCATTTTAGTTTGATATTATTATAATAATGGCCTGTGGCCTCCGGAGAGACCTGATTCCCGACAGGCGACTTGCGCGTCTTTGAAAATGATGAATTCTAATGATGAAGTCGGCACACACACCCAGGCCCCAAACTATCGGAATTAACCAATAAAGGTTAACCCAGCCGGAAATCGAATTCGGGGCCCCTTGGAACAAAGGCCAACATGCTAACCATTTAGCCACGGAGCCGGACTATATAAGCATGAAAACTCTTGAGAGACGACAATACACCTACAATTTAATTCCATCCTCTGGTCTGGGGTGAAGTACAGTGGGGACTTCGAGGGTCCTGGGACCGCTACGGTAGCTGTGAAGACCCTTCAGGAACACTGAAAAGTAGTGGCAGAAGGGACACTGGTTAAGGCGCAGCAGGTCGTTATGCTTGTTAGGTACCAAAGTGCCAATATGACTGCAGAAGGCTCAATGTAAAATCTTGTGACACGTTCAAGAACTCCTGGAGGATAAAATTCCAACACTCCAACGTCTCTTAAAATGTATAGCAAATTAAGAGACATTGAAACAAATAATATTAACATGATGTTTTGTGTGACTGCTAGGTGGGCGATTTGTTGTCGAAAGAGGATTTCTATTGTTGTTGTTAAGAAGGAAGCCATACTTTACAGTGTCGACTTAGTTAAATGTAATTTAAAAGATTTTCAGTCTGTGGAACACACACGTTCAGTATAAACATTACACGATACCATACCTGCAAAAAACCACACCATTAAACAAGGAATAAAATACTGGATACTGGCCGCACTCAAGCGACTGCAGCTATCGAGCTCGGTGCTCTTTGTTTGTATGAAGTTTTCTTCAGTAATCAGCTTCAATGTAATGTGTATATGAACTGTAATTAATTAGGGATAGCATTGCGTTGAAAGCGGTCATGATCTGTCAGCTATTACGCATTCGCCTGGATTTTAAACGAAAAATCTTCAGATAAAATATTTATTGAATGGTTGAGCGTGCAATTTTAACCCTCTTTTTTTCTCAATTATGTTACCTGAATCTGAGTGCTCACCATTTCAATCCCTTAATCCAATCTAAATATAACCGGGCGAGTTGGCTGTGCGGTCAGGGGCGCGCAGCTGTGAGCTCGCATTCGGGAGATAGTGGGTTCGAACCCCGTGTCGGCAGCCCTGAAGATAGTTTTCCGTGGTTTCCCACTTTCACACCAGGCAAATGCTGGGGGTGTACCTTAATTAAGTCCACGGCCACTTCCTTCCCACTTCTAGACTTTTCCTGTACCATCGTCGCCATAAGACCTATCTGTGTCGGTGCGACGTAAACCAAATAGCAAACTAAATATTCATGTCATGACCAGGAAACGAACTCACGTCAACTAGATGGGAAGCTTTCGGGCCACGGAAGTTAAAATAAATTATTGTTCTCGTCCCGAGGTAGTGCAGCTCTTTTCAGGCACACGCCCAATGGAGGTGAGCGGCATGTACGGTACCATGTTAAAAACATACCAGTCTTCCTGCCATTCTTAAATCTCAGGCAGAACCAGGAATCGAACTCGGGTCACCAAGGACGGTGGCTGATGGTGCTAACTGTTAAGCTACGGAGGTGGACACCACAGAAGTTGATCAATTGTGTATTTCCTTCCAACATTTTCAAACTCCGATATTTCGTATCCTCTTCATATGAATTTTCAGTATTTTTCCAGCTCGTTGCACACGAGAATACAGTGTAACTCGCTTGTGTCAATAGGGGCTAGCGCGGCTAATAAGTCATGTATTGGGACCAAGAGTGTCAGCTCGATAACGAAAGTTGTTCGCTAACAACTTTCTCCTTCAACAAGGAGGAGGATGGAATGCTGAGCTGGGTGGAGTGCGGCAATCATCTTGACACTTGAGACAGTGACATTAAGTCATTATTCATGACACCCCTCGATGGCCACTGGGCCAAGGTCTGTCGGCAGTCCTTTCTTCTTCGCGCCAGTTCAAGGCTCTCATCCATGACTTCGCAACCTTCAGAACCTTTCGCCACAATAGATCAACTTTTATTCTTCACGACGAATGGATCACAACCTGAGTGATAATAAAGTGCATCTACAGTATTTTGTAAGAGCAGTTTCAAGTTGTACTCAAGGGAGCGATGTTACAGCTGCATTTACTTTTAGGAAGTCAGCGCTCGGCTTATTTCCTATAATGACCTCTCTGAGTCAACTCTTGTTCACTGCCGATCTCAGTAATATTCGTCCCGTTTTGCAATAGGCTCTGGGAGCCGAGTCTCTGTATGACTGGGAACGCGGGTCTCTCAGTGACTTGATCGTCTCTCAATTGTCATTGTGAAAAGAGGGGTACGCCGAGACAGTTCAGGTTCCGTGAGCTGTAGCTAGCGAATTCTCGTTATTCCTCAAACATGATTACTTTTGGTTATCTTTGGAACAACATAGAATTCGACTGCAGGACAGTTCCGATAATAATAATAATAATAATTTCGTGTGGCTATTTCTAGCCGAGTGCAGCCCTTGTAAGGCAGACCCTCCGATGAGGGTGGGCAGCATCTGCCGTGTGTAGGTAACTGCGTGTTATTGTAGTGGAGGATAGTGTTATGTGTGGTGTGTGAGTTGCAGGGATGTTGGGGACAATACAAACACTCAGCTCCCGGGCCACTGGAAATAACCAATGAAGGTTAAAATCCCCGAACCGGCCGGGAATCGAACCCGGGACCCTCTGAACCGAAGGCCAGAACGCTGATCATTCAGCCAACGAGTCGAACACAGTTCCGATAATCCGAACTAACTGGAACCGGGACTTGTACGGATTCGGGCTCCTAGAATGCATCATTGAGCTGATATGTTTTCAAAAACTGAAGAAAGTGGATATTGAGACGTAGCCTGTTGTTTATCTGAGACAAAGGACAATATCAGCGAGCAATTTATGAGGAAATAGTGAAAGAAAATGTGGTCGAGCCTCACTTTCATCTCCTTGGGCCCGTTCAACAAATTCCTGGGTGTGAAGAAGCAACTGAAAATTACGTCAGCGAGTGGATTGTAGATGAGAGCCATCAAGTACATAAAGAAGAAGAAATAATTGTGTGCAGCAAGATTCTGGAATGCATGAGGAAGAGAATGATGACAAAGCAGATGACCACAGTGAGCAGTTTGTTTCACATTCAGACGCCGTGGCCGCCTTCGACCTTGCTATGACGAGCAACATTCAACTGCTACGCCTGTTGATGTTATGTTTAATGTATTGCATCATTCAGCAGGTTCCAATCAGTGCGCCAACAGACTTAATGAAGAAAAGCAATCAGTGACTGATATTTATGAAGCATTATGCTCGTTCGTGCTACGTTACCAATTCTTCATTCTGAAATGTATTCTTTCATTTATCTTTTTAAATGTTTTTTAAATTCCAGTCCGGATTAACCGGCCTTTCAGTTTACCGGGTTTCAAATTAGTGAGACTACTGTACTCCTAAACGGGAATGTGTGTTTGAGAGGAAATTAACTTTTTTCTCATTACAATGACGGCATCTGAGGAAGTTGGCGCAATGTTGGTTCTTACTAAACTTGTTTGAGAGAAGGAGAAAAGAAACAGATGAAGGCAAGTTATCGGCTCACACTGTAATTCGGGATCGTCACACAGGAGCGAAACAAACCTCGTCGCACAACGCTGGAAGATCTCGGACAGCATCAATTAGCGCCTCAACATCCAAAATACGCATTACTCTCGGCAATGTACTGAGAGTCCAAGTGACTACTAACTTCCAGCGAGACTCTGACGAGTCGTGAACCAGTGAGCGGCACATGTCTCTACAGGAGATAACGTGGCCTGAGTCACAGGAAGCCTAGTCTGAAGGGGTCGACGAGATTCTCGTTTGAATGCCCAGACCTGCCTACCACGACACCCACCGTGCCACACAGAGACTCGACACAGGGAAAGTTTAGAGGATTCAAGAGGCAAGTTGCCTCCACGCTTCACCTTATAAACAACGGAGGACAGTTAAGCTGTTAAGTTTCCTTCAAGAGATTAGAAAGTTGACAAAACTTTACTTTTGTGTCCATTTTTCCCGTTACGTGACTTACCAGACTCCACTGCTGTCCGAGTGGAAACCCCTACTTACCCTTCACCTCAACTGACCTCAACATGCGGTTTTAAGGCATAATCTTACAAAAATTAGCAAGTGAAATTCGAACTAAATATTCCTTGAAGTGTACGAGAAGTATGATGGATTGTACGCCATAGTGACAATTACATAAAAACAAGTCGCTATATATTTAACAGCAATTGAATGTCTAGTCTGAGTTTTAACAAGAACAATGGAACACCACAAAACTTCCCGCACAAGTTTTACTTTTGTAATCACAAATACTGACTTTTTAGAGGCTAACAAGTAACTTCAGTAAATTTGTACTGAGTAAACTAACCTTTACGTTTTCAAGGCGTAGAAAGGGTTTCACTATTTTTAGCTGATGACTTCGTTCCCCGTGAGTAGTGTTAACGGGGCTGATCATGTCGTTACTTTGCCCCTCGAGATCACTGCCATAATAAAACTTCTCTACTATGCTCTTGTTTACCTTCTTCCCAAAGATTGTAAATTGGTTGAGTGAGATAGCTACATTATAGAGGTCATGTTGTTTGGAGATGGCGTTCGAACGTCACCACTGGCAGCTCTGAACATGTTTCTCGGTGGTTTCTCATTTCCACTGGGAAACACTGGGGCTGTACTGTAACACAGACGGTGCTTTCCGATGAGTTTGGTAGGTCGATTCCGACGTTTGAATTTCATTGCGACACTTTATCTTTATACAGTTGCCCGGGAAGTTTGTGAAAATGATCAGTTAACAGAAAATACTGTATTTTCTCTTAATTCCCAGCACTCACTAAATCCATTCACTTAGTTCTGGATGACCAAAGAGATGAGGAATATCTGAGTCAAATTCAGAGAGAGTTAGGGCTTGACTTGGCATGATTCCCCGACACGAGGAAGTACCGGCACCTTTTCACGGGTGGCGCGATCTACTCGGATCTGTGGTACATAGCCACTGTACACTGCTCGAGCATAAAAACGATTGTGTCAATTTAAGGGCCCATTTCATTAAAATAAATGTCTTCCATTCTTATTATCTGGCCATCTTCGGATGTTGGCAGTCACATCCCATGTGAAAACGGGCGCACGCCTGTTTCAAAGTAGAAGTCAGAACACATTTCGCTCTCTTTTCGTCTTTTTTTTTTTGCTAGGGGCTTTACGTCGCACCGACACAGATAGGTCTTATGGCGACGTTTTCGTCTGTTTAGCTCCCGAGTTATTGACATAGGTATCACATACTATAGGAAATAGCCACTGTTCTTCTTCTTCTTCTTCTCCTTACCCCTTCCGGTACCTTCTTCTCCCAGAATGTTGGCGAACATCGTGAAGCAATCATTCCTACTTTGTGCCCCGCCTCCCTCATATTAGAGTTGCCGTATCGCGGATGTCGAACAAATGCTGGAGATGCCGCGTTCAGGATAATCTTCTGCTCCCACCTCCATGTTTCTCTTATGCCTTGCCTTCTACGATGAGTTCCATCAGGAGCATTTCGAAAGAGAGGGTTTGGTGTGTGAGAGGGTTAGGACTTAGCATGATTTCCCTGCACAATGAAGTACCGGTAACTATTCATTGGTGGCGCGACCTCTCTGTAGTACATAGCCGCTGTAAACATCTGGCGAGTCTGACAAATTTCAGGCTTCTTTCGTTACGCTGAATGTCTTCAGTTCTTTTTGCTAGTTGCTTTACGTCGCACCGACACAGATAGGTCTTATGGCGACGATGGGATAGGAAAGGCCTAGGAGTTGGGAGGAAGCGGCCGTGGCCTTAATTAAGATACAGCCCCAGCATTTGCCTGGTGTGAAAATGGAAACCACGGAAAACCATCTTCAGGGCTGCCGACAGTGGGGCTCGAACCCACGATCTCTGGATGCAAGCTTACAGCCACGCGCCTCTACGCGCACGGCCAACTCGCCCGGTTCTTCAGTTCTTATTATTGTTATTATTCCTCTTCTTTCTCCTCTCCTGGGTTAGGTGAACGTGCCTGTTCGATGTCCAACGCTTTGTCGACCACTTCTTCTTCTTCTTCTTCTACTTACTACCAAGCAAGAGACTGCGTGGTTTGCGTCATGTAGCTATCAGCTTTCATTCGGGAGATAATGGGGTCAAACCCCTCTGTCGGTAGCCTTGAATACGGTTTACCGTGGTTTCCCATTTTCGCACCAGACAAATGCTGGGGCTGTACCTTACATAAGGTCGCGGTCGCTTCCTTCCTACTCCTAGCCCTTTCCTGTCCCATCGTCGTTATAAGACTTATCTGTGTCGGTGCGACGTAGAGGAAATTGTAATATATATAATTGCTCTTTGGTGCATTGGGAATTTTAGCATCTTTGCGTTCAACGTGAGAGCACCATTTCTGTCTATACTCTGATAGATAAAATCGACCATATAGATTAAGTATGGCACAACACAAAGAAAAGCAAAATGCCAATAAATGAGCGATTCTTCATTTCTATAAAATAATGGCGTTGCCACCTCTGGTATACGGAAGACTTCATTGAGTTGGCTGCGCGGTTTTGGTTCATGTAGTTGTGAGCTTGCATTCGAGTGATGGTGAGTTTGAATCTCACCATCGGCAACCCTGTAGATGGTTTTCTGAGGTTTTCCATTTTTACACCGGGCAAATCTTTGCGATGAACCTTCGTTAAGGCCATTGTCACTTACTTCCCAATCCTAGCCCTTTTCCATCCCTACGTCGTCTTAAACCTTCGATGTGTTAGTGTGACGTGAAACCATTAGCAAAAAGTGAAGAAGAAAAACCGGAAGAGTTCACTTAACATCGTAAATGTTACCGTGAAATTAAGATGTCATGCCACATTTCACAATGAGTTAATAAAAACTACTGGAAACATGGTCACCTCGCGGCGGTATTAGATCCGCCTGCCAATTAGAAGGTAAACATGCGCGATGCAAAATGAGATTATCTGATTTGATAGTTCAGTATAAGGGGCACTGACGTTCAGCTTATCAACCCGTGCCTGAAGAGAATAGGAATTTCCGACTGTCGGAAGAAAGATGATATTGCTGAAAGACAGGGAAGGATTGTAAAGGGTTCTCTAATACTGGCAGGGTCGGAAGAGAACAGTGAGTGGCCAACTGATATCGAACAGGGCCGATAATAAAAAAGGAGACAAAGAAGTCCTTAGCACAAAACGATTAATTTTTGTAAAAATTGATTCTGTTTTATTGTGCGATCTAAATCATTGTCAATACAAATGTGTGATGGTCTGATATGATGTACACGTATGAACATGAAAGCTTGGAATTTGAAAGGTTCATGTTAATGTTTTGAGTTCACGTTCATGTAATCTATTGGAGAATGCTTTCATAAAAGGTTTGATTTTCTTTGTGAATGTGGTCAACTATCAATCTACAACAGGCACCCACATACTCAGGTAAGACATGTACTTGTAATATTCACGTCTATACGTTGTTTGATTATGTCTCACGATAGTGGGGGTAATGGTTATAATTGCTATCCTCTAATATATCGCTTGCTCCAGTGAAGTCTGTTGAGATCTTTATCTCCTAATCTCCCTAAAGTTCTCATTTCATTAGATGACTCGCTTGAGACGCATACAGTTATTCTTCCCACACAAAGACTGGGATATCATTTGTAGTACAAACGGACTAAAATTTGTACTTGTACTACCGAAGGGCGGGAAGAACGTTGCTGTCAGCAACCAACATCGACAATCGTGCAGCACCCCGACCAGCAAATACACCACACTTTGAGAGACTTCGTTATTTTTTATCCACATGATTCTCCACGGCACAAATAGTCTACAGTTATATTTGAAACCTTAATTTTCAAGATCCTCATCCTTCCAACACTGCAACAGTCTACAGTTATATTTGAAACCTTAATCTTCAAGATCCTCATCCTTCCAACACTGCAACAGGAAAAAGGAAGAAGTTGACAAATATTTACTATATTGCTAATTAATTGATTAATTAACCACCTATTCAATAGTTTACAGTCTTACACAATAAATTAGGATTTGATCCTTTTTACATTATAAAATATGAGACATGTTTCGCCTTTCATAGAAGGCACCTGATTTAAAATTATGTTAATATTCATCATCATCATCATCTGTTTATCCTCCAGGTTCGGTTTTTCCCTCGGACTTAGCGAGGGATCCCACTTCTACCGCCTCAAGGGCAGTGTCCTGGAGCTTCAGACTCTTGGTCGGGGGATACAACTGGGGAGTATGACCAGTACCTCGCCCAGGCGGCCTCACCTGCTATGCTGAACAGGGGCCTTGTGGAGGGATGGGAAGATTGGAAGGGATAGGCAAAGAAGAGGGAAGGAAGCGGCCGTGGCCTTAAGTTAGGTACCATCCCGGCATTCGCCTGGAGGAGAAGTGAGAAACCGCGGAAAACCACTTCCAGGATGGCTGAGGTGGGAATCGAACCCACCTCTACTCAGTTGACCTCCCGAGGCTGAGTGGACCCCGTTCCAGCTCTCGTACCACTTTTCAAATTTCGTGGCAGAGCCGGGAATCGAACCCGGACCTCCGGGGCTGGCAGCTAATCACGCTAACCACTACACCACAGAGGCGGACATGTTAATATTAAGTCTCAATAATTATACTTTAAGTTTAAATCAGGTGCCTAATTTCATCTTGAGGAGGTACAATAACTGAAGATGCCTTCTATGAAAGGCGGAACATGTCTCATATTTTATAATGTAAAAAGGATCAAATCCTAATTGTATAAGACTGTAAAGTATTGAATAGGTGGTTGATTAATCAATTAATTAGCAATATAATAAATATAGTAATGTTCAATACGGAACCACAATGATATTTATCACTTGCAAGGTTGACAAATTCTACAAAATATAGGGAGGGCCACAAGTTACTGTACTCCTACGTACCTATTGACCTAGAATGTGTGTATGCATTGTGGGGTTGGATATCTTTAGATCCACTGCAACATTCTGTGTATCGAGCTCGATAGCTGCAGTCGCTTAAGTGCGGCCAGTATCCAGTATTCGGGAGATAGTGGGTTCGAGCCCCACTGTCAGCAGCCCTGAAAATGGTTTTCCGTGGTTTCCCATTTTTACACCAGGCAAATGCTGGGGCTGTACCTTAATTAAGGCCATGGCCGCTTCCTTCCCAGTCCTAGTCCTTTCCTGTCCCATCGTTGCCATAAGACCTATCTGTGTCTGTATGACGTAAAGCCAATAGCAAAAAAAAAAAAAAAAAAAAAATCTGTGTATGATCGCTGAGAAGACAGTGTAACAGAGTTCCAGCTGGAATTTCGGGATCCACCTCGAAAATATACCCTTCCATACCTTGGGAGAGAACTTCAAACCTGTCCTCGAAGGGGAGGCCACAGCGATCTGGTTATAGATTTCGTTCACACGTTGTGAGGTGATTTGTGCCATTGGCCCTTATTTAACGAGAAAACTCTACGACGGGAAACGGGCAACACACAGGAACACACCACATGCAACTCTTTCTTACATGAAATGCTCAAAATGCCCTCCATTAACATTGATACATGCATGAAGCCGCAGTCCCCAATGCGCTTTGAAGCGTGGCCAGACCCTAGTCTATATTAGATATTTTATTCCTCTGCATGTGAGGAACGTTTAGCAGTTCCTTATTGTCACACTCTGTATTGTTAAGAGATAGAGAATTTACCACCACAATGTTATCCATGGCTGGTTTTGTTATGGTGACGCCCATGGGTGACTGGGATTATGATAACGAGATAGGGAGAGGGTGAAATTCGATGTCGGCGCATAGCCTACTCCTGTGGAATAACACCAAGGGATCTGCTCAAGGCTTAATGTTCCATCACCATCAACAGTGTCATCTGCCCGTACTCCATACAAACACAGCGGAGAGGTTTGGAATTAAACCCGGGCACTTTAATCTACTGATTAGAAATTGTGGTCCGCCTCTGTGGTGTAGTGGTTAGCGTGATTAGCTGCCACCTCCGGAGGCCCGGGTTCGATTCCCGGCTCTGCCACGAAATTTGAAAAGTGGTACGAGGGCTGGAACGGGGTCCACTCAGCCTCGGGAGGTCAACTGAGTAGAGGTGGGTTCGATTCCCACCTCAGCCATCCTGGAAGTGGTTTTCCGTGGTTTTCCACTTCTCCTCCAGGCGAATGCCGGGATGGTACCTAACTTAAGGCCACGGCCGCTTCCTTCCCTCTTCCTTGCCTATCCCTTCCAATCTTCCCATCCCTCCACACGGCCCCTGTTCAGCATAGCAGGTGAGGCCGCCTGGGTGAGGTACTGGTCATACTCCCCAGTTGTATCCCCCGACCAAGAGTCTGAAGCTCCAGGACACTGCCCTTGAGGCGGTAGAGGTGGGATCCCTCGCTAAGTCCGAGGGAAAAACCGAACCTGGAGGGTAAACAGATGATGATGATGATGATGATGATTAGAAATTGTGTATCACCACCTTTTCTACATTCTAATGGTGATTTTTTTTCCACCTACGGGACTCGAACCGGCTAACCACAATGTCAGACCATAAAGATCAAGTAGTTAACGATCATGACCACTACACGGGCTTAGTTTTGTCATAAAGTTACTTCACTCCAGTAATTAAGAAGGTAGTCATGTATGAATTCATAGACTTCTTCCTCCCTCATCTTTCCTGTTCGACGTCACTTAATCTGTTCCAGTCCTTCTCTTACGGGACCGAATGGTTCAGACTGTAAAGCGCTAGCCCTAGGCTAGTTTGATCTCGGCTCAGTCCGGTAGTATCTGAGTGTTCAGATATGGCAGCCGCGTGTGGGTAGACAGTAGCCAGACGGACGTAAAACCATATATTATTATTATTATTATTATTATTATTATTATTATTATTATTATTATTATTATTATTAGAGTTACGATCTCAACAGTTCGTGTGTGTGAGGTCCTTTTTCAGAACCTGTGTCACCATGACGTCGTCCGGCTCAATGGCTAAATGGTTAGCGTGCTGACCTTT
Source organism: Anabrus simplex (assembly GCF_040414725.1). NCBI lineage: Eukaryota > Metazoa > Arthropoda > Insecta > Orthoptera > Tettigoniidae > Anabrus > Anabrus simplex. The sequence goes on along the minus strand of NC_090270.1, from coordinate 160,406,843 downwards.
GGTCACAGAGGTCCCGGGTTCGATTCCCGGCAGGGTCTGGAATTTTAACCATAATTGGTTAATTTCTCTGGCACGGGGGCTGGGTGTATGTGTCGTCTTCATTATCATTTCAGCCTCATCACGATGCGCAGGTCGCCTACGGGAGTCAAATAAAAAGACCTGCATCTGGCGACCCGAACTTGTCCTCGGACACTCCCGGCACTAAAAGCCATACGCCATTTCCATTGTTTTTACCATGACGTCTCTACTAATAATTGTAAAGGATCTATTATATTCTGTTTATGAGGTAGTATTCGGCCTAAGTGTGAAGTTAAAAGCACTGCCAGGATGGTCGAGAGTTGGATTTAACCCATTTCTCTTCCCAGATATGATTTCTGAGACTGACTATACCCCATACTAGTTCCTTAAAAGAGTCTTAAATTAGTGACTGGGCTAGGAACCGAAATAGGTCCAGTCCAGTAGGAAGCAGATACATCCCCCGTTTTCCTGCCGTTCATGATTCTTTACCCATTGTACGTCCGACTCTATGGCTAAATGGTTAGCGTGTTGGCCTTTGGCCCAGGAGTTCCAGGGTTCGACTCCCGACCGGGCCGGGTATTACGTTAATTGGTTAATGCGCCTGCCTCGAAGACTGGCTATATGTGATTTCTTCAGCATTAGACATCGTCTTAGGTAGAGCCCTATCTCACAGACATGCACATCGCCTGTAGGCCGTCTATTAGAAAAGGACCTGCACCAGGCTTCTTCGGAGGTGGCAAGCCATTGTTAGGCATATTATTACCCATTGTACACTTATTCTCTGAGAGGTTAGAACTTTTTCTCTTCTTCCCTTTTCTTTGGTCGTGTGACTGATCATGTTTATTTTATTGCTAGCGTTTTAACGTCGCACTGACTCGGTTCGGTCTTTCGGTAACAATGGCATAAGACTGGGAAGGAAGGGGCCGTGACCTTAATTAAAGTACATGTGCCTGGTATGAAAATAGGAAACCACGGATAACTATTTTCAGGGCCACCGACTGTGGTGCTCGAACCCACCATTTCTCGAATACAAGCTCACAGCTACGTGACCCGAACCGCGTAGCCAACTCGCTTGGTGGGCGGAGGTAAACTACTCACAGTTTTGAGGGTTTATTTTTCATGCCTTTGCAATATACGAGGGGTATGTAATCTGCGCATATAGCAAAACGCAGGTGGTAGAGGTCGTATGTAAAGTAGACACACAGCATGACTCGAGTTATATTCCACGTACATCGGACGGAATTAAGGTGCAATCTACCGGGCGAGTTGGCCGTGCGCGTAGAGGCGCGCGGCTGTGAGCTTGCATCCGGGAGATAGTAGGTTCGAATCCCACTATCGGCAGCCCTGAAGATGGTTTTCCGTGGTTTCCCATTTTCACACCAGGCAAATGCTGGGGCTGTACCTTAATTAAGGCCACGGCCGCTTCCTTCCAACTCCTAGGCCTTTCCTCTCCCATCGTCGCCATAAGACCTATCTGTGTCGGTGCGACGTAAAGCCCCTAGCAAAAAAAAAAAAAAAAGGTGCAATCTGTTGAAAATAGTAGAGAATTCATCAGTATTTTATGTAATTAATGACATATTTTCAAAAGGAGGATAATTTCTGTTTTTCTTATTTTTGTATTTTTCTTCCCTTTGGTTGAAGGTTACGCTTTCCCTGAGGCCACAAGTTTAATATTTTATTAAAATTTGAATAAATGAAATGAAAACAACATCGGTTTATGCTTTAACAATTTATATATCAGGTATCTTTATTTCAGTACCTTGTTGTGCTACCTGTGCATACCTGGAAACCAGAGCCTACTGCAGAGATCTTACGTTTCAAGAACGTTGGTCATGTAGTAGTGTTATGAAATCAGCGACCTCTAGTCAATTAAAATGAAGTGTTTATCAGTGTCATGCAGAGTCTCCTGGAACCCATTACCTAGGAACAGGTTCTCTTAACCGATAAGCCAAATAAAATATAGTCCACTCTCCTGGAAGGAAACACAAGCAATCTCTTGCAGTGACCGATGATGTCATAGGATGGTTTCTGAATATCACTGTTACCAAATACAGTAGAGACAATACGCGACACTGAGCGAGATATCGAGGGACAGCTACTGGAGCTCACTCTAGCGGATAGACCTGAACAGTACTGATTCTCTCATAAGAGCACGTGTATTTTTGTGTGAAGTTTTTGCTGTTATTTATGCGTTTTCAGTGAGTTGACATAAATAAATAGTAGTGTGTGTCATTCCTTGATATCTCCTCTCAACATGAGGGGAAAGGTATGTGCTGTGTTTGGCTGCAGTAATTACGAAGTAGAGAAAAATGCGCGGTCGTTCTTCAGGTTCCCTCGTGACAAGAACATGTAAGTAATATTGTGTTTGCATATATATTCTTCCAGTGACAGAGATTTTTATAGTATTTCATAATCTTCTGACCTGCTCGACCCATATTTTAACGGGCATAAAATGTAATGCGCATATTTTATTGTATAGTGCAGCAGTTAACCTTCAATACCGATGTGTTGTTGTAGGTGTGATCTGTGGGTTTTGAAATGTCACAGAAGCGATTTGGATAAGTTGTACAAGAAAGATGGGATGTTACGCTTATATAAGAATTATAAGATCTGTTCAGATCATTTCCAGGCCAGCGACTTTAGAAATCCTTGACTATACAGCCAAGGGTATGTTACATTTTTACTCTAATTGTACGTATTAAAGCCAGGATTTTATATATTTTCTTTCTGTTAGTAGGCTTCATGTTATGAGGAAAATTGTCCGGCTTTTAAATGTTAATTCATTGTATCATGTGTGTAAGGAATGTGCCGATATTTTATTGACAAGTGTCTTAATGTGATGATACAATGTTTTTTAAATGAGAAAAAAGACAAATCCAACCGTAAAAGTTCAGGCAGGAATGCTAAAGCTAAAAAAGTAACGCATAAATGAAAGATCAAGCCACTTCACAGCAGCCCATTTCATATCTTGTTTATGTGTCTAATTTCAGTCTTTGAATGATAACCTTTTAAATAATTCTTCATTCATTTATCCAGAATTGCTTTAGCAACTTCGAAGTTAATATCTCAATAACACCTTCTTTCTAGACGTAATTTATTTATCCATTTCCGTATATACATTTCCATTGATATTTGAATTTAGCGCGATTTTTTCAGGTCAAGTCACTAGGAGCGCCACCGCCGAATTGTCTCCCATTTTAGCAAGGCGAAATCCGTAAGTGTCCGGTATTATCTCTACCGTATTTGTTGTTACGAACGACCTGGGAAATGCTGAATTCATTTAATCGATGCAGCTGGTGCCATGTGCTTACCTTTGGAAATATCTTTATGAGTTATGAATCAATTGCAAATCGTAAACAACGACTGGGGCAATAAACGATCACGCTATTGCTGTTGCATTCATAACATTTAATATATATAATATAATATAATATAATATAATATAATATAATATAATATAATATAATATAATATAATATAATATAATGAGTCTCCGTATCTCACGCGGCAGCGCGCCGGCCTCTCACCGTTGGATACCGCGGTTCAAATCCCGGTCACTCCATGTGAGATTTGTGCTGGACAAAGCGGAGGCGGGACAGGGTTTTCTCCGGGTACTCCGGTTCAGTCACTACGGATCTGTATTTAGGGCAGTCGCCCAGGTGGCAGATACCCTATCTGTTCTTTTCCTAGCCTTTTCTTAAATGATCGCAAAGAAATTGGAAATTTATTGAACATATCCCTTGCTATGTTATTCCAATCCCTAACTCCCCTACCTATAAACGAGTATTTGCCCCAATTTGTCCTCTTGAATTTCAGCTTTATCTTCACATTGTGATCTTTCCTACTTTTAAAGACATCACTCAAACATATTCGTCTACTGATGTCATTCCACGCCATCTCTCCACGGACAGCTCGGAACATACAACTTAGTCGAGCAGTTCGTCTCCTTTCTCCCAAGTCTTCCCAGCTCAAACTTTGCAACATTTTTGTAACGCTACTTTTTTTTTTGTCGGAAATCATTCATAACAAATCGAGCTGCTTCTCTTTGGTTTTCCCTATCATCTTTCATTCCAACAACACTCTCCACTATCATTTCATTCCATCTGTCAGTCACTAATCATTGTCCCAGAGGAGTGGAACAGGCCTCGGCAGCCGGCACAATTCCTATTCTCGCCGCATCCCATCCCTGACCTACATTCAGAATAGGTGCCGGAAGTTACAGTGACCTGGGATCGTGCCAACCCAGGACTTCAGTCTTAATTGTGGAACCTGTTCTAGTAAGAAATGTGGTTGTTCTAGTGCGTATTTTGACCGAGCTCTTCCTGTTTTGCACGACTGTATGTATGTATGTTCAGTCCTCAGCCCGAAGGCTCGTTGGATCCTCAACCGTTCCACCATTAGCTGTCATAGATGGCCTAGGGAAATGAGAAGTGATGTAGCTTCCCGTTGCTTTCCTCACAGAAGCAGACGTTGCTATTACAAATCAGTCTGGTAAGCCCACAGAAATGCATGCACCAACCGAACCCATGAGCAACATTTTCACACCATTCATTTTAAAATAAATATCTATAGCCACCTTTAGTGGATATGTGCTCTAAAATAACCACAGTTGAGTGATATCTCCGCTCGCGAGGACTAATATCCTCCTTTTGAATGTCTGAAGAATCTTGATGGAAAGCGTCATATCCTGACACCAGGTGCTAGACCCTGATATCTTTTATGCCGAGAGGTGTCTTAGGTTTATCCTTAAAACAAAGAATGTGTGTGGAAACTGTACTAAGTGGTTTAACGTCGCACTGACTCAGGCAGGTATTCGGCAACAATGGGATAGGAATGGCCTACGACTGGAAGGAAACAACCATGACCACTAAGGTACAGCCTCAACATTTGACTGGTGTGAAAATAGGAAATCATGGAAAACCAAATTCAGGGCAGCCAAAGGTGGAGTTCCAAATTCACAATACCCGAATGCAAGATAACAGTTACGCGAACCACACCGCGCAGTCAACTTGCTTGGTGTATTAATAGTAACAGTAAACTTATGAGTACTTACGATTACGTACTTGAGCATAGAGTTGTCTTCATATGAGGCAATATCGCAGAATGTGCCTGTTCTGATTGTAAATAGACCGGGCGAGTTGGCCGTGCAGTTAGGAGCGCGCAGCTGTGAGCTCGCATCCGGGAGGTACTGGGTTCGAATCCCACGGTCGGCAGCCCTAAAGATGGTTTTCCGTTGTTTCCCATTTTCACACCAGGCAAATGCTGGGGCTGTACCTTAATTAAGGCCACGGCCGCTTCTTTCCCATTCCTAGGACTTTCCTGTCCCATCGTCGCCGTAAGACCTATCTGTGTCGGTGCGACATAAAGCAACTAGCAAAAAAAAAAAAAAAAAAAAAAAAAAAAAAAAAAAAGATACGGAGGAAGAGTCCAGTTCAGAGGTATTTAAAAAATATATATGTGTGGCGATCGTAGTCACACTTCTTGTCTGAGTGGTCAGCACTACTGAGGCCTTCGTTTCAATTGGTCCCGGGTTCTATTCTCTGTCGTGTCAGGATGTGGGAAAAGTGGTAGAAGAATGTATGCAGATAGTAAATGGATATGTGTTTAGATATATACCGAGCGAGTTGGCCGTGCGGTTAGAGTCGCGCAGCTGTGACCTTTCATTAGGGAGATACTAGGTTCGACCCCCCACTGTCGGCAGTCCTGAAGATGGTTTTCCGTGTTTTCCCAGGTTCACACCAGGCAAATTCTGGGGCTGTATATTAATTAAGGCCACTTTCGCTTCCTTCCCATTTCCAGGCCTTTCCTGTCCCATTGTCGCCATAAGTCCTTTCTGTGTCGGTGCGACATAATAACAATAATTATTAATTATTATTTACTATCCCCTCCCTCGCTTCTCTCTCCCGTGACAGGGTACGCTATATGGATAGTGTTCGTTTGGAGTGAGGACATATGGCACTGCTGATGGTGATATTCGTCTGTCGGTTGGAGATGTTAAGCCTTGAGCAGACCCCTTGGCATTATTCGACAACACTAGGCTACATGCCGCCACGGGGTTTCTCCTTCTTCCTGTCTCATAACCATAATCCAGACGCGTAGGGAACCCATGGGCGTCAATTAGAAAGACCTGCATCAGGCGAGCCGAACATGTCCTCAGACACTCCACGCACTAAAAACCATGCAATAAATAAATAAATAAATAAATAAATAAATAAATAAATAAATAAATAAATAAATAAATAAATAAATAAATAAATAAATAAATAAATAAATAAATAAATAAGGCGGCAGTAGCGTAGCCAGGATCAGCCAATGGGGGCTTTATAGTTACTAAATGATGATAAAACACAATAAGGTGCTTGTGCGTGTGTGGCGCGCGCATGCAAGATTTGTGATTATAAGGACTGATACAGATTGATATTCAGATTGCAGTACACTACTAATCTTACATTAAAGTAGTTTTACAGTGAATGGTATGTTCAGTTTAGAATGTAAAATTCAACTTTCGAGGCTTCTTAGGAAATGTATGTACATGTATTTCATGAGATAGGACAGGAGCACGTCTGCTCGCACTGCGGCGAACTGCCCACACTAATGTGATTCATAACTGGTTTTGTGGAGCAATCCATTGGTATTCTACATGATTACTTTCCTTTACTGTTTCTGTTAAATAACAGTGACGCATCGTATTTCCCCGGATGACTGTCAGCTGTGAATAAAAGCAAAGCGTGGATTAATTCTTTTGCGCAAGTTAAAAATTCAACACCTTCACAAGTAAAAAACCTATCGGAACATCTGAAACTTGATGTTAGTATACTCTAACTCTCCATAGGCCCACAGATATGTGATTGCTTACATTACTTAGTTCAGTTTGTCAAGTACACTTCCTGGAAACACGGTATTCATAATAGACTTCAGGGTATTCATAATATTTCCCCAACAACGTATCCAAGTATATCACTGTCGACAATCCTGAGGATAATTTTCCGTGGCTTCCCTTTTTCACCAGGCAAATGCTACGGTTGCACCTAGCCCTGTCCTCTCCAATCGTCGCCAGAAGACCTGTCTCTATTGGCGCGACGTAAAAAAAACAAAACAAATAGCACATTGTTCTAGACTACTACGGTGACAATTTCTTTTGAAGATGATTCAGAACTTAATGTAATTTTATTCCCTGTACATGCACTGCATGGGATAGTCGAAGCACCAAAAACGTGTTTTAAACGGGCCTCTCGATATAGGCTCGTTGGTTTAAAGAATGAAATAAAAATGATCAAGGTAGACAATATTGAATATAGTTATTTATCTATTTTGAAAGTATAAAAATGAACTTGCTGCGATGTACAAACGCAAAGAATATTCTTTAGCTTCAGAAAGAAGGCGTGGACATGAAAACAGAACCTCCAACAGCAGATCGACATGAAATTATCTAGGAAGTAAGTAGAATGATTGCTGATACGAACAGACGGGAACAAATGCAAGAGAATACTCGGATCGACGAGATAATTGCTAAGCTATGGACGAAACTGTGGGTGTAAAACGACTTCGGCGCTGGGATCATATGAGACATAGAAGAGTAGTAGTGGCGATTGGGAATTAAAAGTACGGGGGGAAAATTACAGAAAAAAAAATAACCGTTTGTGGGATATAGCGGGCGGGGGGTGGGGAGATATATGCATAAAACTGAAGGAAAAAACAGCTACAAAATGGCAAGTTTTCTGATGCTCTCTGAGCGAATTTCGACAGAGATATAAAGGTTGACAGTTTACCAATTTAAGTGCGGTAATGATATTTTTTTTGAGATTTTGATTCGATACTATACAATAAAAGTTTCACCAAAGGAGCAGCATTACCAATGTAATACAATTAAATAGCTGTACGGTGTGATTATACAGTGTAAAATCATTTAGTATTTGACTACACACTAAGAAACTAATGGACACGAAAGAGACTGACGAATGTCCATGACCTACCTCACAGCACATTCCATGTCTCCACTACTCCTTGTGGCGCTATACAGATCGGGGTCGGTAGATGCAGAGTGGGTATCGGCCCTCAAGTAGCCACGGCTGGTCCGTGGTCCAACAGCTCTGCACTCTGACCGGCCAATCGAGCAGAGGAGGGGTGGCCACAGCTCTACCGTGGCTCTACGCCTCTGCATTCGGGAGACGGGACAAGCTGGACCTCACGGCTGGCCCCAACCGTCGGCTGTCCTCAGAATGGTTTCCCGTGGTTTTCCATTCTCCTGCACTAAGGCAAATGCCGGGACAGTTCCTAGTGTAGGCCACGGCCACCAACCCTCTCACCTTCTCCGAGTATCTCTTACACCGTAACAAATCTCCCGGCCTGAGAGACGGCGTCACCATCTAAGAAGCCCGCGTCCCTCTTCAGGGGAGGAATGAAAACATTATAGTAGTAGCAGTACAAAATCAGTTAGCCGCGACCAGCGACAATTTGTGTGCATTATAGCTGGTAAGTTTGTTAATAATTAATGAAAATAAAGAAGTGCGGCCAGTATCCAGTAATCGGGATATAGTAGGTTCAAGCCCCACTGTCGGCAGCCCTGAAGATGGTTTTCCGTGGTTTCCCATTTTCACACCAGGCAAATTCCGGGAAGGCCACGGCCGCTTCCTTCCAATTCCTAGGCCTTTCCTATCCCATCGTCGCCGCAAGACATATCTGTGTCGGTGCGACGTAAAGCAAATAGCAAAAAAAAAAAAAAAAAGAAAAGAAAATAAAGGAAAGAATAAGCTAATAAGACAACATTGCTTGTACAAATTGGTTTCTTTAATAATTCCTATAATTCCTTGTTTCAGCCGGATAAAATCGAATAACAATGCAATGTTTTCTACACAAAGTAGGGGGGGGGGCGATGAACTTTGATGTTAGGCCCCTTTAAACAACAAGCATCATCATCATCATCATCATGACCACAAAGTGTGGGGAGTGCCCCCCCCCCCCGACTCACCTACCCTAATCGCCGCTACTGTAGAAGAGGGTAGATTACCTAGGGCAATGGACTCGGCCATGGAGGGTAAGAGAAATAGAGGAAGACCAGAACGATGACGGTTAGACTTGCTTTTTTTTTTTTAATTTAAAGGTAAGAGGTGTGGAACTAGGCGAGGCCACAGAGTGTTGCAAATAGAGGATTGTTATTTATATACTAATCGTAAGTTTGGGTTGTCAGATACGATAAGGAAGCCTCTCTGTTATCAGAGATATTTCCCACAGTTTGTAGTGAGAAATGTGCGTGAGGCTGTTTTCGATGATCCTATCGTACATGCACGTTGATGAAGAGCGAGATGTCAGGCTCGTGGGAGGTGAAACTCAGCACCTGATGTTTATCTCCAAACATCAACAGCCTGTACTCCTTAACGAAGTGAAAGTTATATCTATGATGGGATATTTTTAGAGTATCTTAACGTACACGGGTGAAGTTCTCATCGGCTTTAGCAATGAACTCTTAAGAATGTCTTGTTAGAGTGAAGTATTGCCGATAAAAGCAATGCATGAAAACTTTCTCATTCAGATGTATTGAGGTGGGTTGGATAATGATATACTATGAGGCTAAAGGTTGGGTACGGGATGAGATGGGAGTGTCGTGGCGCCACCTCACAGGAATTCACCTTGTCCTCCGCTGACTCCACCTGCTTTCACCGGGTCTCGAACTCCGCATCGTAGGACTGAAAGTGATAGTATTCAACTGTTTAAACTTACCAGAGCTGAATCTTATAGTGCTTTATCGACCCGGCTATCATCATGATTATTGTTTGAGGCGTTTCGGAACAGTTCTGCTGAAGACATCTGATACCAGGCTCTCAGGTTATCTGTTGGCGTCCTCTACCTTTCTTCCCAAAGATCTTTACGATGAGCTGGAGTGCTCGGTACCGGTACTTTCCTTTATTCCTCACAGGATGTCCGAAGTATTCTAGCTTCCTTTGTTTGATCGTATTAAGTAGCTCATTGGCGTTTTTATTAGTCACATTGTTAACCCATGAATATTCTAAGTAGCTGTCTATAAATCCATGTTTCGATGGCTTCTATCTTCTTTCCGGACGCTTAGTCAATATTCAGAAAACTGCACCCCAATTTTCAACAGGCCTAATAATCCTGCCCGGAAACCGCACACTGTCTTGTGATGGGAGCCGATTTTCATACCTGAATATTGCACGCCCAAAGTATGTAGGCTTATATGAAATTTAAATAGCCCTAAACTATGCATTTTTTAATAAATAAACTGTACATTCCCTAAACATTTACATTATTAGCTATATCTGCTTGTCAGTAAAACAAAACCTTTTCGTTAACTCCTATGTACAAGGGATTAACGTTCATGTTCCATGTTGAAAAGTTGCCTGTAATCGTAATTACAAATAATTCATGGATGCAAGTAAATTGCTATAGATATGTAATATATTCTAAACCAGATATTTCATTAGCTCGATACAATAATTATATTCGACCGAGTAAGTGGCCACGCTATTTGAGTCATGTAGCTATCAGCTTGCATTCGGGAGATAGTGGGTCCGAACCCCACTGTCGGCAGCGCTGAAGATGGTTTCCCACGTTCACAGCTGGCTGCTTTCTTCTTGCTAGTGGCTTTACAGACAGGTCTTTTGGCGACGATGGGATAGGAAAGTCCTAGGAGTTGGAAGGTAGCGGCCGTGGCCTTAGTTAAGGTACAGCCCCAGCATTTGCCTGGTGTGAAAATGGGAAACCACGGAAAACCATCTTCAGGGCTGCCGACAGTAGGATTCGAACCCACTATCTCCCGGATGCAAGCTCACAGCCGCGCGCTCCTAACTGCACAGCCAACTCGCCCGGTCGACGTAAAGCAAATTGTAAAAATAAAAAAATACATACGTAAGTAATAAAATAATGAAGATATGCGACCTGTAAATCGCCCAGTATTTATATAGTCATCGTAAGTTTGGATTGTCAGATACAATAGGGAAGTATCTTTTTTTTTTCACTTTTTTCAAAATATCAAACAAATGTATAAAATAAAATAAAAACCACTACGGCAAAATCAGGTAGCCTAGAAAATACTAGATCTGCAGTTTCCAGATGACCCTAAAGCAGGTAATCTATTTTGGTATACAGTTTCCGTATGGTTCAAGAGCAGGTAGAAATTTGTGGTGTGCAGTCTCCGACGCCCACCAGGACTTAACACTATGTAAAAATACACAGAACACGTTGTATTTATGCATTCTGCTTTTTATTTATATATGAAGTGTTAGTTCTTAATATTGTTATATTACGGGTAGAGTAATTAATATTTATGAAATATGGCTTTCTGAGGGGGTACAATATGAACATTATCCTAAAAAAAAGTGTTCAGACATCTTTGTTTAATGGAGTAGACTATCCATCATTACGAATATGTTTTACAGAAAAGTGCCAGCGCTACTACTATATTGTACAATGGGCAAAGTATATAAATACTGTATATGTTCTACAATATTAAACATGATTTATTCATACTAATATGGAGGTCAAAGTGTAGCGATGTATAAATGAATTTCTTTTTGTAAAATTCGACTGTAACCGTCTAATAATTCAGGATCCTTGCGGCCACTCCACGTAGGGAACTGATCTCAAATATATATGAATGAAAACAGAAATTAGGTATTTCCAGGTGCCCTAGAAACTCAGAACCTTGTACTGTACCAGAGAAAATGATCTACACACAATCCCTAGGAGAATGGAATATTTAAGAAACTTTCCGAAAAGATCGAACAGGAGGGTTCGAATTTCAAGTTCAGAAAGAAAAGAACAAAACGTGCGTAAGCGAAAACATATTTCTCTGAGTGGGAAACTCCATTTCCAAAATGATGAATTATAGTTTTCGTGTGCTTAAATGCTTTCTTTAATTCCAAATTAATTATATCGTATCAAATCCCACGAGTGTGCTCCTCGCACTATCTCCCGACCTTGGACCAAAGGCCAGCCTGCTAATCATTTAGCCATGGAGACGAACAATGTTTATAGACACCCTGTATAGATAAACAGACGCCCGAGTTGTAGGAATTTTGTCCAGAAGGAGTTCTTTAACGTGCCAATGGCCAACGCTATGAATATGTCAAATGCCAGGGTCGAACTCACTGTCTCAACAACAGAACGACGTCCAACCGACTGCACTGCAGGGGTCGGCAAATGTAGTGAGTTTTCAAAAAGTCGGGAGTGCGTGAATTACAATTCTGAACTCGGCCAGCCTAAGATGAACTCAAAACGAGCATCAGCGTACATGAAGTTGAGAATCTAAAAGTCACAGTATGCCCTGTTCTGTATGGCTCGTAAACCTAAGGACTGACGAACCCAATTTTTTTAAAAACCTATTTTTTGAAAGAAAAGTTATAATAAATATGTATAGCCTAATGAGAAAGATTTGAGGTCCTGTGCTGGAAAATGGGGTTACGGAATAGGTTTGTTTTTGCTATTGGCTTTACGTCGCAGTGACACAGACAGGTCTTATGGCGACGATGGGGCAGGAAAGGGGTAGGACTGGGAAGGAAGCGGCCGTGCCCTTAAGTAAGGTACAGCCCCAGCATTTGCCTGGTGTGAAAATGGGAAACCACGGAAAACCGTCTTCAGGACTGCCGACAGTGGGGTTCGAACTCACTATCTCTCGAATACTGGATACTGGCCGCACTTAAGCGACTGCAGCTATCGAGCTCGGTTTATGGACTAGGAAGAATGAAAACCTGTCTCCTGATTTAACAACCACCAATCTTAAAAAAACAGAAAAACAAAAGAATCCACTAGTCAGGTCATCTACAATGCATGCCCGAAGAGAAACTGGTTAAGAAAACACTCGAGGGAAAGCCGAACATCGGGCACCCCGTAGGCGGGCCACTACTGTGCTGTAAAGACGAGCTGGTGAATGAGCTGAAAGCCCTTGGCCTCGGTGAACCCAAGAAGAATCAAGCAGAGCAGAGAAGACTGAAGAAAATTTGTGGAAGGGCCTGCGATCGCCGAATATTGTATCGCCAGTGAAGGAATATTTTTAAATTTTCTTTTGCTAGTGACTTTACGTCGCACCGACACAGATAGGTCTTATGGCGACTATGGGATAGGAAAGGCCTAGGAGTTGGAAGGAAGTGGCCGTGGTCTTAATTAAGATACAGCCCCAGCATTTGTCTGGTGTGAAAATGGGAAACCACGGAAAACTATCTTCAGGGCTGCCAACAGTGGGATTCAAACCCACTATCTCCCGGATGCAAGCTCACAGCCGCGCGCCCCTAACCGCACGACCAAACCGCCCGGTTGTGAAGGAATAGTTCTGCTGTTTCAATATCAGAAGAATTCTTGAAAGGTACGTGCCTGAAAGTCACTGTCGCTCTCTACGCAGTTAATTATGCAGTATCGCATTCACACAGAACATGATACTGTTCTAAAATAACGACACAGACTTACCTAATGAAGGCTAACTTGTACCCCATGTGGTAAGTTCATAGACTGCTAGAGACATTGACCGTGGTAACAACACACATTCTCTACAAGGACGTTCACTTCTACCACACCGTCCGCTCTGCGTTGTCTGAAATACTTACAAAAATGTTCGTGACATTTATAGTCAGATGTAAATTAAAAGCGGGACACAGCGAAGATACAAGTGGAAACTCCGCATAATAGATTTTATCACGAGTTCAAAATGTGAAATTTAATGGACGTAACTAAAAGTAACTTAAGTCAGAATAACCATCACAATGACGTAGATTAACAATTTATTTCATGAGGATGTGTAAGATGATCCTAACAACGAAGAGATTATTAAATCATAAGGTCCGTGCGATCAGGGGCGCGATGCTGTGAGCTTACATCCGGGAGATGGTGGGTTTGAAATCCTACTGTCGGCAGCCCTGAAGATGGTTTTCCGTGGTTTCCCATTTTCACACCAGGCAAATGCTGGGGCTGTACCTTATTTTTTTTTTTTTTTTTTTTTTTGCTAGTTGCTTTACGTCTCATGTACCTTAATTAAGGCAACGGCCGCTTCCTTCCAACTCCTAGGCCTTCCTCTCCCATCGTCGCCATAAGACCTATCTGTGTCGGCGTGACGTAGGGCAAATTTGAAAGAAAAACGTATCTATGCCGTTGATCGTTACAAAAACATGGAAGTTTTAAAATTGAAATAATTTCTAGGCAAGTGTTCAACATCTCATTTTGAAGGAGAAGGACCAATGAGCTTAGTAATAGTGCCACCATCTTGAAGTACCGGGACAGAAATTGCCGTGTGCGTGGAGGACGATTAGTTTAGTTCTCGAGTACGCCGTGGTAGCAAAATGGCTTCAAAAGTATCTAAAAATGCATTCGAGAGGACAGAGCGGCTCATCAGTATTCCAGAAAGTTCGAAATCACCAATGCCGAGCGGCATATAGCTTATCGGAACCGAGCGAGTGGTCACATAGCTGTCAGCTTGCGTTCGGGAGATACTGGGTTCGAACCCCACTATCGGCAGCCCTACAGCTGCTTTTCCGTAGTTTCCCATTTTCACACCAGGGAAATGCTGGGGCTGTTCCTTAATTGACATCACGGTCGCTTCATTTCCGCCCCTAAACCCTTTCCTATCCCGTCGTCACCATAAAACTTATCTGCGGGCCGATGACACTGTCCGAGTGGTGGAAGACGGTTTGCAACGCATGGTCTTGAAGATGTATAAATTTGTTTAGAATCGAACAAGAAATTTCAACAGTAACATTTTAAATCCATACTGACTAGATATTTTGTTTCGACAATATCTATCACACGGTATGTATTCTACGTCACAACTCGCGGCCGTGACTCCGACAAAGCCCCGTTCGAATTTTTAGGTCATTTTATAGCTCATATTTGTTAGTTATTAGGTCATCAAAATGAATATGCAAAATTTTGAACTCTCATTAGTAGATGCTGAGCTAAATCATTTGAATTGTACTCTAATTCACAGCAAACTCTCTTAATTAATTTGAGCGTGTTAGCCGAGTGGCATCGTTACTGGATTCTCACGAAGGCGGCTGCAGTTTGAATCCTGACAATGCATGTGAGATTTTTGAAATGGATAGTCACGTTTCTGTGGTACGGATTCCGCGTTAAACTGGAGGTCCCGTGTCTCTGGTCTCATGATAAATACTCACGTAACTCTGCAAACTTCTACACTTCATTAATCGAACCGTGTCTCAGGCCTATCTGTGTGTGACGCGTGCAGTCTGATGTCCAAATCCATTTCATTAATTCGAAATATTTTACTAAAGGCAAGGTACAGAAATATTACATTCTTCTTCTTCTTCTTCTTCTTCTTCTTCTTCTCCTTTATCTGTACATCCTCCAGGGTCGGTTTTTCACTCGAACTCAGCGAGGGATCCCACCTCTACCGCCACAAGGGCAGTGTCCTGGAGCTTCAGACTCTGGGTTGGGGATACAACTGGGGAGGATGACCAGTACCTCGCCCAGGTGGCCTCTCCTGCTATGCTGAACAGGGGCCTTGCGGGGAGATGGGAATTGGAAGGGATAGACAAGGAAGGGGGAAGGAAGCGGCCGTGGCCTTAAGTTAGGTACCATCCCGGCATTTGCCTGGAGGAGAAGTGGGAAACCACGGAAAAGCACTTCCAGGATGGCTGAGGTGGGAATCGAACCCACCTCTATTCAGTTGACCTCTCGAGGCTGAGTGGACCCAGTTCCAGCCCTCAATTTCAAATTTCGTAGCAGAGCCGTGAATCGAACCCGGGCATCCGGGGGTGGCAGCTAATCACACTACCACTACACCACAGAGGCGGACAAATATTACATTAATATTCTAAATGATTCCGGATAGCCCATTTCCTTGGCTGAGTGATCAGCGCCGAGGCCTCCGTTCAGAGGTTCCTAGGTTCGATTCCTGGCCGGGTCGAGGATTTTAATAGCGTATGATTAATTCATCTGTCTCGGGGACTGGTTGTTTGTGTTTGTCCCAATACTCTCCTCTTCATATTCACATAACACAACACAACACACTGCCAACCACCACAGGAACACACAATAGTGATTACATTCCTCGGCATAGGATTGGCGTCAGGAAGGATATCCGGCTGTAAAACAGGGCCAAATCCACAGTTGCGACACAGTTCGCATCCGCGACCGCACAAGGTGTGGGAAAAGCTGTGGAAGAAGAAGAAGAAGAAGAATCTAAATGATTCCAGATAGAAAAGTACATCTGTAGTTGAAGCAGGATGAGATGATAGGCCTAAGTTGTATCATAATAATAATAATAATAATAATAATAATAATAATAATGTACAGGTTGAAACAATAAGGTATGGCCAAACTTTCAGGACATATTCCTCACATGTAGAAGAAGAAGGCGACTGCAGCCCAAAGGGTTTATTTCCATGTTGAAAGTTTTGTTTTCTGTATAGATTATGAATACCTATTTATTTTATATGTTTTATATTTATGCACTTTTATTATCATTACTTACTTTATCTTGTAGTTATTCACTAAGTACGGTAGTCAAAGTAAATACAACTTGAGCTCCAGATTCTCTCGAGATAAATTATGGACCTCTCCACTACAGAAAATATCACAGACTTGTGCGATGGACCAGTTAGAATGGGCTCAGTAACTTACATCCCTCACTACTCTGTCTTACTGTAAAGCGAAGAGGAACTAATTTCTTCTGGCGGTAATGAAACAGAAAAGAATGCTGCGCAGAGTTTTACTCGTGTTTTATGATCTCTAACACAAACACTCGTAGAATGCAGTATTTGCGGAAGTTGTGTTGTGTACCGTTCTACAGACAACCTCCGGTGCATGAATATGTTTCCCTTTCCGGGTGTCATGGACGCTCAAGGAATAGCTCGCTCAATGGGAACTGGATCGCATCGCATCGAGAAAGTGCGTGAGAACGCGCTGGTAAGTACTAAAGATTGTAACGATCTTGTAGTAAAGGAATGTAACTTATGACTAAAAGTTAATAAAACGCATGTGGTAAGATGACAATACTTGAAAGTAGAACAAAATGAAAAATAATTATATTCATGTTTGGGTGTTAGTATACGGCGAGCGAGTGTTAGGTCATCAGCCTAGAGGCTGCTTGCATCCTCAAATGGCTTTTACAACAAGACATATGGCAAAATGAGGAATTTGTTAGTTTGGCATGGCTTACCTCACGTGTCAGAAAATGCTATTGCAACACGACTGAACTTTAACAGTCTCCAGACGACCTGTGCTCTGAATGTCATTACTCGGCACCACATTATATTTCAGCAGTTTCTGCACTGCCACAGCCAGTCTCTGCGAGACAGAAGTAAAAATACTAAATGGATCAAGACATAGTGATAATGTTGTAGGAACGTAATGAGTACGGTATGAAAACTCAGCAATTCCAAGACCAAGGGCGCCCATGTCCGGGGGCAAGGTGGGGACGCGGCACCCCGCCCCCTAGCTCTCAGGGAAAGGAAAAAATCCAATATAGTCAGGTGTTTTTCTTTCAAGAAAATGATTTAAACGACGGTATTGTGTAGAAGTGGTAGGGGAAATCATGGGTGGTGTTCTATCGTCGAATACAAGTCGCCATTCATCTTCCAAAATATTAAAAATACTACATACCCCCAGGTCTAGCTCCGCCACCCTCCTACAAACTATCCTATGGGTGCCCTTGTCCAAGACTAAAGGAATATCGGTTGCAAAAAAACCTAAAGAAATAAAATATGAATACCAGTAAGAGAATCGAAAATGTTATCAAGGTAATTATTCCTGGTACTTAGGACATTCGTTCTTCCGGGATGATAGAATAGTAAGAGGAATAGAATCACACTGTCTCAAGCAGCGAGTTCAAACTTGCAAACAGCACTACATTTTTCAGGACAAAACTATCCTTACATCGCTCTGTTTTCAGATCGACTTTGCTAAAGGCATAGGGTAGTGAAAACTAGGTTACAAACATCAGTCTACAGTCATAAGAATCGAACGCTGTGGAAATGAGTGAGGCAAGGCTGCAATTTGTCCCCTCTCCTTTTCAAGGTTTATATTGAACAGGCAGTAAAGAAAATCAAAGTGGAATTTGGAAAGGCAATCAAAATCCAAGAAGAGGAAATCAAAGCTCTGAGATTTGACGATGATATTGTTATTTTATCAGAGTCTGCAGAAGGTCAGGAGAAATTGCTGAATGGTATGGACACACACTTATTGAAAGAGTAAAACCAAAGCAAAGTCATCTCCGTACAGGTCATGAAGGCCCTTGGAGGGGTGGAAGGTAAAGGCTTCCACTATCCGTAACCTCGGCACTTGATGGGGTAGAGTGGTTAGCTCTACGCCCGGTCGCCTTTGCCCCCAGGAATTAACCTGATACTCATTTTTGGTGTAGGCTGAGTGAACTTCAGGGCCATATGCACCTCCGGAAGTGGAAATCTCATTTCTTAAATTTTTACGATTTCCTGACGGGGATTCGAATCCACGTCCTTCCGGACGAACCGAGCACTATTGAAAGAGTACAAGGTGAAAACAAATAAATCAAAAGCGAAAGTAATGGGGTGCAGTGGAACGAAGTTCGGTAATACAGGAAATATTATCTATATCAGAAAATGAACTCTTAAAGGAAGTAGATGAATATTGTTTACTTGGGTAGTGGAATAACTAGTAGTGGTGGAAGTAAGAAGGACATAAAATGCAGACTAGCACAAGCAAGGAAAGTGTTTGTTCCGAAAATAAATTTTGCCAGTTCGAATATTGATATAGGAATTAGAAATATGTTTTTGAAGACTTTCGTCTGGAGCGTGGCATTCCATGGACAACAAATACACTGACTGACAGAGCAAATGCAACACCAAGGAGGAGTGGTTCGAAAGGGATGAAAGTTGGGGAAAAAACAGAGTCGGCACGGAAGAATATTTGATGTTTATTTCAAACCGATATGCAGGTTACACAATGCGCACGGCATCGACTCAGTAGGATGTAGGACCACCGCGAGCGGCGATGCACGCAGAAACACGTCGAGGTACAGAGTCAATAAGAGTGCGGATGGTGTCCTGAGGGATGGTTCTCCATTCTCTGTCAACCATTTGCCACAGTTGGTCGTCCGTACGAGGCTGGGGCAGAGTTTGCAAACGGCGTCCAATGAGATCCCACACGTGTTCGATTGGTGAGAGATCCGGAGAGTACGCTGGCCACGGAAGCATCTGTACACCTCGTAGAGCCTGTTGGGAGATGCGAGCAGTGTGTGGGCGGGCATTATCCTGCTGAAACAGAGCATTGGGCAGCCCCTGAAGGTAAGGGAGTGCCACCGGCCGCAGCACATGCTGCACTTAGCGGTGGGCATTTAACGTGCCTTGAATACGCACTAGAGGTGACGTGGAATCATACGCAATAGCGCCCTAAACCATGATGCCGCGTTGTCTAGCGGTAGGGCGCTCCACAGTTACTGCCGGATTTGACCTTTCTCCACGCCGACGCCACACTCGTCTGCGGTGACTATCACTGACAGAACAGAAGCGTGACTCATCGGAGAACACGACGTTCCGCCATTCCCTCATCCAAGTCGCTCTAGCCCGGCACTATGCCAGGCGTGCACGTCTATGCTGTGGAGTCAATGGTAGTCTTCTGAGCGGACGCCGGGAGTGCAGGCCTCCTTCAACCAATCGACGGGAAATTGTTCTGGTCGATATTGGAACAGCCAGGGTGTCTTGCACATGCTGAAGAATGGCGGTTGACGTGGCGTGTGGGGCTGCCACCGCTTGGCGGCGGATGCGCCGATCCTCGCGTGCTGACGTCACTCGGGCTGCGCCTGGACCCCTCGCACGTGCCACATGCACCTGCGCCAACCATCTTCGCCACAGGCGCTGCACCGTGGACACATCCCTATGGGTATCGGCTGCGATTTGACGAAGCGACCAACCTGCCCTTCTCAGCCCGATCACCATACCCCTCGTAAAGTCGTCTGTCTGCTGGAAATGCCTCCGTTGACGGCGGCCTGGCATTCTTAGCTATACACGTGTCCTGTGGCACACGACAACACGTTCTACAATGACTGTCGGCTGAGAAATCACGGTACGAAGTGGGCCATTCGCCAACGCCGTGTCCCATTTATCGTTCGCTACGTGCGCAGCACAGCGGCGCATTTCACATCATGAGCATACCTCAGTGACGTCAGTCTACCCTGCAATTGGCATAAAGTTCTGACCACTCCTTGGTGTTGCATTTGCTCTGTCAGTCAGTGTAGCTCAGAAAGAAAGAGAATAGGAGGTTTAGAAATGTGGTGTTACAGAAGAATGCTAAAGGTGAAATGGGCAGATCACGAATGAAGATATACTGAATCGATTTGATAAGAGGAGAATGATATGGCGAAATTTGGCCAGAGGGAGATATAGAGAAGATGAGACACCCAGCATTTGTTTTGATGGAGGTGTAGGGGGTAAGAATGGTAGGGGTCGACCAAGGTATGAATATGACAAACAGATTAGCATAGATGTAGGATGCAGTAGTTACGTAGAAATGAAAAAGCAAAGGGTAGGGTGTCATGGAGAGCTGCATGGGAGGTCATTCACAGTGAATAGAAATGAGAACGTTCGATGAAGTTTTGTTTATGGACCAGCTTCGGTGAAAGTCTCACGTGAGGTGAGTGTAGGAGGCTAGATTACCATGTTAAATTGACGAGTGGAAGGAAGGTGAAGAGTACGGACGCGATTATTAAACTCAGTTTATAGTGATTTAGGCTTTGAAGCGTAGTAATAAAAGATGCCACACTGCTAGACGTAAATAGAAGATTACTGTATGCATGTACTTATGCAGTATGTACGTATTATAAATATTTTAATTTGTCAACATTGAAACGGGCAGCGGGAAAGATACAGCGTCTGATCGGTCGATGTGGCCACGTATAATCCATGAAGGTCCACAACATTGCAACAATGATGTACTAGGAACACAACCCTATCAACAACAATATAACTCTTATATTAATGTCTGATTAATGAGAGATTAGCTCAAACTGTTGAATCGCTCGCGATTCTAGACACATCTAATAGCCATTTCACAACAACGTCCAGCATACGAGAAGTTTACCTACTAACTCATAGCTGGAATAATTGTTCTCGTAGCACTAAATTTGCACGTGTAATTTTCTGGAAACCAGGATCGAATCCGCCATTTTGGACTCAGCCAGCGCTCTACCAACAGAGGAAATCCTGACCGGATAATAATAATAATAATAATAATAATAATAATAATAATAATAATAATAATAATAATAATAATACCGATGACATGTTCGGCTTGCCTAGTTCAGGTCTTTCCATTTGACACCCATGGGCGACATGCACATCTGAGTGTGAGATGATAATGAGGGTGAAACACGGTGTCGGTATATAGCCTACTCCCGTCGAATAACATCAAGGGGTCTTACAATGAAATTGAAATAATACATAAGGTAGTTCAACCTATTCAATACAAATAAATACGAAATGTAGTGTTACATTCCTATTTAATTATAAGCGGAAGCGGTACCGGTTTCTACCTCAATCCAGGTCATCATCAGCCGAATAAAACGCAAAAAACAATGCATAGGTAAGAAAGAAATTCAAGATCAAATCCCCATAAAAACAGCTGAAGAGGCAAAATAAAACAACGGGGACAGGCACTGTAAAATTCAGAAGAAGTAGAAGGTAAGTCA
The DNA here is from genome assembly GCF_040414725.1 of Anabrus simplex. NCBI lineage: Eukaryota > Metazoa > Arthropoda > Insecta > Orthoptera > Tettigoniidae > Anabrus > Anabrus simplex. Next base: position 160,385,206 of record NC_090270.1, on the reverse strand, counting down.
CTTATGTGCCTGTCCTCGTTGTTTTATTTTGCCTCTTCAACAGTTTTTGTGGGGACTTGATCTTTAATTTCTTTCTTACCTATGCATTGTTTTTTTTGCGTTTTATTCGGCTGATGATGACCCGGATTGGGGTCGAAACCGGTACCGCTTCCGCTTATAATTAAATAGCAATGTAACACTACATTTCGTATTTATTTGTATTGAATAGGTTGAACTACCGTACCTTATTTATTATTTCAATTTCATTGTGATACATTTCAATACGGAACATTATGAAATTTTTATCTTTAAATCAAGGGCTTTGCGTCTCCATCCGACGAACGAATCACCATCAACAGCGTCATATGCCCTTACTCCATGTAAACATTGCGGAGAGGTTTGGAATTTAATCCAGGCTTTTGCATCGCAATCTAATTAGAAATTGTATACCACCACTTCTCATACACCGCCGGCCAACATTCTGATGGTGACTATTTTTCCCACCAACTGGTCTCAAACCGGCGAACCACGATGTCAGACCATTGAGACCTGATGATTTAACGAACATGGCCACCAGTTACTGTGGTGGAGTATAGTGTTGTGTGTGGTATGTGAGTTGTAAGGATGTTGGGGATAGCACAAACACCCAGTCACCGAGCCAAGGGAATTAACCTTTAAGATTAAAATCCATCGATTCGACCGGTAATTGAATCCGGTGCCTAATCGCTGACCACTTAGCCATGGAGCCAACGAAGTTTACAAAACAATTCAGAATAATACCGTGCTTGATTTGGATATGGTATCTAAAAAAATCCTGTACAGACTCTTTCCCAGCCCTGAGGTCTTGCTCTATTACCCTTGGTAACTGGTAAGGTCGAGACCTATGAGAGGTGTGACCGGGTCTCAGCTATGTAGGAAACGTGCGATTTAAAGTTCACCGCTGTCCTGAGAATAGATCAAGGATCTCCAGTCCACGAATGAAGAAAAACGTAGCAGATACCTTTTGTTTTTCTCCAGTGGTATTTATACGTGCATTTTATGTAATGAAGTATGCAAATTCCAGGCAAGAACTAGTCTGGTGAGATTATCCCCAAGGTTTACTTGTCAGGAAGTGAGAAGCCAGTTGTGAACTCATCTATCAGAACCAGAGGACATTAAACAGTGAAAGGAAGTTCCTTATATAAACTGAAGTTAGTGGATTAATTGGACTGCTAAGTAGCAGAGTGAAACCTATTCTTAGAAAGAGACTCGCCTCACATTTTCTCTCCCAGTCCGTATTGGTCTCAGCAGGAAGAGCTGGGAAGCTCACTACATTCCTTGTCTGTTTGTATAATATCTCTGAGCTTCCAATAAAGTCTCGCCAGTCTCCTATCTATAGATTTACCACCACGTCAATGAAACTCCTTGGATACAAAAACGACGACTCCGAAAAACCGTAAAGTAGTTCTAGTGCTACGTAAAACCAATAGCATTACATTTAAACTAAGGCAAGCGTCGAACTTCTGCAACAAATTGGTCAGCCACTGAATTATGGTCATACAAATGACGACTTCCAAAATGACGAAAATAGTAATTTCGAAACATGCGAACTGGGGCGTAGAAGGCCATCGCTTCTCCGTCTGAACTACTCAACCCAACTTTGCTTGCCTAAATTTCATCCCTTGGCTTGGCAATTATCAGCACCGAAGCGAAGTAATTTGTTTACGGTAGTATAACAACATTCTAGGAACCTGATCAACTGTGTCCTGTCGTTATATCAGTCGGGTGAGGCGGAAAATGATGAGCTTATTTTAAACTCGCAGTAAAGTCCAAAATTGAAGAACGGTACGTCTAACACAAGATACAGTATTACATTTCATTAAAGAGTTTCAAAGCGAAGTAAAGTAATCTCCATACAGGCTATGAAGGCCCTTGGAGGGGTGGAAGGTAAAGGCTTCCACTATCCGTAACCTCCGCACTTGATGGGGTTACAGTGGTCAGCTCCACGCCCGGCCGCTTTTGCCCCCAGGAATTAAGCTGGTACTCATTTTTGGTGTAGGCCATGTGCACCTTCGGAAGTGGAAATTTTCTTAAATTTTACGACTTCCTGACGGGGACTCGAACCCACGTCCTTTCGGGCGACCCGTGCACGCCTTTACCGCCTCGGCCAGGCAGCCCCTTTAAAGAGTTTCAGCTCTTACGGTTAAATTTACAACTACAGCACAGTGTGCACAGAAGGCCTACTCACCAAGATTCTTCATTCAGGAATGACAACGGGTATTTTTTTGTATGTCTTCTGCTTGCCCGATATATACTTTCTAAATTATGTTCTATGTTCGTAGTTTGCGTCACAATTACACCACATCCTCTGTTTTTTTAGCTTCATAGAACATGTCAAAACTCTGGTACGCATTTACAATGACATGCCAAAAGTCATGGGATATGGGTCTAGTATCCTGAAGGCCCTCTTCTATCTCAACCAAGTGCAGCAACTGCTCATGGCATCGATTCTACAAGTGAAAGAGACACCTTTGGAGAGATTCTGACCTATGCCGTTTGGGAAGCTACCCACAGCCTCCTGCCATTTGTAGGTGCAGGGTCTTCAGACTGAATCGATATCACCATCACGTCCAATAAATGCTCGACAGGATTCATATCAGGCAAACGAGATGGCTACAGCAGTCGTTAAAACTTCCAGAACGCTCTTCGAACCAATTCTGGACAATTTTGGCCCGATGACACGGTGCATCATCCTGCTGAAATATCTCATTGTTGTAGAGGTACGTGAAACCCATGAAGTGCTGCAAGTGGTCACCAAGCAGCCACTGGTCAACGACCGGCTCAGATGGATCAGCGGATCCAGTCCATGCCACGTGCACACACCCCGCACCATTATGTAGCTACCACCAGCCTGTTAAGTGCCTTCTTGACAATTGAGGTTCATGGCTTCATGGGACGTGCGCAATATCCGAATCCTACCATCAGCACGACGCAACTGGAACAGTGACTCACTGGATCAAGCTATATGTCACCAGTCCTCCAGGGTCCAATTAACGTCACGCGCCCAGGTGAGACGCTGTGCCCTGCGTCATGGTGTTAACAAGGGCACTCTCTTAGGTTCTCTGCCCCCACATCCCACTGACTTTAAATAACGCTGCACTGACCTGCTGGATATGCGTCTGGTATCTCCTGTATTGAATGTGGATGTGATGCGAGCGAGTTATCACGGACAATTCTAGACATTCGCCAGTCGCCACTTACCGCGATCATCAAGCATCCGTGGTCGGCCAGTGCGTTCTTCATTGCGGGTGGCAATGCCCTCCATGAGGCATTTCCGTGAACACCGTCGATCGATGAACATTAAATGTCCGCACAACTTCAGTGTTCTATTTACTTGGCCGCCACTATCATGCTCCGTTCGTTCACGTCGCTTTGCCACGACCAGCACAGACAGTGTTTACTCTCATTCTCGAGATGTCAGGTTTGGGCACCACCAAGATGTCACGGTGCGATGGTGCCACCGACTATTTCCTTTAAATATTGCTCCTCCATGAGTTTTCGTATGCTATTGTATGTTTGTTGCATTCAGCTAGGCTGAAAAACACTTCTCTAATCAGGAATATGTTGATAGCTTAGAATACCAGAGGTGTCGTTGAAACCGAGATTGCTATAACGAAGTTCTATATTTAAATGGGTTAAGAGACTGGGCGAGTTGGCCGTGCGGTTAGGAGCGCGCAGCTGTGAGCTCGCATTCGGGAGATAGTGGGTTCGAACCCCACTGTCGACAGCCCTGAAGATGGTTTTCCGTAGTTTCCCATTTTCATACCAGGGAAATGCTGGGCCTGTACCTTAATTAAGGCCACGACCACTTTCTTCCCATTCCTAGGCCTTTCCTGTCCCATCGTCGCCATAAGACCTATCTGTGTCGGTGCGACGTAAAGCAACTCGGAAAAAAAGGAGTTAGAGTATAGGGATCAGCCGTATAGCTATGTTGGAGATACAGTGAACTACATTGGGCGTGGTGACAAATTGGATGGGTAGCCACGTACTGTTCCCTATAGGAGGAGCGGAAAATAACTGTCCATCCTACCGCAAGTGGACTCTGGCTCGGCTCAGGATGCCTGATCAGTGGACCATGGCCGAGCTGGGGGTGGGGGCACTTGGTTTCTAAGAATATACGGCAAGTTCATGCCTTTGCTGGCAAGATGTAATGTTTACAGTGCACTATGTGTTCTGGTATGGGCTATATCAAATTTGTTACTTTCATTGACCTGTCTCAGTCTCATCCTTGGCTTTGACAACATGAAAGTGACTGAGGTATGAGTGATGCTAGTAATACCATTCCTTATGCAGCCAGTCCCTGTTATGAATGGTGTGAAAATATCGTTCATAGAGTCGGTTGGTGCATGCATTTCAGTGGGCTTGGCAGACTGATATGTCATAGCAGCGGCTGGCTCGGCGAGGAAAGTAACGGGAAACTACCTCACTCCTCATTTCCCTAGTACGCCTCTTCAGTGAAGCCTAGGCTATTTATGACAACTGTTGGCGGAGCTGTAGAGGATCAAACCGGCCTTCGGGCTGAATACCCAACATAAATACATACGGCAAGTCCTCAAGGAATATAAGCCTCTTCCCAACTTTCCCATCAACGGTATGTCTCATCTGCAGATCCTAGTGGCTGCTAGCCAGTGAACCCACCGACTAATTTGTTACACTAACACGATTGGAAGTTTGGAAAGTGTCGTGTCTGATACGCAGAGTTTCGCTCTTTCAAGACTGTCGTGCATTCCATTCTGATAGTACGAAGTCAGTTTACCGTAAACCTATTTCAGCGTGGGCCGCACCCTGTAGAACTCTCCTGCCCCCTAGCGGTAGAGACTTTCCCTCACTGCGCCGCACCAGACCAGCCAATTCACGCGTGCCATTGCTCTTGCACTTTCCCTTCAACACTTGCACTATTTCCGGAAGTGACCAAGCGACCGACTTCCGATTGCTATATCACATACGAGTAGGTCTCACTTAACCGCCCATAGACAATGCTAGCAACAGCGCAATTGCTACTATAATCGATTCATTTTCAGTTATAAATCTTTGAACCTGACAAGTGAGCTTATACAGAAGTGCACGCAACATTTCGTCTAGATGTCTGTGTGTTAAAAATTGTCACCCACAATCAAATGCAATTGACTGTATTTTAATTACGTTTCCTACAACAAGAACAACAACAACAACAACTGCTGCTGTTGCTGCTTTCTCCAATGGAAAATTTAGAGTATTAAATTTTCTATATTGTATTCCTGACGGTCGGAATCAGGGTCGGTGCATCTTTTGATTGCAATTACTTAGCACATAGTGTACGCAAGAATTACGTGTTTATTGTTCAATATATTTAAACCAGACACGTGTTCATTGAATATTTGCAAGATTTCGTACTTATATTTTCAGCTCATGTGTTTGGAATTCTGAATTTATTAGGCCTATTATTATTATTATTATTATTATTATTATTATTATTATTATTATTATTATTGGCATGATATAGGCCTTTGGTCTTATGCCGTGTCAAGAAAATAAGGTGAAATTCTTTACGTTTCAAAGAGAACTGTGCTCTGCGTATTCAGAAGAAAATCTCGGCTGTTAACGAGGAAGTCTTCCTTCTTTTCTTGACATGGCATGAGTCCAAAAGCCTATGTCATAAGTACGGGCCGTGAAAGCATCAATGGTAACATTATTATTTACAAATTGCTTTACGTCTCAAACACAGGTAGGTCTTATGGTGATGATGGAATACTGTAGAAAAGGGCTAGCAGTGGGAAGGAAGCGGCCGTGGCCTTAATTAAGGCACAGCACCAGCATTTGCCTGGTGTGAAAATGGGAAACCACGGAATACCATCTTCAGGGCTGCCGACAGTGGGGATCGAACCCACTATCTACTCAATGTCAACTCGCTTGGTCGGTGCGACGTAAAGCAGATTTAAAAATGAATATAAGAAACTAACAAAGAGTTTCAGTCATTTTTTACGTTTCAATTTTTAAGAAGTTCAAATAAACATTCAAGTTGGGGAGGCGGATTAAACCCGCCATAACTCACCCCCTCGCGAACGCCACTGAGCCCATCATCTCATGCATCTCGGTAAAACCAGAGACGCCCACTGCTCCAGGTTCCAAAGTTCAAACCTCGACAGACATCTGAGAGTAGATTTTCCCCATGGTATTTCACACTCACTCGATTAAAACCCAGCGATAATATAATAATTGCGATCAGCTGTGCAGCGTACATGATTAGGCGTAAGTCTCTTAAACAAAAAAATAAAATAAATATGAGATCTAATGCCAGTACAAAGATTGTTGACACTGAAGGTGCGAATTAGAAGATTTACTCGCATTTAAAGTAGAGTAGGCGAAACTTTATCTGACCCTGTAATAATTAAGAGGGGAATTCCTCAAGGCAGTATTATTGGAGCTTTATGTATTCTTATATATACTGTATATCAATCAGAGATAAGGCTGTTTGCAGATGATGTTATTCTGTATAGAGTAATAAATAAGTTACAAGGTTGTGAGCAACTGCAAAATGACCTCGATAATGTTGTGAGATGGACAGTAGGCAAGGGTATGTTGATAAACGGGGTTAAAAGTCAGGTTGTGAGTTTCACAAATAGGAAAAGTCCTCTCAGTTTTAATTACTGCGTTGATGAGGTGATAGTTCCTTTCGGGGATCATTGTAAGTACCTAGGTGTTAATATAAGGAAAGATCTTCATTGGGGTAATCACATAAATATGATTGTAAATAAAGGGTACAAATCCCTGCACATGGTTATGAGAGTGTTTATGGGTTGTAGTAAGGATGTAAAGGAGAGGGCATATAAGTCTCTTGTAAGACCTCAACTAGAGTATGGTTCCAGTGTATGGGACCCTCACCAGGATTACTTGAATCAAGAACTGTAAAAAAGCCAAAGAAAAGCAGCTAGATTTATTCTGGGTGATTTCAGACAAAAGAGTAGCGTTACAAAAATGTTGCAAAGTTTGAGCTGGGAAGACTTGGGAGAAAGGAGACGAGCTGCTCGATTAAGTGGTATGTTCCGAGCTGTAAGTGAAGAGATGGCGTGGAATGACATCAGTAGACGAATACGTTTGAGTGGTGTCTTTAAAAGTAGGAGAGATCACAATATGAAGATAAAGTTGAAATTCAAGAGGACAAATTGGGGCAAATATTCATTTGTAGGAAGGGGAGTTAGGGATTGGAATAACTTACCAAGGGAGATGTCCAATAAATTTCCAATTTCTTTGCGATCATTTGAGAAAAGGCCGGGAAAGCAACAGATAGGAAATCTGCCACCTGGGCGACTGCCCTAAATGCAGATCAGTAGTGATTCATTAATTGATTGATTGATTGATTGATTGATTGATTGATTGATTGATTTGACTCTTTTTCAGGCCAGAATTCTAGCACCATTGCATCTTTTAAAATCGATAGTAGTCATAGGAAATTTGAAACAGCTTTAATAATGTTAATGGTTATACTTCTCTTTAACTACTTCGACGGGTTTCGGAGACGCCGGAAGTTTCAAAAATGTTCCGCAGAAGTCGTCTTTAGCTGCCAGTAGATCTACTGACACCAAATTTGCATTTTTGAGCAGTTCAGATACCACCGGGCTGATTCGGCATGGAACTCTTCAACTTAAGCTCGAAGCTATCGTCTAAGCCTCTCAGCCCAGCAAACACATGTTTTCTTTTTCTTCTCCTTCTTCATCTTACTACTACTACTAGGCCTACTACTGCCGCTATATATCTCTGAAGCACCTATTCCGGACGTACACGTAATTTATTATGGTTCCTCATCCTCAGAAAATTAGCATTAATGCTGATTAATATAGTAGTTCGTAGATTGAGAAGTACATAGGCTCCATTAATTCAGATTTTGCGTGTTTGGAATGCAATAATGTGACTGTACTTGGAATGAGTACCAATGAATCAAATCTAGCCTAACTTGAAGGTCAAGTGGAGATTTCTCTTCAGCAGACCTGCCATGACACGCCCATTGGATGCGTGTAACATACTTCTGACGATAGCGAAAGTAAAACGAAGCTACTCAACACTAGCAACAGCTGTAGAAAATAACTTTTCTTTACTAACTTTAGTGGATCTTTTGATACGAGTTTCTTACTTTTAAGCACTTCTTAGGGGCTTTATACACAGAAACATCTTTACTTTTGTTTTTATAAGTTCACCTAGTATGTTACACCTTCCTTTGTCTCTGTGCCAATTTTCACGAAAAAATTATCAGTAATATGTTTATTAGTACTGTATATTCCAGTCAGAATAGTAAGCTTGGCACATGAGCACAACACTTTCTGTATCTCACATGACGTTTGTTCTTTGTAGCACTATTTCTCTTGATCAAAGAATTAATAAAGAATCAAGCTATTCTTTGACCTCATATTTCATAACTTAATTGGATGATATGTCTTTGTTGGGGAGATGCAATGTTTACAGTGGACTATGTTTTCTGGTATGGGCCAGAATAAATTTACTTTCATTGGCCTGTCTCAGTCTTATTCTTGGCTTTGACAATATGAAAGTGACCGAGGTATGAGCGATGCTATTAATAGTAATACCATTCCTTATGCAGCCAGTTCCTGTTATGAATGATATGAAAGTGTCACGCATAAGGTCGGTTGGTGCATGCATTACAGTGGGCTTGGCAGATTGATATGTGATAGGAACTTCTGGCTCAGTGACGACAGCAATGGGAAACTACCTCACTTCTCATTTCCCTAGTATGCCTCTTCAGTGACGCCAAGCCTATATATGACAGCTGTTGGCAGAGCTGCTGAGGATCAAAGCAGCCTTCGGGCTGTATACCCAAATGGGAACACAGCTTTTTAAAAACCGTTAGTAATTAATAAATTGATTCATACAACACCGTACGAAATACAGTACACATTATGCAAATTTCAAGAAATTCCCTCAAACAGTTATATAAATATTAAATACTATCTGAAATGTACGTTCGCTACCGAATGAAAGGGAACCATGTGTCCGGCGACTCAGGAGCATACGCTTTACACCAGTGTGTGAAAATGGACGTTGAAAAAGGCAATGCTTTCCTCTGTGGTGGTGGTGATTATTGTTTTAAGAGGAAGTACAACTAGGCAACCATCCTCTATATAACACTAATCAGAGTGAAAAAATGGAAGGGATCCGACACTTCGAAAAAAGAAGATATCGGCCAAAGGAAGACAAAGGCCACGAAGGGCGTGAAAACGAAAGACTCCCTAGCCCTCGCAAACCTAATAGCGTCGGGGTCGGAAAAGAACAAGAGTTGACCAAGGGAGGTCGGACAGGATAGATTAAAGTGAGGAGCCTGGCACGAGTAAGTGGAAGCAATGCCAGGACTCAGCTGAGGGCCCCTTGGTCGCCAACCCACGCTCCAAAGTTCAGAGCCCCTGAGGCCTTTCCTCTGTGGGTGCTTTTAAAGTGAGTGAATTCACGAATTACTATTTTTTCTTTTACTCATTAAATCATTTTATCCGCCTCCTTCACTCAATGGTCATTGTCGTGACTTTCGGTTCGGAGGGTACTGGGTTCGATTTTCGCCCGGGACAGCAATTTTCGTCGCGTATGGTATACAGCTTACATACATACAGTATGTAAGACAGATAATTGTAAAAAATTACAGACAACAATTAGGAGATGTGAAAAGTCCGTCTTTGAAACGACTGCAAGCAGGTATGCAAAAATACCATAAAAAGATGAAAATATGACAAAAATACGAATATTAAGGGGGAAATATAACCACAAGATGAAAAATTACCGGAAAATCACAAAAAACGTTAAAAAGTCAAAATATGACCCGTAAACATTACATCATTTTAGTCACCGTAGTTAAAATCGTGCTTAAGTTGTATTATCCATGGAATGAATATAAAGAAAAGATATGACATGTCATAAAAATCCGGGCCCTAATAATGATGATAATAATAATAATAATAATAATAATAATAATAATAATAATAATAATAATAGGAATAATAATAATAATAAAAGTATAATAGGAAATGTAACAGAATTTAAATCCAACTCAGAAAGAATATCTCTCCTATCAATTAAATGCAAAAACAAAACGTACACACTTGTTAATTGCCATGCACCAATAAATGAAGACAATAGGAAAAACCCTCAAAAAACAGAAGAATTCTGGGTTCGTTTGGAAAATGAAATATCCAAAATTCCGAAAATGAACACCATAATACTATTAGGTGACTTCAATGCACAAATAGGTAGAGAAAAGAAATTTAGAAATGTAGTAGGACATTACCCAGCCCACAGAAGAACAAATACAAATGGTATTAGGCTAATCAGTTTGTGTCAAAGCTATCACCTGAAACTAATGTCAACCTTCTTTAGAAAACTCCCCAGAAAAGCTAAAACGTGGATATCTCCAAACCCAATGTTAGGAGAGTTTCAGTTAGATCATGTGGCTGTTTCAAAAAAAAGTACAAAAGAAATTATGAATGTGAAAGTAGTAAGGAATGGTGAATTTGATTCCGACCATTTTCTCTCTAAAATTAAAGCCAAACTCCTACCTAATAAAGAACAAAGAAAGCCACAGAGGTTAATAAAATATAATGTAGACAGACTTACTATAACAAAAGAATCAATTAAAAACTACCAAGATGAAATTAAAGTGGCTAAACAAGGCAACTGGCAAGAAATATCCAAAGCAATTAATTATGCAGCACAGAAAACATTTGGGCCAATAAAAAATAAAAGGAAAATATGGTGGAATGAAATATGTGAAGAAGCTTTAGCAGAGAGGGCTAAAACATGGAAAAAATGGAAATGCTCAAAGAAAATTGAAGATTTTGATCAGTTTAAACAACAAAGGAAGGAAACAGCAAGGATAATCAGAAGTACTAAACGAGCCTTTCAAAAGGAGAAACTTATAGAAATGGACAAAAACTTTATAAAAAATAACACCCGTGACTTTTATCAGACTTTTAAGAATGAATTAAAGGGGTACCAAACTACAAATGTTAGTTTCAAGGATGAAAACGGCAGAATTGGACTAAGCAATACTGAAAATTGTGAGATATTAGCAAGATATTTTGATCAACTTTTGAACTGTCCTGAACCAAGTCATAAATTAGAATTTCAAGATATTGATGAAAATTTGGAAGAAGACATACCACCAACTATAAAAGAAATTGAAGAAGTAATTAAAACCCTCAAAAACAACAAAGCTAGCGGAGAAGATTCTATTACAGCGGAACTTTTGAAGTGGTCCTTGCCAAATATAGCAAATGAGCTACAATTACTCTTTGAAGAAATCTGGAAAACTGAAAAAATTCCTGAGGAATGGAAAGTAGCCTTGATACATCCACTCCATAAAAAAGGTAATAAACAGGACGTTAATAACTACAGAGGAATATCTTTATTAGCAGTGGCATATAAAATATTTTCCAAAATTTTATTAAACAGAGTAGAAACAACACTAGACAATCATTTAGGTGAATATCAAGGTGGTTTCAGGAAAGGAAGATCATGCTCAGAACAAATATTTAATCTTAAGTCAGTAATTCGCCACAGGTTACTTAATTCAAAGGACATTGTAGTCATGTTTGTAGATTTCAAAAAGGCTTTTGATTCTGTTGACAGAGAAACTATATATAAAATAATTCGAGAATTTGGCATAAAGTCTAAACTGGCAAATCTAATCCGTGAAACACTTACAGACACAGTCTCTAAGTGAAATTTCTGGGAGAGATATCACAGCCTTTCAAAATAAAAACTGGTGTACGACAAGGCGACGGACTATCCCCAATTCTTTTTAATTGTGTCCTAGAGAAAATAGTGAGAATTTGGAACGAAAAACTTATTGAACTCAACATTTCACCGATAAGGTTAGGAAGAGGAAACAAAAGGATTGAAATAAATTGTCTTGCATTTGCAGATGACTTTGCAATACTTTCTGAAAATGTGACATCTGCTGTAACCCAAGTAAATGTCTTGGAAAGAATCGCCAGCAGAACTGGCTTAAGAATTTCTGCAGAAAAAACAAAATTTTTAACAAATATTTGGGATGCACCAAAATTTCTGAAAACAGATATTGGCCAAATAGAGAGGGTAAAAAAATTCAAATATCTAGGGGAAATAATCCAAGAAAATGGTTTAGAAAAATCTGCAGTAGAGGAGAGGGTACATAAAATGGAGAGAGCTTATGATGTCACCAAAGATATCTACAATAAAAGATGCCTATCCAAAAATGCAAAAATAAGGCATTACAACACAGTAGTGAAGCCAGAATGCCTATATGCAAGCGAGTGTCTGGCATTAAACTATAATTTAGATAAGCTAGAAATACTAGAAAGGCGAATCATGAGGAAAATATTAGGCCCACAAAACACAGCAGAAGGTTGGAAATTACGAAGTAATGCTGAAATATATCAAAAAATAGAAAATATATCAGATGCAATGAGGAAAAGGAGACTTATGTTTTTTGGACATTTATATCGAATGCAAGATAGTAGATTAACCAGTAAGATTTTCAGATATTTGTGGAGTAAGAAATCAACGACAAGCTGGGTCAACGAAGTAAGAAAGGATTTAGAAAAAAACAATATAACAACAGAAGAAATAAATAATAGAGAAGGCTTTCGGTTAAAAGTATTGAAAATAGAAGGATTCCAAGGTAGGAAAGTAAAAACGACTGGTTCAAAGTGGTCTGAAGACAGAAAGAAGAAACATAGTGAACAGATGAAAGCGTACTGGAAGAAAAGGAAAGAACAAAGAAGAAGGAATTGAAATTGGCACGTGGTCCTCTGGTGGCCCATTCGAAAGAAGAAGAAGAATAAGAAGAAGAAGGAGAAGAATATATGGCTGAAATTCCCACGTTTTCCGAAGGTAAAGACTTCACATCATGACGGGTACCTCCTCATTGGTGATGTGGTATACCCATGGGATCGTCAACATCTTAAGGTACATCCATGTTTCAAAGGTCTGCAGTTGAGTTACTGGTGAAGCATTGCATGCATTTTAGTAATATATTCTCCGAAAACCGTAAAAGCAGTTAGTGGGACGTAAAGCAAATAGCATTGTTATTAGTGATATGTCCGACTCGTTGGCTGAATGGTCAGCGTACTGGCCTTCGGTTCAGAGGGTCCCGGGTTCGATTCCCGGCCGGGTCGGGGATTTTAACCTTAATTGGTTAATTCCAGTGGCCCGGGGGCTGGGTCTTTGTGATGTCCCCAACATTCCTGCATCTTACACACCACACATAACACTATCCTCCACCACAATAACACGCAGTTACCTACACATGGCAGATGCCGCCCACCCTCATCGGAGGGTCTGCCTTACAAGGGCTGCACTCGGCTAGAAATAGCCACACGAAATTATTATTATTATTATTATTATTATTAGTGATATATTGAGGATGCTCTATGCTGACATCATACAAAGAATGAATGCATTTGAACGTTGGCGCATCAGAAATAATGTTGCAAACTGTGGACAGACATGGTGACAAACGAAGGCGCGTCGCACAAGATAGGCAGCAGCCCATCCTTGGTAACAGACATCTACAGGACGAAATGAGAGTGTGGTGGCCGTGTTTTTCGTGGCTCATCACGTGTGCTTACTGACCTTCAAAGATGGACGGAAAGTAAGCTTAGAAGAGGTCATCCAAGGGGAGAATGACAGGCAGAAAAGAAGAAACTGGAATAAAGGAGGAATATTCGGCGCTCTATAAAGATTAACCTGCGTGTTGGAGACTATTTATTCTATCAAAAATTATAGATTAATCATGGTATTATATACATTTCGTAATAATTAGTAACTAAAGTAACTTGCCCTTATCCAAAACCTGCACGTTGTTGACGTAGTCAGAGTCCTCAACTAAGCCAGGGACTCCCTGAGTAAGCGCTCTCAGTCAGAGTTCACTTGTGGTAAAGTGGTCAGTTCATTTCATTCCTCTTCTAGCCAATAGCACGTGGGATAGCCATGCATAGGTACACTGATGACTAGTTTAATTGATAGAGAGATTCAGACTGCCGACTGATGCTTGTCAGCTCCAAACGTGCAGGATGCTTACAGGGTCGGATTGGAGAGTAAAAAAGTCCTCTTCGACTGTCTTAGTTTATATGAGAAACCCTGTACTTGATGGGGACAAAAGTCCAATCGTATCGCTATTTAGAACGCCTGGAAGGTATGCATAACCACTTTACCGCGTGGACGGAGGAGTTGCCGGCCTATGTGTGTTAGTTAGTTGGTGAGCTCATTCCATGTTTTTAGTCTATGGGCATTATTAGTCGATCTCACATCGGAATGGGTAGACGTTTAGAAAGATAGTAAATTTTTGAAATATGTATTACGTAGCGCTGTATTATGTTCGATATGCCAGTCGTTCAGATAGTGGAGCCACGGGCCGAAGGTGGCAGGATGAGTACATCAGCCGGGCCGCGAAAATTGTGGCCTGTCGACCGATACCGGTCTTGAGAGCCGTATCTTAATTAATTGATGCCCTGACTTTCATTGCTTGCTGACGACTGGGACATTGAGAACGTGAGGTCATGGCTGACTAGTGTGTGGCCTGGCGAGGTTCTCAATACCGGCTCATTCCGGTGTTGCTTTTTGTTTCTGTTTCTTCCTTACTAGTCTGTAGAATCTGCGGAGAAAGTGATATACGAGGGGTCACGGACATAGGGGGAAAGAAGAAGGAAGAACGAAAGCAGAATGGAGAAATGTGGATGAAAGAAATCTTAAACCAACGGGGGGAAAACGCTGCATAAATTATTTCAATTTTTTGTATATATGCGCCAAATCCAGAACAGATGCAATTCTCAACTAAATTGAACACAATTCACGTCCTTAGGCAGCACTCAGAAACAACAGTACTGACATCTTTTAATGAACATGAAGTTTAAATAAAGATCATTCAATTAGCCCATCTCCGTGAGACTTCATTATTTACAGGAGTAAGAAGGGATGCCTACAACTAGGGAAAGGGCGTACTATTGTTACAATTATTATTGCACCGGAGGTACACCCACGCCGTACATTTAAAACTAGCGCCTTGTAGAAGGCCATCTATAACAGTAAATCTGTAACTAATTTCGGAAATAGTTTGAAAATTTCACGACAGATGTAGCTATTATCAACGTATGTCAAAGTAATTTCGTGTGTCAAGGTTTCATAAACTGAATTGTTTAGTTTGTTTTTGGTGTTCAAAAGTTATCAACACTTCTATGTCTTGACGCCAGCTTAATATTTCTGCCAATTAGAAATTTTGTACATTTATTTGAGTACCCAATCGGAAATTTTTGATATTTATTAAATTAACCAATAGGAATTGTAGGTGTGTCAGGGCCTTGACCCAGAGAAATCTGGAACCTTCCTCTCCGCTATAAAAGCTAGGAGATTGCGGGCCATGTTGTCTTTGTGATCGTTCAAGTCAAGAGGTCTAGAGTATGTTCGTAGCGAGGGCAGGGGGAAGGGCTCCCGACGGGAGGTCCACCAGCTGAAGGTAATGGCAGATTCCGCTTAATAATGTGATAATCTTTGAAAGCTATCTCGAGGGGAATGTTTCATATTTCTTTCGCAATGTAACTTTTATTTCTCAAACAAGATCTTAACCGAACTTAGGGAATAAAGAGTGAGGAATCTCTTGTATTCCTTCTCAACTTGATATTGAGGTGACTATGAATTCGTAACCTTTAAATCTATCTCTTACTTTATTTCTATCTAGTCACTTCCGTAGTGTAGGCTTAGCCTCTGTAACGTCGGACCATAAACCCACATAGGGTTTTAAGTATTTTCATGTGAATTGCAAGGAGTGCATGTGTTCGCCTCCTATCGGCCAGTAACTTTTAACCTTTCGTATTTTCCGAAGGCCACGTAGTTTGGGTACTTGTTACCCCTGTTAAAGTCTATTTCATTCTTTTACTTTTAAGGCAAATCAGACTGTTCGGTTCTGTTAAATGTAGGTAGGTGCCTTAAAAGGCCTGGAACTTGTAATTTTGGAGGATGGTCTCCTAGGAAGTAATTGTTTAGAGAAAAGACGCTCGTCCTACTGATGTAAAAATTGGGAGATCCGTCTCCCTTACTGCTGGTTGAAAGGAGCAGTAGTGCTTATATAAAATTTGCAACTAGGGAGCTTCAAGCTCAGGTTGTTAAATGGTTGTTAGTCGATTATTCCGATGTTTCTAATATTGTTACCTAAGCTCACGATCTTGTACCTAAAGGGAAAAGAAATATAGCTTAAATTTTGAAGTTTTAAATTGCTATTTAATCCTTCTATATCCACCCATTCATGTTCACCTCTATCCACCACGGAACCCCCGGAACAATTATTATTATTATTATTATTATTATTATTATTATTATTATTAAATCGTCTGACCTAATTCTTTGAAAGGCCAAGAATATTTTTATAGCCTTCTTGCAGCTGTATATTGGGACTCATAAGGGATGACGACCACAAGGTCAGGGTCCTGCACACTGGCCATGGACCCCATTAACCTTGAAAGTTTGCTGGACTCTCAGCAGGTGACACAATGAGCTTCAAGCGAGTGGAACAAGACTATTAATTGTTGGCTGAAGATGTAACCTTTGAAGCTTGTAGCGGTCACGTGACTGGTTTTCCTCCGTCATATTAATATGTATGTCCGTCTGACCTGTTCTCTTGGACATAGAAGATAGGTTTCTCCTTGGCCTTGAAGTACGAGCTTAATGAGCCTATATTCAGATTTTCGATTGCCTTCACCTTCCCTTTAAGTTCAATGTCGCAGCACTCACAGCTTGTTTATCATTTTAATTTCTCTTCAGATAAGCCTAAGAAATTAGTAACTTGAGTAAAACCGAAAGAGTCCAGACGTGACCGTACTTTCCAGGCGACCCCCTGTGGTTGGGGGACGCAGACGGTATCCCCCGACTGTCGTAAGAGGCGACTAAAAGGGTAACACCCCGTGCGGCTGGGGGACGAAGCTGTAGAATACACCCCCGGTATCCCCCGTCTGTCGCAACAGGCAACTAAAAGGGGCGACCTAGGTGCAGACATGGATTGGTATCATGTATTGGACCCCTTGTGGATGGGAGGGGCTGAATACATTCACAGATAATCCCTGCCTGTCGTAGAAAGCAACTAAAATGGTCATGTGGCCATCGTTCCCTTTTTTTTTTTTTTTTTTTTTTGGAGGGTTAGTAGTAGACCGCCAACGGCCGTAGCCGTATTGAAACACCGGATCCCGTGAGATCTCCAAAGTTAAGCAATATTGGGCGTGGTCAAGATCTGGATAGGTTACCACGCGCTGTTTATGGGGGTAAGGGAATGGAAGAGCGGAAAGAAACTGGCCACCTTACCGTATGTAAACTCCGGCTCAGGCACACCTCTGCGGAGGTTCGGACCTGCCTTCGGGCAGAATATACCCTTACCTTACCTTACCTTACCTTACCTTACCTTACCTTACCTTACCTTAGTTGTAGACCGATTCAAAATTCTTGATGTGCGTGCTGCTCGGAGATGTGCCTTTTCCGTGTGCGATTACGCTCGAAAGCCCGCTGGTGACCCCGGGAAGCCTTCGGGTAGGAGCACCATGTACCCGTGCAGTAGTATCCGCCTGACAACACAGGTCACCGCACAGCCGAATGCCAGAAGGACATATCATTATTAATTGTTTTTATTTTTTTCTCTATATTTATTACTCTGTACAAGCTATGGTGTTCATGCTCTTGCGGGTGATTGGAGGAAGGGAGTCCTAATGCTCATTGCCTCAGTCATTCCGTATTAGGCATCGTCTGACACCGGACCCCGACAATACCTGCTACGACCCACTTGGTGATTTCGGGCATAGCTTCAACACGTCTTCAGCCTGCCCAAGGTGATCCCCCACCAAAGTCTTTAACATTTGATTCCTTGAGGGGTTCAACGCCCTGGGAACAGCGCAACGTGAAGGAATGGGATTCAGCTTCCCTAGGTTTCTGATTGCTACTGGAACTGATAGGAGTGACTTCAAGCTGGTAAAGTATATTTTGTTTAGTAGGCACATATAAGGTGTCTACGGCGAACTGGAAGATCTAAAAAATAATGCGCAACGGTAGTTTGTTGCTCAAGACGCGCACTGCCGTGCAAGCTGATCGGTTGCTCAGGTGCGATCACTTTGGCGATGTTCCCGTCAAAGTAGAGGAGCACAACACCTTGAATCTGGTTCTTGGAGTTATCTTCCACCGCGATCTCATCTTGAACACTGACGATGAGTTGATGGAAGGCATGAAGCACCGTGGTGTGACACACGTCTGGTGCATTACGCGCAAAGTAAACGGCGAAGACGTTGCCACGGGTGCGTTCATTGTCTCCTTCAAACTGTCAGTGTTACCAGAAAAAGTGAAGGTAACAACCTATCGCTGTAATGTGAGGCTGTACATTCCACCTCCCATGCGCTGCCATCAATGCCAGAGGTTCGGGCATATGGTATCTCGTTGCTCGAATCCGTTTGTACGTGGTTCATGTGGCAGAGGAGCTCATGGCGCGTAAGAGTGCACAACTCCTTGCAAGTGTACTAACTGCCCTGGTCTTCATTCACCCTGAGATCGGAACTGTCCGGTATATCTCGGTGAGAAGAAGATCCAGGAGATGAAGACTCTGGATGGTCTTCCCTACCAGGAAGCGCGCCCTAAGTTTAATTCTATGAATGGATCCGCCAAGACGCTAGACTACACGAAGATAGCACAGAGTCTTCCAGGTTCGTCGTTTACGTCTTCTAAATCTGTTACGATCGCTGCGCCCAAGGCGGCTGTTGCTCTTATGAGCGAAGCGGCAAAGAGTGAAAGCTCGGAAGGGGGACCACCCCACCTTCGACCACAAACAAGTCTGTGCCGGCTGGAACTCTTAAGCTGGCACAGCAGAGCATGTCTCCCCGCACAAAGAGGTCGCGAAAGCCGTTCCCACACCGACGGAGGCGGCATCGTCGACCAGGGCTGGGAAAATATCACACAGCCCGTCTAAACAAGAAAAGAAGGCGGAGAAGAGGAGCGCCATTACCAGGCGTTCTCGCACTTCTCCTGCAAAAGAGAAATCATGCTCTTCCATCCGAAGGGTATGAATCAGCGCCAGCAGATACGCCTGCTCCAAAACCTACGCGCTCCCCTCGTGGTAGGAAAATCCGCCCGAAAACGCTTTGAAGTTCTGGGCGTCAGTCACCTCGTCCGTTGACGACGGGATGGACGTCGAGCTTTCAGTAGATGTTGATATTAGTGCTTAGGTTTAAAGCATCTGCCACTTATAACCTAATACGCTTCTCTTTTAGTCCAAACTATGGCACTGCTACAGTGGAATTGCAACGGTTATGATAGTCATCTTGCTAAGCTGCGCCAACTTATTGGTGAGTATTCGGCGAGTGTAGTCTGCATTCAGGAAACTATTCTTAGACCAGGTCATCATACGGTCTTGAGAAGTTTTCAATTATACTCGGCAGAACGACGCTGTGCTAACCGGACTTCCGGTGGCGTTGGCATTTTTGTCTGTTCTGATACCTACAGCGAAGAAGTTCCACTAAGAACCTCGCTGGAGGCTGTAGCAGTTCACGTTCGCTGCCTGTCATAGCAACAGTGTGTAATGTTAATTTTCTGCCAGGCCAGCCTCTTAATATAAATGATGTACCTGATATTATAGATCACCTTTCACCTCTATTCTTCGTATTGGGCGATTTTAACGCCCATCACGCTTTGGCACAGGTGAAGGGAGTTGGAAACATTGGCAAGAGAGCTGGATTTATGTATTTCGAATACAAGTGAACCAACTCATTTCAGTATACGTTACGGCACATACTCTCGCGTAGACAATGATCTCTATAACAGTGGCCATTTTCCAGTTATTCTTACTTTGTTGAAACAGAAATCCATCGAGGCTCCTCGATGGATTCTTAAGCATGCTGAGTGGCCAAATTTCACATCACTAGCTGTCTTTAATCGTGACCAGGCGGAGCGTAGACGGCGATATAACTTACATATCACAAATTATTCTTGTTGCTATCGAGGAGTCCATTCCATCGTTTTCAGGGACTCCTCGCCGAAAAGTCATTCCTTGGTGGAACGAAGAAAGTGCAGCAGCTATCAAAGAACGCCGTCGCGCTCATAAAGGCTATCGTAGGCAGCCTACTGTGGCCAACTTGGTAACATTTAAAAAACTCCGTCCTAAGGCGCGAGTCTTTATTCGGCAGAGTAAGAGAGCTTCGTGGGAGAGATGTGTGTCGTCTATGACGTCACATACACCATCATCTAAAGTGTGGAGTAAACTTCAACGTATTTTGGATATACCTGGATCATCTTCAGTACCGGGCAGTAGCGTCACTGACCCGCTCTCGATTGCTAGTAATCATCTAGCCAGTCATTTCACTTCACGCAGCAGCTCCATGCAGTTAATACTCAAACGCACATCCGTTGGCTATAACAACGCACGACTGCTGTACACCTGGTTTAACTCCATACAAAACTTACAATCATCTCACTTCACCATTCCTGGAGAAGAATTTTTTTTTTATGTGGACGACTTCCGGAATGCAAATAAGAAATCCTCAGATTAAATCTTCCTGTAAATATTTTGCTGCTATATGAAGAAATGTGTATTGTGTCATAATAAGCCTCGGGTCAGGTACCTTATGAATAAATAAATAAATAAATAAATAAATAAATAAATAAATAAATAAATAAATAAATAAATAAATAAATAAATAAATAAATAAATAAATAAATAAATAAATAAATAAGAATTAATCGGTTGTAAAAAGTGAGGACCAAACCTAGGAGATGAGCTGATCTGTTGCATAGTTGGGGCAAGATACAGTCACTGGGGTGCAACTGTAGAGTAACCACACAGACCATCCGACATACTGTATGTGGCAGATTGCCCTTGTCCTTGTGCAAAAGAAGAGTGGAAAATTTTGTATAAGCCAACCGCAATAACAGTTCAATAACTAAGAGAACTACATTTAAAAAGTAACACAGAGGCCAAATGATAAATAAATGTATTTCTAATATATTTTGAAAATACCATGAATAACTATGTTGATGATTATTAAGTCAGGTTCCTTCGCAGAGTAATGGCTTTCATTTCAGATGGTCCTGGGTTCGATTCCCGACCGGGTCGGGGATTTAAACTTGGGTTAATTCCTCTAGCTCGGGGACAGAGTATTTGCGGCCGTCTTAAAACACATCTTCATTTACATACAACACATCACACTACAAACCACCACAAAACACGCAATAATGAATACATCCCTCCACATAGGGTGGCGTCAGGAAGGGCATCCGACCGTAAAAAGGACCAAATCCCCATGTGCCACACAGTTCGCACCCGCAACCCCACAGATGTGGGGAAACGGTAGAAGAAGAAGAAGAAGAAAATATATATTTAACACTCTTAAAATTCTTATTCTTTTTTACCGGACATTCGGTTCCTGAATGCTGCGCAGTTGTAAATTTAGCTTCGCATGACGACGTCAAAGAACGCTCATTTACTGTTCTGTTCGTATTGCGAGTGATAAGACAGCTTTTAAACACTTGTTACCGAGATTTAAAACTCAATTTAATCATACACAATACCAGAATCGTAGACTAATGTGGCAGTTGCAATCGTAATGTGGTTCATGTTCTCCTGGCTCTGAATTTTAAAGTGACGGATTTTGTTAATACTTTATGTAGGTTACTCACCGCTACAGTCACTCAACAGTTCACTTATGGAGGAAACGTACCTGAAAAAAAAAAGAGCATAACGTTAGTCATAAATAAGGAGAACAGGAATAAACAATATCTGGACCCACACTAGACAGAAGGAATTGGAGAGATTAATGCAGACGGAAAGAGAATAATTTTTCATTAGAGCAAATCAAGCAAGCAAATAATACGAGGGTGAGTCAATAAATACGCCGCAAAACTGAATTGAGTCAAAAATAATCAAAGTAACTTTCTGACATTTATTTCACTTTTCCACATATTCACCCTGTACATTCAGGCACTTATCCCATCTCTTTACAAGTCCTTGAAAACCAGCAGCAAAAAAGTCCTTTGGTAGCTGTCGCAGCCAACGTGTAACTTCATAATTTACGGCATCATCTGTATCGAAATAACGGCCATCCAAATGATTATTTAGGGGCCCAAACGGATGAAAATCACTGGGGGCTAAGTCAGGACTGTACGGTGGATGTTCCAAGCGTTATCCGCAGGACGACCAGGACGCTCCCCATCTGTGATGCTTTTCCTTCTATGGTTAAACTTTTGGATCCAATTGAACACAGCTTCCCGTGAGAAACAGTTTTCACCATAGACGGGATGCATTTCGCGATGTACTTCTTCTGTGGACGGTCCTTTGGCCCATAAAAAACGCACAACTGCACACTGTTCTTCTCGTGTACAGTCATGCAACACATGTGCCTTCGTGCACTAACAGTCTTTCATTGACTGAGTGCCTGCGAGATGTCGTACGACAAGCATACATATGCTGCCATCTGCTGGCAAAACTTCAAACTTTCAAATTGTATAAGGTAAACACATGTTTGTGACTTATTTATTGACTCACCCTCGTATTGCAGTTTCACCGAGCGAGTTGACTGTGCGGTTAGGGGCGCGAAGCTGTGAACTTGCATTCGGAAGATAGTGGGTTCGAAACTCATTGTCGGCAGCTCTGAAGATGACTTTCCGTGGTTTCCCATTTTCACACCAGGAAAATACTGGGGCTGTACCTTAATTTGTGCCACGGCCGCTTCCTTCCCAATCAGTAGCCCTTTCCTACCCCTCTTCGCCGTAAGACCTATCGGTGTTGGTGCGACGTCAAGCCAATTGTGTAAAGTATTGCAGTTTCAAATGCCTGTTCATATCGTGATCGTAGCCACAGTGCCTTCAGTTTTACTTGGAATGAGAAACACAGCGATGTGACTTTAATTTCAACTAACCGGGATTCGAGCCGCGGCCGCCTTGGCGAGAAGCCAGTGACGATGCCACTCGACTATCATACCTCAAAATATTTATCAATAATAGTATTTAAATTCTGAGATTTGTGCTGGACAAAGCGGAGGCGGGATAGGTTTTTCTCCGGGTATTCCGGTTTTCCCTGTCATATTTCATTCCAGCAACACTCTTCAATATCATTTCATTTCATCTGTCACTCATTAATCATTGCCCCAGAGGAGTGCGACAAGCTTCGGCAGCCGGCACAATTCCTATTCTCGCCACTAGATGGAACTTCCTTCATTCCATTTTTGACTGGAAAGGGCTGAGGATATTCATTTCATTTGCACAATAGCGGTGACAAGTAGGCATGTCACATGTTTCCATACTTAAATTCAAACAGTCGTTGGAAAAGAACGGAAAATGGGAGATACTATACAGCTTAGAAAGCCGTGTGAGCTGGAGGCTAGTTGCTGAAAGATCGGTGTATAGTGCGTGTTACTCGTATCAATCCTCATCCAGCGTATATTCAAACAGAACCCTTTTTTCTTCTGGAAATTTAATTGTGAATGGCTTGCTGTTCAGGAAATAATTTATAGGCATCAAAACTACTTAGGAATGAGGTTTCTTCCTTATACTGAGGACAATATGGATATGGTTCTCTATGACTGAGAGATATTTAAATATTTTCAGTTGTAACAATAACTTCTGTCATCTCGTCAGTAAAACCCGAACTAGGGAAAACAGCGGTGAAAGCAATATTATATGGGCGTCATCGTCCGAAAACATCTTGAGAAGTGAAAAGAAGTAAGAAAATGTGTTACTGACGATTGCTACTTCAGTGGCCAATCTTAATGCCATTTGTCGCTGATCATTTTGGTATGAACACTCCGTTAGGCTGAAGACTTGATTAAGTAACCGTATCTAGGACTCGAACTCAAAACCTTCAAACTTTGTACGGGCATGCCACTCGATTCTGTTGGGACAGTCAAGCTTTTACAGAAGTTAACCACAGAAGAATCAGTCCAGCTTCAAGGTCAAGAAAGCACAATCATGTTGATATGGTTGGAAGTATGTTTAGTTCGCACGCGCGATATTAACTGCGAATGGAAAACCTAGTTCATAGGAGAACTATTGTAAGTTTATCTTTGTGATGTGCGAGAAGTATCTGTTTCTGAAAAGGAAAGCGATCTGTAGAAGATGCGAGTTACAATTCACGAGGTGTTCATCGACGGATTTCATAAAATGATCAAAGGAAACTTTGCATTGCATGAAGAACGAATTACTGCACGAATCACAAAAGTTAACCCTATGTAGTTCAAAAACCAACTCTTTCGGTGGGGTAAAGCATTCAGGATTAGTTTAGCCTGGTGATGCAATAGGGCCTATGCATTCTTCAAGAGTAGTTACACATCTAAGCGTTCACAACGGACCATTAGTGTTGTATTGCCCTTAATAAATTAATATATATTACATACATTTTCATAATAGATTACCATCTCCTTCAGTGTTCTTCTGAAAGCAGCTAAGAATTCAAGATGCCTCCAGAAAACTCCATTTGTTACTATTATTGAACCTCTTCTGCTCTTCTATATCTTACCTTGAAATCTATAAACACGGAGTACACTAATCGCCTCTCATATCTCTCGTATTTCTCACCCTCTACGGCTGAGTTTAATACCTTGTGTAACCTAAATTCCTTCATCCGTCTCATGTATATGTCTTTTCACGAGAGTTTAATCCTGATGTAACATGGTATGTCCACGCCTCTGCCAAAGAAAGAGTTGTGATTCCCTGAGCGTGTAGTACCGACCTCCACCCCGTCAACGTCCCGTGTTCGGACGTATAGGGCTGCGCATCGCATACGACAACAGTGCGAAGATCTGAACTTCTGAATAAACCTGGATTCTGTTCACTTAGTTTATTGAACACATTCACGATGCACTGCCTATGGTCACTTCTGAGTGGTTTCCCTCTTTTGTGCTTCACTACACGCGATGCTCCTACCTCTTGCTCCATTTCTCTCACTATGAATACTGACACTGACTGTTGCAAGATGCAGCACCTCAGCTCCACGCTGTACAGCTTGGGACTTTCCCTCACTACGAGAAGACTTCCTGTATTACACCACGCCTTGTGTCTTCATTTCTCGTTATTTAATCACTATTTTATTAAAACAAAACCATATATATATATATACCTGTATATATGACAACCATATTTTAAGTTGATTACGTACTCTTCCAAACTCTCTAAATGTAATACACTAAAATGCAATAAAATTGATGCGACGCACTACTTTTCTTCGAGCTCACATACAGTCGAGTGAGTGCGACGTCTGCTTCTCCAATCAACTACATCCATGTCCACGTGCGTAGGCAAGGTGCTCCGCCTATTTGTTTACATCAGGATTAAACTCTCGTGAAAAGCGGTATAGCATGTACACACATCGAGTGTGTTCATTTCTAAATTATTATTTCTTCAAAGCAAATGCTATCCTGCCATTGTTTCCACATTTTTGTACTTACTATTATTCTCACAACTTTTATGTCTGCTACCTCAAAACCAGCCTCAACCCGGAAGAATTTGGATGATAAAATCCGTTCAAATCCCAGGAAATCACATCGAATTTTCCTGCTCAGTCTTTACAACCAAGTCAAAATGGTTCCATGTAATTGTGAATTCTGCACTGCCAGTTTCCGACTTTCGGTAAGTAATTTAAGCGTTCAAACACAAGAAACGGTAGAGAAAACATACTTCTCTCATCTCTGTAATTATCTTGAATCAAGAATATAATTAGCGATGACTCCATGAATTTGGTAAGCCTCCATTTTTGAGATTTCGCTAATCAGTTATCAGTAACTCTATGTTGAAAACAAATGTTCAGAAATAACTTACTTAGCTGATGTAGACACTGCCTTGGAGGCAGTGAGATAATCACCAGATTCGTAACAATGTAAGCCATTGAGATTCAAGGCCATTGACACTAGCCCTTGCTATTTTCTGGTTTTTATTGCCTTGCAAATAAAGACGTTCTAAGAAACGATGCTCACATCATGACGGATACTTTGTTTGTTCTTCACTTGCTCACCTCTCAAATGCGTCTTCACTTCATTGCAGGAGGGAATGAACCTCGATGTTTTGTTACTTCCTTAAGGTTAACAAAATCTGACTTTAGATAACATATGAAAAGATAATAATAATGTTATTTGTTTTAATGTCCTTTCATCCACTGTAGATTTTTAAGCGACGCCATGCTGTCGAAACCCTGTGGCTCAGTCCGTTAAAATGGCGAAAGATAACGATACGGAAATTATCGCATTTACAGCGAGCAAAGGATAACTAACTTCGGGGCTCGTGACATGGCGGTTAGGCTCCCTAAAACAATCATCATCGTTATCATCGCCACTGAGGTCTACTCAAGAAAATCTATGATCTACATGACATATATAGACACAAGGAACCAGTTCAATAAAATAAAACAACTGAAATATAGATTACAGGATTAAATATTCTTGGTATGGAGCGTGACAGCTAAGTGACGTCACTTGGAGATTTTAGAAATGAAAAGTCACGTCTCTATGATTCTGATTCCATGTTGCTTTTACGTCGCACCGACCATGGGATAGGAAAGGGCTAGGAGTGGGAAGGAAGCAACCGAAGGGTCAATAAGGTAGAGCCCCAGCATTTGCCTGGTGTGAAAATGGGAAACCACAGAAATCCATCTTCAGGGCTACTGACAGTGGAGTTCGTACCCACTATCTCCCGAATGTAAACTCACAGCTGCGCGACCCTAACCGCAGGGTCACCTATCTCGGTCCGAATTCATCGTAAAACTGTAGTTCCTGTGTCTAGCACTCAATATATCAACATTCACGTAAAAACTACAAGCAAACTTGCAATTTCTTGATGACAGCATTTTACTTCTCCTTTAAATCTCTCCTTTACGTCATCTACAATTAGCTGTTGCAAGGTTATGAACAATAATTCACAAGGAAATTTCACTACTACCACTACTTTCATATGCCTTGCTTTAGGGGTTGGGTATGATTCCAAAATGCAACACTTCACACCAGTTACTTTGGTCACTTTTATGTTCATCAGGAAGTTTCGTAACGATTTTCGTCGGGAAGTCCGAAAGCTTCCTTTGTTAGATATGGCACAGTGAACTCACGAGAGATGCCTAAGGCTTCTCTACGAATTTAAACGTATGTAACTGCGGAAGTTTTAGAGATACAGGGGAATAAATTTGACAAATTTAACATTAATGAGATTGGACACTCCAGCTTCCCTGTGTATCTGGACCTTTGTTTACAGCCTGCCCGTTCTTCACCATCTTTCCTCCATTTCTCTTAAAAATCTATCCGTCACTATCGCAACGGATTATAGGGGTTACCGCCATGGGATAGGAAAGGGCTAATTTGAGGTAATGAAACAGGGAACACTGACCCTCACACAACACAGTCAAGATGGAAAGCAAGTCAGAATCCTACGTAACATATTGACATGGCCGCTTCTTTCCGAGTCCTAAGCACGATTGATTTCACCACTACAATCAAGAAATTAAGTATCTGGGGCCACACAAAATTTTTGCTAGTGGAAAACGCCGGACACTCCTTAGAAGCCGGTTTCGGTATTTCCAATGAAAAATTAAATGGCGTATGGCTTTTAATGCCGGGAGTGTCCGAGGACAAGTTCGGCTCGCCAGATGCAGGTTTTTGATTTGACTCCCGTAGGCGACCTGCGCGTCGTGATGAGGATGAAATGATGATGAAGACGACACATACATCCAGTCCCCGTGCCAGCGAAATTAACCAATTATGGTTAAAATTCCCGACCCTGCCGGGAACCCGGGACTCCTGTGACCAAAGGCCAGCACGCTAAGAAGGGAAGGTATCGGCGAACGCAGGCTACAAGCATCTCATATTCTTATAGAAAATCTGCAATATTATTTTCTTATAATGATATGAAAATACAGGCGAATCAATTCGATACAAAGGTAATTAACTGCGTAATTACGAGATAGTCCGCTTCTGTGGTGTAGTAGTTAGTGTGATTTAGCTGCCACGCCAGGAGGCCCGGGTTCGATTCCCTGCTCTGCCACGAAATTTGAAAAGTAGTACGATGGCTGGAACGGAGTCCACTCAGCCTCGGGAAGTCAACTGAGTAGAGGTGTTCGATTCCCACCTCAGTCATCCTCGAAGTGGTTTTCCGTGGCTTTCCAGTTCTTCTCCAGACAAACGCCGGGATGGTACCTAACTTAAGTCCACGCCACTTCCTTCCATCTTCCTTGTATACCCCTTCGAATATCCCCATCCCCGCACAAGGCCCCTGTTCAGCATAGCAGGTGAGACCACCTGGGTGAGGTACTTGTCTTCCCCAGTTGTATCCCTACGACCCAAAGTTTCACGCTCGAGGACGCTGCCTTTGAGGCGGAAGAGGTGGGATCCCTCGCTGAGTCTGAGGGAAAATCCAGCCCTGGAGGGTAAATGGGTTAAGAAAAAATTATGAGATTAAAAAAGCTGGGGGGTGGGGGAGGGAGATGGGACTTATCATGATCTTCGATTCATAGAAATCCATGTTTCGAGAAAATGAACTGCACGTATTTTTGGTAACATAACATGACAACATCAACATTTGTTCAGATATGTGGCCTGCAGATTACGAGTTGACGCATGGTCAGTGCGATGAATCCTCTCGACCGTTATTCTTTGCTGACCGGTGTCGTTATCTCACAGTCAGATAGCTCCTCAATTGTAATCACGTAAGTTGCAAATAATGTTATTTTGAAGAAATAACACACTTATGTTCGATCTTACGCACGTCGTTTTTTAGTGACATGGAGATACGCATTATTTCAACCCCGACCTCCGCAAGGGCTCGCCAACGTGAAAGGCAACCAGCAGGCCCTGAGCCGAGCCTCGCATTGCTTCCACTTGTGCAAGGCTCCTCTTGCTTGGCTTCCCTTGGTTAGCTGAACGACGGGAAGTCATTTCAAGGATGGCCAACATTGCTGTTCGAAGTTGCCTGTCTCGCCTATACAGACGCAAAGATCGGCAAAGTTCACACAAAGTACACGGGGCAGTTGATGAAGATCCCCTAAGAATAATATGATCCCTTTGTAAGAACATAGCATTCCTCCGTAGCTTAACGGTTAGCACTATTAGCTGCCGTCCTTGGAGGCCTGGGTTCGATTCCCGGTACTGGCAGAGATTTACGAATGGCAGGAGGGCTGGTATGTAGTTAGAATGGTACATGCAGCTCTCCTCTATTGGGGGTGTGTCTGAAAAGAACTGGACGAGGACACGAATTTACTTACTAATGGAAATAACCATTTCTATCTCCTAGTTGTATGTTCATTCTTCTTACACCAGTAGGCCTATATTGTATAACTTACAGATGATGTCCAGTGAACATTGCTATTGAGAAAAATATCACGACATTGTAATCTATTCAGGAAATATCATGGGAATGGTGCGAAAGCAAGTAGGTTATTTGATTTTCCTTTGCAGACAGTTCTCGAAGACCAAATTTAATCAAGAATGAAGCCACTCGCTGCCAGCGGGAAGTTGTTGTCCTCGTGCACTCGAAAAGTACGGTACTTCTTGTGGTGCTTTCTCCGTAGTACTCTGGCAGGACGCTTTGACAGGTGTCATGGCTTGGAGAAAGGCAGACTTACTGGTAGAATTTCGGATCGTGACATTTTTATTTATTCGTGTCAGAAGCACCTACAATGACTGAAGTTAATATGCTAATAATGTATAGTATGTACATGATACATGAATAATATAACATTGAACTGACAGTTCGTTTACACTATTGCCGTGCAGAAGTTAGCAACATCGATTGCTTTTGGTGTAGCACAAATCAGGTCTTCCAGAGTACATGATGTTGGACACTGACTACATTGGAGCAGGTGGGAGGGAGGACGTCTGCACTTCCCTGCATTCACACAGCGGTGACTCCGTGAAACCCCATTTCATTAAGTTATTCTTGCATTTAGTAACATCTGACCGTAATCTACTGAGCAATCTCCATGTGGTCCATTTCTCTGTATATCCAGCGGGAAGTTTTTCGCAGGGTGTGAGCCATCCCTCAGGGCTGTTAAACGTTGCGCGTCAGAGATCAGTTCGGGAATGCTGTGGTGTCCCGACCGACAAGAGCCTCTGTTGTTCTGAGGAAGCTGTTCCTTGATTTTAGTTCTGGTTGATATCCATGTAAAGAATGCGCTGGAGAAGTTTGCACCTGTACGTTTTGCGGCTACCTGTCTACGGATGTCAGGAGGTGCAAGACCAGCAAGCTTGTCAAGCGGAGTGCGCTCTAAGCGCCCGATGATGACCCGACAAGTATTATTAAGAGCAGCATCTACTAATTTGGCATGGCTAGATCGAGACCACACTGGGCTTGCATATTCTCCGGCAGAGTAACAGAGTGCAAGGGAAGATGTTCTTATAGTGGTAGGGTTAGCTCTCCATATTAACTTCCTTATAATGTTGTTTCTGGTTGCCACTTTTTGTTCGCCTCCTGTAAGTTAGAGCACGTTTGAGGGTGGTTTCTAGATATTTTGGAGTTGTGCAGTGTTCTAGTGTTATTCCTTCCCAGGTAATGTTAAGAGTTCTTGATGCCTGTCTGTTTTTAAGGTGGAAAGCGCAAGTCTTTGTTTTACTGGAATTTGGTCTTAGATGGTTTTGCCAATAATAGTCGGACAATTCTGTCAATGTCTTAGTAAGTGTCTGTTCAATGAGCTTGGGCAAGTATGGCACAATCATCTGCATAGATGGAACTCTGCGTTCCCTCAGGATGATGACTTACAACCTTCCTTTCTTCTGATTCTAGTCCTTATCCTCTGAAATCTGTGCCTACTAAATATCCAGCATTTTCCTTAAAGTGTTTGTTTGTTTGTTTGTTTGTTTGTTTGTTTGTTTGTTTGTTTACAATCTGCTTTGCGTCACATGGACACAGATAGGTCTTTCGGTGACGATGGAATAGGAGTGGGAAGGAAGCAACCGTGGCCTTAATTAGGATACAGCCCCAGCATTTGCCTGGTGTGAATATGTAAAACCACAGAAAACCATCTTTAGGGCTGCCGACACTGAGAGTCGAAACCACTACTGTATCTTCCGAATGCAAGCTGGTAGTTAGTGACTCAAACTGCGTGGCCATTTGCTCGTTCTTAAAAGTTCGTGTTTCAATTAACATTTTAGAACTTTTCCTACAGTTCTGTTTCTCATACGCCCGTATACTTCTTTTTGTTACCGGTTGAGATAGTCGTCAAATGTTCATGAGAAGTATCTGTAAACTGAACTCTAATGAACAGAGTAGATCGACATGTCAAATAGAGACACACATATTTCTGTATGTCTGGGAGCGGTAGGACCACTTATTTGCCTTTTTTGTGCCTATTTTAGCTTTCGTAGCCTATTTCTTAGTTTAATGCCTCTTTTTTTCGTTTTTTAACTTGCTGTGGATATTTTCTGCTGTTATATATTAAAATGAATCAATGGAAAGAAAATATATAATTCCAATGTACTGTATTAATAATAAAGAAAAAATCATTTTAACTTAATAGAGGGGGCCGATGACCTATGATGTCAGGCCCCTTAAAACAACAAACATCATCATAACTTAATAGATAGAAAATAACATTTACATAAACGATATTTTCACATTACACAAATCCCTACTGAAAGCTTCACAAGAGGGTCGCCTTGTCCCGTCCTTACTTTTTACAATTAAGTGCCGGTGGTGATTATTGTCTTAAGAGGAATAACAGCTTGGTAAACATCCTCTGTAACACTAATCAGAAGGAAAATGGAAGAGGTCCGGTATTTCGAAAAATGAAGATATCGGCAAAAGAAAGGGCAGAACCACGAAGAGCGTGACAATGAAAGACTCCCTAGGCCTCTCAAATTCAATACCGTCGGGATAGGAAAAGAACAAGAGTTGACCAAGGGAGGTCAGACAGGAGAGATAAGAGCGAGGAACCGGACACAAGTAAGTGGAAGCAACGTCAGACTCAGCTAGGGAAACCTTGCTCGCCAACCCACACTCTCCTGGTCCCCCTTTCAGTCGCCTACTCTTACGACAGACAGGGGATACCGTTGACGTTATTATATATTCCTCACCCACAGTATTAACATGTGATTCAGATGTGTGTTACGTAGCTTACATTGAAACATCTTTATTGTTTTATCGCCCATTTTTGTCATTATAAATGCCTATTTTAATTACTTTACTGCCTATTTCCTAAACGTTGAGTGCTCTTTGCCTGCCTATTTTAGCAAAATTAAATGCCTGAACTTCCGGACTCTACTAATGAGTAATTTGCTAAGAGAACTACGATGATAAAACACCATCAAGAGAGAGAGAATATATATATATATATATATGTGTGTGTGTGTGTGTGTGTGTGTGAGTGTGTTGAAATGTTCAAAAGGAAGGAAGGAAGGAAGATTTAACCTTTGTAGGAAATGTTGAGCAAAAGATCGGGCTAACTAGAATTTGGGAAGATTCAACAATATTCCAGAACAAAAAGACAATGAAAGGTAATAAAGGGCACTAATATTTCTCAGGAACCTGGACCATAAACTTCACATCGTGGAAAACAATCTGTATTTTCGAATTGTGGATACACACTTGGATGCTAAGAATACCATGAACGCAGCACCGAACAACAAGTCAGTCCAAGCTAATCTATAAATCATTCCGTCGATATTCTGATACATTTCCGGAAGAAACAGTGATATAGAAAAAACAATCATGCAGGGAAAGATCAATGGTAAACAACCGAATGAGAGGTGTCCACATCGTTGAGCAGAGCAGGTGAAGCCACTCAATGGGTATCTACAGAATGAGTGAAGTCATCATGCACGAGTAGCACAACCCAGAGAATTTTTTTTTTTTTTTTTTTTTTTTGCTATTTGCTTTACGTCGCACCGACGATATGTCTTGTGGCGACGATGGAATAGGAAAGGCCTAGGAATTGGAAGGAAGCGGCCGTGGCCTTAATTAAGGTACAGCCCCGGCATTTGCCTGGTGTGAAAATGGGAAACGATGGAAATTATCTTCAGGGCTGCCGACAGTGGGGCTCGAACCCACTATCTCCCGATTACTGGATACTGGCCGCACTTTAGCGACTGCAGCTATCGAGCTCGGTCTAGAGAAGTTCAATTCGCACCATCGAGGTGACTATGTTCTGAATAAAAGCAAAATAATTATACAAATAAAATGTATCTGCTTTCCTGTCATGTAACAGCCAGGAACTGAAGATTTATTATGAAATTGCCAATCTATAATACATGCCATCTATGCCTACTACAGTAGAATATATTACTGTAGATCAAACTTCGTCCGTATGTAGGGCTATATTACGTGATTTTCCTGATAACCTAACAAGGAAATTCTAAATAACTATTATTAAAATGAATATGTGAAAATTCCCGGCCAGTTAAGGGAATTTTATCTGGACCTGAGAGCTACTTCTAGGTCCACTCAGCCTACGTGAGAACAATTGAGGAGCTGTCTGACGGTGAAATAGCCTAGTGGCTTCATTCTAGGAAGTCAAAAATAACGACCGAGAGGATTCATCCCGCTCACCATGCGTCATCTCGTAAACTGCAGGTCTTCGTGCTGAGCAGCAGTCGCTTGTTTAGGCATTAATAATAATAATAATAATAATAATAATAATAATAATAATAATAATAATAATAATAATCTACGTAAGTGGCTCAGACGGTGGAGCGCTGGCCTTCTGAACCCAAGGTGGCCGGTTCGATGTCGGCTCAGTCTGCTGGTGTTTTAAGCTGCTTAGATACGTCAGTTCACCAGTTGGTAGATTTAGGGGCACGTAAAAGAATTTCTGCATAACCAAATTTTCGGCACTTCGGCGTTTCCGAAAACCGTCAAAATTACCGGTACATAAAACAAATAACTTTATCGGTATTATTATTATTATTATTATTATTATTATTATTATTATTAAGAAGCCTCCGTGGCTCAGACGGCAGCGCGTCGGCCTCTCACCGCTGGATACCGTGCTTCTAACCCTGGTCACTCCATGTGAGATTTGTGCTGGACAAAGCGGAGGCGAGACAGGTTTTTCTCCGGGAACTCCGGTTTTCCCTGTCATCTTTCATTCCAGCAACACTCTCCATTCTCATTTCATAGCATCTATTAGTCATTAATAAATCAGTTTGGGAGTGGCGACCCCATCGTACTAATAGCCTATATCTGCTTCATTCATTACATCCCTGACCCGGTCATTGACCGGAAAAACAGGTTGTAGGTTTTCATTCATTTTCATATTATTATTATTATTCATGGTGCCTCCGTGGCTCAGACGGCAGCGCGTCGGCCTCTCACCGCTGGATACCGTGGTTCAAATCCCGGTCACTCCATGTGAGATTTGTGCTGGACAAAGCGGAGGCGGGACAGGTTTTTCTCCGGGTACTCCGGTTTTCCCTGTCATCTTTCATTCCAGCAACACTCTTCATTATCATTTCATAGCATTTATCATTCATTAACAAATCACCTTGGGAGTGGCGACCCCATTGTAATAACAGCCTATACATGTTTCATTCATTACATCGCTGACCCGGTCAATGACTGGACAACAGGTTGTAGGTTTTCATTATTATTATTCATGACTTGGTGTGTAGTTCATTACATGCACATCTTCTGTTATGCAGGTAGCTAGTTCGAATCCCTGCACAGTTGGTTAGCATTACGTTTCCCTAAATGCGAGGGAGCTGTGTCATTAGATTGATACGTTAAACAACTGCTTTTCAGAATCAAATTCCGGTACTGCAGAGTTTCATTTGACTGACAGGCCTAATTATTTAAGTGACCTTGAACAAAAAATAACTAATGCTTTGATATGAACTACAGTCATATGGGGTGATTTTTTCTTCATTATTGGTTTTAGTTTGCACCGACTCACACAGATCTTATGACTACGGTGGGAGAGGACAGGGCTACGCCTGGGAAGGACGTGGCAATGGCCCTAATTCTTGCATGCGGGTTCGAACCCCACTGTCGGCAGTCCTGAAGATGGTTTTCCGTGGTTTCCCATTTTCACACCAGGCAAATGCTGGGGCTGTACCTTAATCAAGGCCACGGCCGCTTCCTTCCCAGTCCTAGCTCTTTCTTGTCCCATCGTCGCCATAAGACCTATCTGTGTCGATGCGACGTAAAGCCAATAGCAAAAAAAAAATTCTTGCATGAAAATGATAAACCACGGAAAATCATTTTCAGAGCTGCCAACAATGATGTTCCAACCCACTACTAACTCCCGAATGTAAGTCCACATTTACGTGACGCAAACCAAGCAGCCAACTCGCTCGGCGGGGATCTTTAATGGACCAATAAATTACTGACGAGACAATCTTAAATATCCGCCTCTGCCAGGATTAGGTCGAGCTACCTTCAGTATGAGAAGCGATTACTTGATCAACTGCTGTGCATAGTGCAGCCACGTTGAGAATGCTTCTATGGCACATTTCGAAAGGGGAAGCCGATATCGTCTACGGTAGTGGTAAGCTGCAGCCCGGTCCGTTCACCTGTGTGATGTACAGCCTTGGCAATGACCGCGGGCTGTGGCACAGTTTTAAGACCACTAGTGAGAGTCACTCTTCCCTTCATGACCTCCTTCCAGTCGTACACAACATACAGTGCTCGCTCTGACCGCAACAACTTACTTCACGATGAAGTAAACCTTTCCTCATGAACCGCCTTCTTTCAATGCTGGACAACAGGGAGAATGTTAAGTCCCACTGTCAGAGAATTGAGGCGCTGCAGGAGTTCAACTCCCAAATTATGCTGATTTAATATTCACTGGATTTTAGAGCACTCACTTTAGAGAATATCCCAATATAGTGTTTAACGACGCTCTAGTACTTGCAGGATTTTCGGCTACGTAAGGATGAAAAAGGGCTAGAATTGGAAAGGAAGTAGCTGTGGTTAGGTGCAGGGCCAACATTTACCTGGCTTGAAAATGGGGAAACCACGGGAAACCATCTTTAGAACTGTCAATGGTGGAGTTCGAACCCACCATCTCCAGGACGAAAGCTCACAGGTACTTGACCCGAACCCCACAGCCTTAATTCTCCCATAATCACAGTTATAGCCGAGATGGGAAGTACAACTATATAACTTGAACTCTGATCACCCCACTGTCGGCAGCCCTGAAGATGCTTTTCTCTTTCCATACCAAATGCTGGGGCTGTACTTTAATTAAGACTATGGTTGCTTCCTTTCAATCCTAACCCTTTCCCATCACATCGTGCCGTAAGGTGTTTGTGTCGGTGCGACGAAAACAAGGAAAAAGCTTTAATCAAGACAAGAAAGAGATCCATTTCCGTGAAGAATGAAGATACGTGCTAAAGAAATGGAAGGCGGTTTACCGTCGCACCAATACATCGAAGATTTTTGGCAACGCAAGGAAGGGAAATGGTAAAGATTGGGTAGGTGACCTTAAAGTAAGGCACAGCTCCAGCATTTGGCTTGTTTGAAAATGGGAAACTACGGACAACCATCTTCAGAGAAACGGAAGGGCCATGTGGAGCGTGGAAATGAGACTCCCCCAGATGTCGAAATCTTAACACCGTCGGGTTAGGAGAAGAACGAGAGTTTTTGCAGGAATAAGTGGCTCAGATTGTACAGCGCTGGTTTTCTGAACCAAAGTTGACGGGTTCGATTCCGGCCGAGTCCAGTGACATTTGAAGATTCTCAAATATCTGTACTTGTTATCATCACATCACTGCCTCACACTTGTCCACCGTCCCATTCCATGGCTAAGTGGTTAGCGTGCTGGCCTTTGGTCACAGGGGTCCCGGGTTCGATTCCCGGCAGGCTCGGGAATATTAATCATCATTGGTTAATTTTTCTGGCATGGGGGTTGGGTGTATGTGTCGTCTTCATCATCATTTCCCCTTCATCATGACGCGCAGGTCGCCTACGGGAGTCAAATCAAAAGACCTGCACCTGGCGAGCCGAACATGTCCTCGGACACTCCCGGCACTAAAAGCCATACGCCATTTTATTAACTTATATTTCGTTTTAATTCACAGAAACGAAAATTCCAGTTTGCAGATAGAATTTCAGAGAAAACATCATATGATTCGATCATGCAAGTATTTTGTTCTGAAATATTTAAATTGCCAGAACATATTTGGTTAGAAAGCCATTTAGAAACATAATACTCTTCAAATCCAGAAAAACTACTTATTCTTCTTTTTACGAACTCTCAAACTTAGTAATTTTAAAATTTGGCTGCAAGGAAGTAACATTTTTATTAGTGGCAAATACACTGAAGAATGCTAGTTTAATATTTCTTATTATTTCATCTTCTACCGTAATAGCCTTGACCAAAGAAAATTTTCTGAAAACTGACCAAATCAAATCTTCTGAAAAATTTCATATTCAAATTATTCATAGTCTGGCCGCGTGCCATGTATAGTGTTATTTATGTGCACTGATCGAGAGGTAATTAACTAGTTCAGTTTGCCCGCAAGCGGCCCATTTTATTATACAGTTCGTTCGCCCACATTTTAAGAAAGCGGCTGGTCGTGAGAGAGCGCAGAGATATAAGGCCAATGATATCCCTTCAGAATGAATCTAAAATACATGTTTTCATTTTTACAGCATTATGGCTTGGCTATTCATAGAGGGATACAACACTGAATTCTTTTTTCAATGAGCCCTTAATTGTCCTCGTTAATAAAGGATCTATAATGAATGATTTCTTCTTCTACTACTACTACTTCTGCGGCTTTTCCCACACTTGTGGGGTCGCGGGTGCGAACCGTGTCGAACGTGTGAATTTGCCCCTGTTTTACGGCCGGGTGCCCTTCCTGACACCAACCCTATATATGGAGGGATGTATAAATGAATTATACAATGTAATGTTATCATTTTATTGTCTGAGTTTATTACTACCGATAACAAACGCTCCTCCTGTTAGTCTTGGTCTCTTGTCAGAGGTTCTTGGCTCGGTTTCGGGCTAACTTAAGGATCATGTGACTGCAATATCTGCAGGTCTGGTTAGGCGATAATGGGCTATTTAAGACTCGTTGTCATTTCTTTTCCTGAGAGGAATATAAGATGTCCCAGCAGTCACTGTGGAGTGTAACAGTTTAGGCTTTCACGACCGGCGCGCCGACTCGATGAATATAGACCGCTAAACTGCCATGTGAGGAGACAGTTTTCCCGCACCCGGTACAATAACGTGTTCCTCTTCCATTATTTCAACATGAACATATTGTTATTCCCAGCAGTCGAAACTTTTAGAGTCTGCGCTGCAGAATCTGAGTGACTGAAATAGATTTAATTATTAGGAGAGTCGAGCTACAGCTTTAAATTATTGTAAACAATGTCATAACTTCTACAAACATTGCAAATAGCTTACTGTACAGCATCATCACTGTCTGACCGAGACCAGCCCAGAATCATTAGTTATGGTCAGGCGGAGACATGTAAAATACTGCTCCACGGGAAATTTTACGCCTACACGAGGCAAACCATATCATTGGAAGAGGAGCATCTCGTTCACCGGGTTCGGTAACCGTTAGAGGGGTAAACAATAATCTGGAGAGAGAACGGGCAGGGGAGCTCTCTGAACATCGGCACTCGTACTGCACACGGTGTTACAGATCGTAGATAGCCGGGCGGAGTTTCGGGACCTAAAGAAGGAATTCGACCGTGGTCGACGAAACTGGAAAATAATTCCTTTAGTTATAGGCCTATTCATCAAGCGCTCCTTTCTCTCTTGACCTTAATAGTTCAGTGCGTGTCTCGACCGGCCTTTTCTCTCAAAGAGTCCACCAGGAGCCCTGTGAAGCCCCTTATTACAGGGATACCTAGTTTTCGTTAGTGTCGTATTCGCGAAACATTGTACATAAAGCACATATAGTCTGTTTTAAGCCCCCCTTGCTAAAAACATCATAATGTTTTATACGAAATTTACATTTTAATATTAAATTCTTCCTTAGACGATAGTTTTGCTTTTTCTGCGGGAGTTTCGAATTTTTGCGCAACAGTTAACGAAGTATCATATTGCTCCCAGTGTACTGTACTGACGTAAAACGCGTATTTAATTTTTTCGAGTAGGGATGGTAATTGTAAAACAGTATATCTCATAGAATTATAATGTTCTCCACTCATAGATTTAATAAAAAATCGTTTCAGTGTAATTAAGAAATGTATGCAATTCCTTGTATTTTATAGTTTAAGTGCAGCATTAATTTTATGGTTTGTTGTCTAATACACCAGTTCCCCTATACAAGACGTAAGTAACAACCGTTTGTAACTACAACTATTGTTAAAAATTGAAAAACGAAAGCCTCAAGGTTCCCTTGATAGTTCAGATCTGTTGTGCTTGTAGAAATACGCAACATATTACACTATGAAGGTTGTAAAGATATTTTGCTTTTATGAGAAAACACCAAAGGTATGTTTTCTTAATACGAAATAATACCGAAATTAATCCCATTTTATACCAAAATACAAAAAAGGACGTCCACCTTTGTGGTGTGGTGGTTAGTGTGATTAACTACTACCCCCGGAGGCCAGGGTTCGATTCTCGGCTCTATCACGAAATTTGAAAAGTGGTACGAGGGCTGAAACGGGGTCAACTCAGCCTCGCGAGGACAACTGTATAAAGGGGGTTCGATTCCCACCTCAGCCATCTTCGAAATGTTTTCCCTTGGTTTTAAACGCACTTCTCCTCCAGGCAAATGCTGGGATGGTACCTAACTTAAGTCCACGGCCGCTTCCTTCCCTTTTCCTTGTCATTCCCTTCCAATCTTCCCATCTCCACAAGGCCCCTGTTCAGCATAGCAGGTGAGTCGCCTGGGCGAGGTACTGGTCCTCGAGGTACTGTATCCCCCGACCCAAAGTCTCACGTTCCAGTACATTGTTCTTGATACGGTAGAGGTGGGATCCCTCACTGAGTCCGAAGGAAAAACCAACCCTGGAGGGTAAAATGGTTAAGAAAGAAAGAAAGAAAGAAAGAAAAAAAGAACAGGATTCCTACTTATTAGTCGCTAAGCCACTGTGGCTCGAGTCCCAGTGTCCCCGTTCAACTTACTGAATGGTTGAGAACTGTATCTCAGTTTTCGAGGGCACCCAAGAACGTATTTAGAGGAAGTTCGAAGGGATCCAGACCTCAATTCTAAAATGTCTTTTGCCATTTTGTAAGTTCCATATATTCACGAATATTTCACGTTGCAAGCTCTACGCATAAACGCTGTCAGTATAAGCATACAGTATAACGACGCATAATTCATATTACCTCCTCTGAGAGCTTGAAATTCATTATTGACTCTCATTCATCATGCAGAGTAGGCTACTGATCATTTGTTAAGTTTAGCATATCCCACATCGTTCGCTAGTGGTTTAACGTCGCACCGACTCATATTTTTGGCGACTATATTATAGGATAGGATAGGATAGGATAGGATAGGATAGGATAGGATAGGATAGGATAGGATAGGATAGGACTAGGAAGGAAGCTACTGTGACCTGAAATGAGATACAGCCCCCCAGCGTTCGGCTGGTGTAAAAATCGGAAACGACGGGAAACCATCCCCAGGGCTGCTAATAGTGAGATTTGGG
This sequence comes from Anabrus simplex, assembly GCF_040414725.1. Classification (NCBI taxonomy): domain Eukaryota; kingdom Metazoa; phylum Arthropoda; class Insecta; order Orthoptera; family Tettigoniidae; genus Anabrus; species Anabrus simplex. The sequence continues at coordinate 160,344,700 of NC_090270.1, read as the reverse complement.
GTTTGAACCCACCACCTCTCGAATGCAAATAATAGCTAAATGCCCTGAACTGCGCAGCCACCTCGCTCGGTGTATCTCATATCTTTTCTATGGGATCTTAATCAGTGCTATGGGTCGATCAGTTCAAGATTTGTATTCATCAGGTAAGTGTTCTGTGGCTAAAGGTCGGAGTAGTGGTTCAGACGATAGAGAGCCGGCTTCAATCTCGGCTGAGTCCGGTGGTATTTGAAGGTGCTCAAATGCGCGAGCCTCGTGTCGGTAGATTTACCGAGACGTAAATGATCTCGTGTGAGAGAAAATTCCTGAAGCACGGCATCTCTGAAATCATAAAAGTAGTTAATGTAACGTAAAACTAATAACATTATTATTATTATTAAACCCTATTATTAGTATTATTATTTCGACTAGCTAATGCATTTGTATATAACCCGCGGTCCGTAGTAATATTTGCAAGTTGAATAGTATAGACTGATCATTTTTCAAAATAATTTTGGAACAAGATTAATATACAACAGCATTTTTTCCCAAATACTCTACCAAATTGTTTCCAACGCATAATTATGATTGCGAACTTTTATTTGTAAAGTATCAGAAAAGAAAGAAACCCCATCTGTTTTGATACCTAATAATCGCACACAAATTTTCTGTCTCTGTGGTGCATATTTGAAGATACAGTAATCTTTGTACTTGATGTTTTCCCTATGTTCTTTAGGTTTATCAAATTTGTAGGAATTAAATATAACACAGTTTTCGGTTTGCAGTTGTCGGTGTTTATGCGTTCTGTAGAGTTTGTTTTTGCTAATGGTTTAACACATCGAAGGTTTCGACGACGCAAGGATGGGAAAGTGCTAGGATTGGAAAGATAGCGGCCATAGGCTAAATTCCCACCAAGAATGCAAGCTCGCAGTTACACGACCCTAACAGCATGGCCTACTCATTCAGTAAGTTAATTTTTATATGTGAGGAAATTGGTACCTTTTACTAAAGTAAACAACAAAGTAGTGTGTTTAATTGTAATGAAACAGTTTCAGTGCATGAGAAATTTCATGAAGTGACATTACGACTCTAAAGGAGCGTCTCTGTATGGTAAATTCGAGGTCCAATTACGTAAAGACACAGTTTCTGAACTTTAATCTACATCCATTCAGTCCGAATCTCCGGCCAAAGCGAGCTACACAGTAGAGGAAATTATTGCAGAGAAATCTAAAAAAAAAAAAGAAAAACAAGAAAGCTTGTATGTTTACGTGATTGGGGGGACCGTGAGCACAGTGAGGTGACTTCCAGGCATGCGTGGAATCAGAACCATATAATGGGCGTGACTTTTCATTTGATTGATATTAGGCCTAAGGTATATATAATAACAAGAAAATGCATCATAAATTAAGCTTATCGAGACAGATTGCAGCTCTCTGTATTAAAATTTAGTGAAGAATACTGAAGGGACTAAAATACTGAGCGACACACTTTCATTTCTAGTCTCTAGCATTCGACGAAATTTGCGATGATAGCGAAACTTCGCACTTAGCTATTTTCTTAATGGAGTTGATAAATATTTCGTTGTACAGAAGGATTGGCTGCTCTTGTCCCTCTTAAAGGCACTACCATGATTTAATAAGGGGGGTCACTGAAACCTTGAATCAGCTTCGCTTGAAATATACAAGACTATCTGGTGTGACATCCGACGGGGCTCTCGTGCATTTGCAGATAAACGAAAAGAGTTACAGTAGTTATATCACTTCAAACGGAAGCAGTTAAAGTAGGAATATTTCGTTAATGCTGTATCACTGCTTAATACCCCCAGATAACTTTTCTAAACATATATCGTGTTCTGAAGGTCATCCTAAAAGTAGTGAATTTCATTCGTTCGCACAGTTTTTCAGCTTAAATAATTTCAGAATATTTAAAAAAAGTCTCAATTCAGAACTGGAAGATGTGTTTATTACAAAAACATTAGAACCCTCTACGGGTGGGAGCGATAGAACACATCCACGGTGCGCACTACCTGTCGTAGAGGCGACTGAAAGGGGTACACCAGGGGCTCTCAACTTGGGGGGCGTGGGTTTACTTTTACCTGCTTGTGCTGGGCTCGTCACTTTCATCTTTCCTATCCGGCCTGCCTTGGTCAACTCCTATTTGTTTCCGACCCCAATGGTGTTAAATTTGCGTGGCCCTTCCCCCTTTGCTTTGACGACATCTTCATTCTTTCACTTTCACGCCCTTCGTAGTCCTTTCTTTTGCAAACATTTTGACTCTTCAAAATTCGGACATCTTTCATGTTTCCTCTTATTAATGTTAAGGGAGGATGGTCGCTCAGTTGTACTTCATAAAACAATAATCACCACCACCTCCACCACTGACATAAGATGGCTGAGGCCTTGGCAAAATCCTGCAGTGACAGAGTGAACAGCAACTAAACACCGTTCGTTAAATTTTAATATTAAGGGAATCTAAACATCGAAGAGACAGTGATTGATTTTAGGGGAAAATCGACAAGATTTTCAGTCCCTCAGGAGGAGAGAAAAGCGCGAACAATATAGGAACAGAAAAGAATAATACATTAGGTTGTGCAAGAGTTTTGGGAGAAAGTTTGATCACAGGTCCGCCTTCTTGACGGTGAAGTTAATAAAAGTGATGAGGAACGCATGTAAAGGTCACACAACTTTCTTCAGTGTCCGTGTTGGTATTGCTCTGACAATGACCCCACTCTCACTGGAGAAGGTCGCTCAACAGAAGCTGTTTAACGATTTAGAAAGCTCGGTTTGTTAATGGAGATGAAGCAGAATAAACAATGCAATGCTCAACAGACAATTAGCGCCATAAATGATGCAGTTCGTGGCCCGTAAGGTGCTCACTTTCCAGCTCTACCAACAGGCTGAGGATCTGAAGCATTAACTATTAACTTCCAACCCAGGCGTCACGGTGTATGGGGATTTGGGGAACCTACCACCCCCCAAAAAAGCTAAATTGGGAACCGGGGAGTAAGCTATATTGACTTGAAAACAAACACGATCTTACGCACGATATTATTAAAAATACATTAACATTTCCTGTACTGAATGCAGTAGGCCTGCCGGCATTCAACTCTACAAAAAATAGTCGTGTAGGAGAGTAAAACTGAAATCCAATCAAACCCTCAACCAGCTTGGAGTAAACAAGTATTATTAATGTTAATTTCGTGTGGCTATTGCTAACCTGGTGCAGCCAATTTAGGGCAGACCCTCCGAAAAGAGTGTGCGGCATCTGCCGTGTAGGGCCTATAGGAAACTGCGTGTTGCAGGGTTGTTTAGAGCAGCACAAACATTCAATCCCAGAGCTACAAGAATTAACCATTTAAGATCAAAATACCTTGACCTGGCCGGGATTCGAGCTCGAGTTCCCGAGGACTGAATATCAAGACGCTGACCACTCAGCCATGGAACCGTACAACAAGAAGTGACAATGCCTTATTTTACATTAGGAACACGCTAAGCACAATGCATTTGGTACAAATGCTTTTGGTAGTTCTTTCGTGCACATATAATTAATTATTCACCCCTGAGTACTACAACATGAGAAATATAGATGTACCAGACGTCAAGACACAAGCTTTGATGTTTTTATGGGTGGGAGGAATAAGTCTAAACCTACGGAGGAAAATAAGGGTAAATGCGTTACTATTTCCATAACAATTAAGATCAGCAGGCTTAGTCGCTTTTCTAAGAAAATCCAGAATGAATTAATTGTCCTAAAGATATTGTAATATTAAAAATGGGGACATTATGGAAAGATAATTGTGTATTGGTTTAAGAAGAGAACTCTTGCTGATGCTGAAAGTAGTTAATAAAATCAAATATCCTAAAACTGATTGTCAATCACCATTGTTGCCAACAAAGAACAAATGCCTTTTTATTTGCTTATTCTTCCTCATACTCTTGAGGTCATTCCTCTTCTGCCAGTGCTATTCTGATAAGTAACATTTTGGTGAACTGTACAAAGTCAGTATGCGATTTGTTCGTTTTCCAGAGAGAGTGGGGATCTTTAAGTTGCCATCCTCATAATAAATAAGAAAAGGGAAGATCATTTTCCCCTCCCAGTAATCATAAGGCAGCAACGCCAGTGGCTTCCAGGATACAGTTATAATTCTTCAAACAGAATTTGAAGATTTTTTCAGGAAGAAATGCTATCCTATTAATTCATAATGGGATGTCCGAAAGCATCATTTCTATCATCCAGCGTGCTGTAAAAGTAGGATTGGCACTAGGAAAATAAAAAGGTTGCTCATATCAAACTTTGATTGTTTAATATTCAAAATTGTCAGCACTGAAAGTGGTAGAAGTGCATATAAACTATAGGGTTCGTGTCAGGAAGGGCCGTAAGAATGAGCCAAATTTACACACGTGTCGACCCCAAGAAAATTGCGAGAAAGAAGTGGATATAAATTCAGCATTCCCGATGGAGCGAGTTATACGGTACCGAGGCTCACGGCAGCTAAGTAGGCCTACGTGGAGCATGACCATTCATTCAGAAAGACAGGAAACGTCGTTAAATATTGAAAGCTCTTCACGGTCTAACAACCTGAAAGGTCGTTCTAGTATCTGGAGAATACTGGAGCTACCTTGAACAATCCAAAATACAGACTACACCCAAACGTAAGAGGATAACAAATAAACGCCATTTTGAATTGCTTACTTTTCCGTTCTACCAGCTTACCATAACAAATGACTGTGGAAGAGTAATAGAGGGGTGTGATTGCCGGCTTCTCACCTAGGCATACGCCCTTAAGGGAATGAGAGTTTTAGAAATGAAAAGTCACGTCCTTGTGGTTGGGATTCCATGTAAATTTGAACGCCCCGTTTCTATGATGACTTCAGATCAATATCCGCGTACGTCTATAAGCTTGCTTGTTTGGTTTGGTCTCTCAAAAGTTGTCCCTGACTGCAGGTTTTGAAATGGTGTTTTGGTATAGTTATCAAAATGAGTGGTTCTCAGTTCTCAGGTTTTGAAATGGTCTTTTGACGTAGTTATTAAAATCAGTGGTTCTCAATTCTCAGGTTCTGAAACAGTGTTTTGAAGTAGTTATTAAAATCAGTGGTTTTCAGTCCACCTTTTTAGCGTAACGGTTAGCTCTATTAGCCGCCGTCCTCAGAGGCCCAGGATCGATTCTCGGTACTACAGGAAATTTAAGAATGGCAGGGAAGCTGGTATGTCGTTTAAACGTACATGATGCAGCTCACCTCCATTGCGGATGTGTCTGAAAAAAGCTGCACCACCTCGGGGCTAGGACACGGGTTTACTTTGATGGTTATCAACCTGTGGAGGGCCAGGTTCACTTCCCTACACAGGCTATAGAAATTAAAATAAGTTTAAATACATTAGATGTTAAATTCAAAAGAGATTTAAAGATAATAAATAGGAAAGAATGTGATGAATAAAAACTTTAATTATATTTAATTTTAAATGATTAATACATTATTATCTCTACCGGCAATTTAGTAGGCGAGTTGGTCAAGGGGTTAGGGTCACGCAGCTGTGAGCTTGAATTCGGGAGACAGTGGTTTCGAACCCCACTGTAGGCAGCTCTGAAGATGGTTTTCCGTGTTTTCCCATTTTCACACCAGGCAAATGCTGCAGCTGTTCCTTAATTAAGGCTACGGCCGCTTCCTTACCACCCTTTCCCCTTCACTATCGCATTGTCGCCATAAGACCTATCTGTGTCGGTGCGACGTAAAGTACATGAAAGAAACACCGCCGGCAATGAACAAAATTTATCTTCCGAATACAACGTTGGTCACATCGCGTTTGAAAGCAGCGTGTATTTAGTAAAAGAAAGCTGCCAAGTATCTTGGACAAAAACATAAAAGTAAACTAAATAACAATGTCAACTATACTGTACTTCTGTTCTGATAAAGACATTAGGCTGGGGATGGGGTCTGACAACATTTTCTCCTGTGAGGGAAAGAAGGCAAATATAAACTGTTGGACAAATATGGGCCTACATCCGTATAACATTGATTTTGTGCGACACCCTTGAAGATATACTCTTAATACTACAGTGCTGGCAAAAAGTTCAAGGACACCTGTCAAAAGCAGATAATCATGTACAGGCCTTAAACATTGTGCTAACATACATTTTTTTGGCACTGGAGCTGAAAGTGCAGCAGAAATGCCACGCATTAATGAAAACCAGAGGTCTCTATCTCCACCCATTCCCAATTTAAGGTAGTTTTTGTAAGTTATGGCATGCTTAAAAAAGTCATATATTTATAACAAAATAAATAATAACTTGAAAACGGTTTGAGCCAGTTTTCTGAATTTTGTTATACAAGCAGGTGTACCAGGTAGACATCAACCAGTTATTACTAAGTCATTTAAAAATGTGTATTAAAATTTTAGGGGTGTTGAATGTTTGCTGAATTTTATGAAAAAGAGATAAAATGTAGGAAGAAGAAAAATAATTTTGAATTTCCCTCCATATGATGGCCATGTAGCTATCTTCCTAACATCTCTCCTTGGGTCACTGCAGTGTGCTAGAAAGTATTTGGCTACATGCCATCATATGGAGGGAAATTCAAAATTATTTTTCTTCTTCCTATATTTTATCTCTTGTTCATAAAATTCGGCAAACATTCAACACCCCTAAAATTTTAATACACATTTTTAAAATGACTTTTAGTAATAACTGGTTGATTTCTACCTGGTACACCTGCTTGTATAACAAAATTCAGAAGACTGGCTCAAACCGTTTTCAAGTTATTATTTATTTTGTTATAAACATATGACTTTTTTAAGCATGCCTTAACTTACAAAAACTACCTTAAATTGGAAATGGGTGGAGCTAGAGACCTCTGGTTTTCATTAATGCGTGGCATTTCTGCTGTACTTTTAGCTCCAGTGCCAAAAAATGTATGTTAGCACAATGTTTAAGGCCTGTACATGATTATCTGGTTTTGACAGGTGTCCTTAAACTTTTTGCCAGCACTGTATATCTCATCGTCGAACTTCTTGGGTGAATGGTCGGTTCAAAGGTCCGCGGGTCGGCTAAGTCGGAGATTTTAACTGCGGTTCGGGGACTCTTCGTCTTAATTTACATACAACTCATCATACTATCAACTACCACGGAAGCACGCTATAGTGAATGCATTCCTCTTCATAGGATTAGTAGCAGGAAAAGCAGACTGCAGAAGATATCGGGTGAGATCAGCAAAAAATTCTCAGATGGAATTCATTATTTCTCCTCAAAGGCTTTCGATTTTAGAGGAACGAGGGGAAAGCGAGCTTGGTATGGCAATCACGGAGACTCTAGATGAGTTCGGCATTGCTTCCACTTACTTGCGCCCATCTCCTCTCTTTAATATTGCATATCTGTTCTTTCTTGGCCGACTGTTATTCTCCTCTGACATATACGGTGTCTGCCATTTTCACGCCTTTTAATGCGACTTCCTTTTCTTTGAACAGTATCTTTATTCCTCTTTGTCGAGGCTCTTCCAGTTTTCCTTATAACTGTTAATAGGGATAATTTTGTTGTTTTTCCTGATAAATAACTAATCCCACCACTCAGTAATAATAATAATAATAATAATAATAATAATAATAATAATAATAATAATAATAATAATAATAATAATAATAATAATAATAATAATAATAATAAGTCTTGCGCTTTGGCTGAATGATCAGTTTCTTGTTTCAACAATGAAATCGTTACTTCTTCTTTTGGTGCCATCTCTTGACAGGAAGTTAGTGACCGTCACGGAGTATTTCCCGTACGTATCAGGGTAACCGTACCGTGTACACCAAATCACTGTCTGAGGATAATGATTTCCACCCTCTGTGAGTGGGGGCGACTCTCAACTGAGGAGCGTGAGTTGGCGACCACGTCACCCCTAGTGTGCCAGGGTCCTCGCTTTCGTCCTTCCTATTTGCCCTCCACTGATTATTTCTTGTGCTCTTCCCACCCCGGTTGCATTATGTTTGTGACCTTCTTTTCCTTTTGTCGATACCCTCATTCTTCCATTGTTTCCTCTGATTGGTGTTAAGGGAGTATGGTTTCACACTAGTACTTCCCCTTAAAAGAAAAATCACCACCACCACCACACGATTCCTTTGTTATATGATCAGTTCTCTCAGGCTTATTTCGAATGTTGAGAACGGAATAGGTTGCTTTCCTGAGTTTTGTGAGGATTAGGACTTCGCATGATTTCGCGGCACAACAAAGTATGACGAAATTAACAAGACTTGATATGATGTTTTTATTTTGCTATTTCAGTTTTAACAACTTGATGGTGTTTTTCACTTCTGTCCCATTATGACTCATACCTTGGACTATCGCCTAGAATCGTCTTTCTTCTTCTTTTGCTACCGCTTTTTCCCACACCTGTGGGGTCGAGTAGCACGGGTGGATTTGGCCATGTTTTACGGCCGGATGCCCTTCCTGCCGCCAACCCTATATGGAGGGATGTAATCACTATTGCGTGTTTCTGTGGTGGTTGCTAGTGTGGTATGTTGTCTGAATATGATGAGGAGAGTGTTAGGACGGACACATACACCCAGTCCCCGAGCCAGAATAATTAATCAGAATTGATTAAAATTCCCGACCCGGTCGGAAATCGAATCCGGGACCGTCTGAACCGAAGGCCAGTACGCTGACCATTCAGCCAAAGAGTCGGACGTCACCTAGAATCATCTTGTGGTAAATATTTCTGATTGGGTGAGAAATCGTAGAAAACACCTGATTTAAAAAAGTATTATTATTATTATTATTATTATTATTATTATTATGCGGAAAACCATCTTTAGGGCTGTCAATGGTGGGATTCGAACCCACCGTCCCCCAAATGCAAGAGCACAGCTACCTGACGCAAACCACGTAGCCAACTCGCTCGGTTTTAACAAAATTAACTTTAGAGGTGTACAAAACTCTTGTACTCACACTGTGCTTCTACATCCAGATATGGTTAGTGCAAGTACCTCATTATGACTTGCAGTATCTTCTGCGAGCACACATTCCATTTGGTGGACGGAACTCTTGACTACTGAAATGCTAGGAGTGAGAGTGTTAAGATACCTTCTTTCACTTAAGCAGCTCAATCGGTTTCACTTTCAGTACCACTGAGGGAGAGAGTTAGTGAACGTTTACAAAACCCAGAGTCATGCCCTGTAGACTGTGACAACTTTGGTCACCCACATTTACACAATGCTGCCATCATCTTCACGTCTCTTTAACATGTTACACAACTGACATGCTCTAGATGATTCCTCTGTGGATTTCTGCAAGTAGCCTACATCATCTCAGTGCACACAGTGTTCAAGGACGCGAGCTCGCGCAATTACGTGGGGATGATGTCAGAACGTAACATAAATAGTGTTTGTCTGGGTTTTGTCTTGTGTGACAAGGTTATTATGGTTTGTATACGAACATTGCGAAAGAGCATTTGGCATTATTAAACCACCTGAAGGAACAAACTACAAGAGATAGAAATGAGCGTCCTAATTCTGGCACCACGTAGTTCTGTGTGCCGATATTTTCAGATTGAGCAGCTTAATCAAGAGAGCATGAATTTAAAACAAAAAATCAGGGCTGTAGAAACACAGGCCATTGCATCTGAACAGTATTCCAGGAGGAAAACTGTATAAATGGATGGAGTCCCGGATTTCAGTCATGAAGATATCTTGGACACAGTAAATAAGGTGGGAAAGGCACTCGATCTACAATCTGTGACAATTAAGTGCGGTGAATGAAATCAGAACGGTCGATCCGGCATCACTGGCGACACACAACGGTGCACCTGCGTAGCAGCAGGTTTTGACCACCTGCTCCCAACGTTATTCAGTTGAGCATCGTGTGTGCGCCGTGTAACACCTGTTTGACACAGTGCGTGTTTAGTGCGTTGGTTCTGAACTGCGAACAAGAACATGAACGACCAGAAGATCAATGTACAGTTTTGTTTTAAGCTTGGCAAGCCACCGAAAGAAACGCATGCGATGCTGGTACGTGTTTATGAAGATCAAGTACTGTCCTTGAAGTGTGTGTACGAGTGGTTCGCCCGTTTTCTAGGAGACCGGGAAAGTGTTTCTGACAACCCCTGTAGCGGAAGACCGGCGACCGCCGTCAGTGACGAAAACATTGAGAAGGTGAGGACTTTAATCACGAACGATCGGCGATTAACTGTGTGCATGGTAATGAATGAACTGCAGATTAACCGTGAATCTGTGCGACAAATCGTTACCCAGAAGTTAGGGAAGAGGAAAACGTGTTCTCATCTTGTGCCACATCACTTGACTGACGATCAGAAGCAGGTACGTTTACAGGCTTCACAGGATTTTGTCGAAACGGCGGATGCGACACCAAATTTCTTGAACTGTATTGTCACTGAGGATGAAACCTGCTGTCTCAGGTACGACCCTGAAACGAAACGGCAAAGCATGGAATGGCGTTCTCCGAGTTCCCCTCGTCGGAAAAAGGTCAGAGCCGAAAAGTCACGCATCAAACTCGCTTTGAAAGGAAAGAGATTTGACTATATTCCTGACATCCAACGAAACGTGAGGAGGCTTTTGAACACCATCCCAAAGGAAGCCTTCCTGCAAAGTTTTCAGGACATATATCGCCAATCTCAGCAGTGCACAGTTATGGGAGGGAACTATTTCGAAGGACAGTAAGGTCACTGTCGTGCATTGTTCATCTACCTTGATAGTACAGGACTATTCACCGAACTTTATTGTCACAGTTTGTAGATAGCAACCATCATTGATCTACATTTAGGGCTGTCACCCAAATGGCAGATTCTCTATCAATTGTTTAACTAGTTTTTCTTAATGATTTCAAAGTACATGAACATTTCTCTTGATAAATCATTGTTATCCCTAATTCCTTTCCCATAAATTAATATTTAGCCTAATTCGTCCCCTAGAATTCCAAGGTTATCTTTATATTGTAATTTTCCTACTTTTAAGAGCTCCACTCAAGCTTATCCGTCTATCAACGTCATTTCACGCCATTTCTCCACTGATAGCCCGAAACAATCTCTTAGTCGAGCAGCTCGTCTCTTTACTCCATCCATCCCAAAACTTGCAACATGTTCGTAATACTACTCTTTTGTCAAAATCACCCAGAACAAATTGAGCTTCTTTCCTTTGGATCTATTCCAGTTCTCGCATCTGGGTCCCATACACTGGAACCATACTCCGATTGGGGTCTCACCGGGGACTTATACGCCCTCTCCTTTACATCCTCACTACAACCCCTAAAATCTGTCATAACCTTATCAAGAGATCTGAAACATTCTTGTAGTGTTTGGAGTGGTGGATTTATCGCTAAGATGCCTTGGTCCCAGACTTTTTTTGATCGGATTCAAGTCGGAACTTTAGGATGGCCACTCCATTCGTTGCATGTGGTGCTCTTGTAGGAATCTCCGAACGGTGTTGGCATCATGCGTTTTAGCATTATCAAGCACGCGAGGAATCACATGTTGTACTAAGATATCGTAAATATACCACCGGGCAATTAAGATTCCATTGCGAATGATCAAGAGATCGATATTCGTGTCAAGACTTATGCCTGCCCACACCATAACAGATCCAGCTTCATAAGTAACGGTAGATTATACAACTGTCGGATGAAATAGCTTCCCACGTCTTCTGCAGACTCGCAGACGATAATGTGAAAGATATAAGATGAAACGGGATTCATCTAACAACTGACACCTCCTAAACATCCAGATGGCAGTGAAGCCCTCTGTTATGTAAGCAAGACATGATATTGTCTTCGCTGCCAGTGCAGATGATCTTTAGCAAACTACAGTATCCAGCCACAATGATATCTGTCCAGTGCAAGTACTTGAACGAGTTGTCAGAATCTTAAATTGTCCTCTCGAAGCCTGTTTCTGACTGTTTCGTCACTAACTAGTTCTGCAGAAGTCTACTGTAGGTTAATCTGTGGTTCTCGTGATGTAACTTGGCGCTTTCGGAGAGCTTCTAGACGCACAAAACGATCCTGTCCTGGGGTTTTTCTTTGGCGCCTCGTGCCAGGGCGCCATACAACACTTCCAGTCTCCTGGAAACGTTTTCACAGATACCAAATCGTATTCTGAGCAACCCCTAATATTCTGACAATGTATCTCTGTGAATAAACTTCTTGAAGCACCGTAAGTGCACGAGTGGCTTCCTTCGACGACAACTGCTTCCTCCGTTTCTCATCTCGATCCACACGATCAGCCATGACTTGTAAACACTCTACTCCACACAGCTAAGCTTCACACACAAGTTGAATGGAAACACTCGCACTTTTCAACAGACACTGACACCTCCCAAACTAGTGAAGCCCTCTGTTATGTAAGCAGGACATGATATTGTCACAATACTCCAATTCCCATCCCACTGCAGATTTGTACATTGTAGTTAGGAACATCTAAAGATGTGGCCAAATTTCTGTTTTAAGCAGTGTTGTACAAATAATGCGAAAATCAACAGAATTATATATAATGAACAGTAAAAGAATAAAAAAATATTTAATACGGATTAAATAGAACAGTAAAAGTACTCGTAACACAATGAAGAATGCTAATAAATCACCACGATAGCTATAAAACATAGTACAGGTAGTGCAATAGTCGCCCGTTTGTTAAAATTAAATCGCAAATATTATTCAGTAATGTTAGTAATAAGGAAAAAAGGGACATGTAAAATAATAAAGTCGAACAAACAGACAATATAAATGTTGTTTCAGTGTCAATATGTAGTTTATACGAATATATCATATGCTACTTCACAGTTGGTTAGTTTTACAGAGAAAACATCTTCACTGAATATTCATTATAAAGTTTTAGAATCTTGTATGTGGAGATCTTATGCAGCACTTCTTAATGTAAAATAGATGGACATTTAAATATGTCAGACTGTTGAAGAAATGAGGATGATGTACTACCAAGTAATGTTCAATAATTTTATCAGACAAAATTTCAAACAAAAACAGCATCATAGGCATCTTTGTTCCAATATTTTGATACTGTTAAAATTGTGAAAGGGGCTGCCTGGCCGAGGCGGTAAAGGCGTGCTCGGTTCGCCCGGAAGGACGTGGGTTCGAATCCCCGTCAGGAAGTCGTAAGCTTTAAGAAACGAGATTTCCACTCCCGGAGGTGCACTCAGCCTACACCAAAAATGAGTACCAGGTTAATTCCTGGGGGCAAAGGCGGCCGGATGTAGAGCTAACCACTCTACCCATCACGTGTCAAGGTTAACAACGGTGTAAGCCTTTACCTTCACTTTACCTTCCACTCCTCCAAGGGCCTTCATGGCCTGTACGGAGGTGACTGTGCTTTGCTTTGCAAAAATTGTGAATCAAGTTTTGGGTAAATCTGTAACAATTTTAGTGCGTATACTTTATGCGTATACTTTACTGTGTGAAAAATGAAGATTGCTGATTTTCTCTGGTAAAAGTAATAAGCCCGAAACCTTCAATCTTGAGTGTAATCACGAAGTTTTGTCCGTCAAAGCAACAATCACCACCTCCGTCATATCCGAACGAATTAACCATTTCGAAAATCTCTATGCTTTGACGGTGCTTTGAGTTGTGGTTACCTTGATAAAATGCTGGTGACGATATAATTGTACTATCACTTCCTATACTGTGAAGAATTATCGTCATAATGCTGAAGCTTGCCCTACATGCTGTAGGAACCACCTGGTTTTGATCAGCCCCGAGCAATTTAGACGACCGTCAACGGATACCGACCTGCTTATGGAAGAGATGCGTGGATGCCCTGCTTAATCGGAGGGCGGGTGATATCCTCACTACAACGTGAACATGATGCTGAAAAGCAAACAGTTCAATATATATAATAGTGACAGAAGTCAGACAGAAACTGGGCAGAGGGACCTATGACCTTATATGTTTGCCCATTTAAACAACAAGGATCATCAGAGTCTGCAGAGATTTCCCGACTGTGATAGCTAGTGCAGTGGATTACGTAAACACTCTAGATGGCTGTGTATGTTACTGTAAAACTGACAAATCTGGGCATTATACATAGACTAATAGTCGGACATTATTCATACTTACAAATATAATCGATTAATTTTGTTCGAATGTTCCATATTCAATCATATTTACCAGATATTATCACTAATCTCCATTTTTTTATGGAAAATATAACATACTAGAAATTACCCGCGGCTTCGTTCGCGTGGATTTCGTAATTTGATCAAAGTAATCGTTCCTTGGCATTGTACTAAGACATCATCTGAAAATTCCTAAAGTATAAAAACTCACCCAAAAATTGAGTTTCATTTACCTCAGATATTCTTTGTAAACCATGTTTGTGGTATTACCCTAGAACATAGAACTGTACATCTGAAAAACAGTCTTCTCTCAAGTCGAAAAAATAAATACATGTTTCTTTATTTTTAAAGGAGATTCCAAATACCTATTCCCACATCTGTAACATCTTCAGCTGTTTATATATACATAGGTATCGCCTTAAAAAGGATCTAACCCCTTAAACAGTCCTTCCCCCATCCGCACCCCCACCCTCACCCCCATCTAAGTGTATTTTCCGAAAACAAAAATACATATTTCTTTATTTTTAAAGGAGATTCCAAGTACTAATTTTCACGTCTGTAACATCTTTAGTTTTTGAGATACAAGTATCGTCGTGCAAAGCATTCAACTAATTTTTCAATTAATTCACCCCCTTAAGTGGATTTTCCAAAGACAAAAGATTGCGTGCTTCTTTACTTTGAAAGAAAATTCCAAATACAAATGTTCATGTCTGTATCATCTTCAGTTTTTGAGATATAAGTATCCTCATGAAAATAATTCAACTTCTTTTTCACTCCACCCCCGACCGTTAAGTTGTTTTCCCCCACCCAAAAAATGCGTGTTTCATTATTTTTAAAGGAGATTTCAAATACCAATTTCCACGTCTGTAACCTTCAGTTTTAAGATATAAATTTCTCCAGAAAAAGAATTAATTTTTTACTTCATTTCACTCTCCCCACTTAAGTGAATTTTCCAGAAACAAACAGTACCCGTTTCCTTAAAAGAGCTTCCAGATACGAATTAATAATAATGCTATTTATTTAACGTCCCACAAACTACTTTTTACGGTTTTCGGAGATGCCGAGGTGCCGGAATTTAGTCCCGCAGGAGTTCTTTTACGTGCCAGTAAATCTACCGACACGAGGCTGACGTATTTGAGCACCTTCAAATACCACCGGACTGAGCCAGGATCGAACCTGCCAAGTTGGGGTCAGAAGGTCAGCGCCTCAACCGTCTGAGCTACTCAGCCTGGCAGAGATACGAATTATCACGACTGTAAAGCTGAAGGAATTCATCTCCGTTTTCATCCCCCCGCCCTACCTAGTTGATTCCCCACCCAAAATGCGTGTTTCTTTATTTTTAAAGGAGATTCCAAATACCAGTTTTCACGTTTGGAACATTTTTAGACTTTTTTGTATGTATATAAATAATATACAAATAATTCAACTAATTTTTCAATTATTTCACCCCCTTCCCCGTTAAGGGGTTTTTCCGAAAACAAAAGAATACGTATTTCCTCATTTTTAAAGGAGATTCCAAATACCAATTTTCTCGTCTGCAACATGTTACGTTTTTGAAATGTACTGTAGATATACTAATTTTAACAATTCACCCTCGTTTTTCAGTTCCCCTTAAGAGGATTTTCCAAAAAAAAAAAAAGTATTTATGTTTCTTTACTTTTACGGGAAATTCCAAATACCAGTTTTCAAATCTGTAATATGTTACGTGTCTGAGATAATTTGCAGATATAATCTTTTTAAAAATTCGCCCTGTTTGTCACTCCTGTTCACCCCCTATTATTTGGATTATCCAAAATCCAAAAAAAGGTTTTCTTTATTTTCAAAGGAGATTACAAATACCAATTTTCATGACTGTAACATCTTCAGTTTTTGAGATATGTCTCCTCATAAAAGGTGTTCAACTCCTTTTCCCCCTTTTTTCACCCCCCTTAATGGGATTTTACGAAAACAAAAAGATCGTGTTTCCTTATTTTTAAAGAAGATTCCAAATACCAATTTTTACGTCTATAAACTTTTCAGTGAATCTGTGAGGTGGTGGTGGTAGTGGTGATTTCTGTTTTAAGAGGAAGTACAACTAGGCAACCTCATCTACACTGATTCTGTGACTCTAATATTATCTGTAGTGTACTGTAATTGTAATAATTGACATACGTTTCTTAATAATAATAACAATAATAATAATAATAGCTAGAAACAAGCAGAAGAACGTTTAATTAAGTTAATACTACAAGTTAATACAATTTATATCCAGTGGTCTTCGAAACGAAGTTGGTTTTAGTAACCAAGACGTGATACAGGAAGTGTGGAAGGAAACGTACAATGGCATGTATTGTACGATGAGATAGTGAAAGTGCACAGGCTCATGACTTAACTCACGCATTTCATACACATTCATGCAACAGCCATAAACATTCAGTTCCTCATGAGATACATACACACCTCATAAAACTCTTTATTATTAACATCGCAATTTATGAAACTCTACCAGCAACCTTGGTAAAGTTAGTTACTGAATTAATTTGTGCCATTTCCAACCCATCGGTTGCGATTTTGTCATTCCATAATAATAATAATAATTAGTTCCTCTTCATGGTTAGGCTATTAAAAGTCTATATCAACTGAAGAGACGTTATGCGCTTATAAACAAACAACATACTAATAATTTATATATTTATGGACACGTTTACAATAATAATAATAATAATAATAATAATAATAATAATAATAATAATCATCATCATCATCATCATCGCCAAATGGTTGGTAATATTTTATTTCTGCAACAGTAAGTTGTAACACCAAGAAGACACAGAGAAGCTTCTCTCTCTGGCCAGCGTAGTCTACGAAGATTATCACGATTCCTTCCTGTTTGCTTGTCTCGGTTCAATTCCCTGTTCTCAAAGGATTTACAACTAAGGTGAGGTTCTGGAACGGAGTTTACTCAGTCTTGTCAGTTGAGAAGAGAAGTGGTTTAAAATCTCACTTTAGGTCATTATAGAAGCATTATTTCGTGATTTTCAACTTCAGGCAGTTGCCGGAATGGTGCTATACGAGACTGACATAATCGATGGACTTAGCTTCTTATCCTTATTCTTCTACTTCTTCTAGCCCTCACAAAATGTTGACGGCCATCATGGAGTAATTACAATACAACCTCGATAAGACTCTGTCCAAGAGACCGCATGACGGAATTCCGAACGAATCTGCGAGCTCTTTGTGGTTAAAATCTGTGTTCTCGCCGTGCTTTCTCAAAATTTCTAATTTATTCGGTGAGTAAAGCCCTTTCCTCTTCACACTCATAATCAATCAATCAATCAATCAATCAATCAATCAATCAATCAATCAATCAATCAATCAATCAATCAATCAATCAATCAATCAATCAATCAATCAATCAATCAATCAATCAATCAATCAATCAATCAATCAATCAATCAATCAATCAATCAATCAAAATAAGATTCAACACAAAGAATACAGTTGAAGGGCAATCTTAGAACTGGCCAAGAACAGCAATAAGGAATTTCCTGGAAAGGTTTCTTCCTTCTTGCATTCGGGAGATAGTGGGTTCGAACCCCACTGTCGGCAGCCCTGAAGATGATTTTCCGTTGTTTCCCAGTTTCACTTCAGACAAATGCTGGGCTGTATCTTAATTAAGGTCACAGTCGCTTTCCTCCCACTCCAATACCATTGTCGCCATAAGACCTATCTATATCGGTACGACATAAAATAAAATAAAAAAGGTGTGTTTCTTCCCTCACTTCCTTGTCGATGATTTCTACTACATGGGTAAGTAAGAATTTGGCCTTTCCTCGCCTCGACGCTACCAATGTACCGGTACTAATATATCTGTTTATTCTGCACACGCCGCTTGTGACTACAGTTTTAGGATACACGATAAATAAAAAGGATTTTATTCAACGCATTGGAAATTACATTAGTTAATCTGTTACTGGAACCTGGTAGAGTTTGTTCTTTTCTTTCGAAAGCTTTTTCCTGTCTTCAGCTGGAGATCGTGAGAACTTGCGCGCCACTCTGCTATTTGTCGAAATCTGAACATAAGAAGTACAGGTAAGTAAAACATCATCCCATCTACCCGTGGTTCTCGTTCGACCGTGACCTTACAGCTGGTGAGAACGGGTTTCAGTCACAAATGGTTGGAATTATTCTCCTTCACTTGAGTGACTTGGTTAGGTTATGTTACCCCCACAACATCCAATTTAATAATACATAATGTTGTTGGCTTTACGTTCCACTAACTACTTTTACGGTTTTTGGAGACGCCGAGGTGCCGGAATTTAGTCCCGGAGGAGTTCTTTTACGTGCCAGTAGATCTACCGAAACGAGTCTGACGTATTTGAGCACCTTCAAATACCAACGGACTAAGCCAGGAACGTTCAAATTTGTATAATTACTGCATCTTCTTGATTATTATTGCTATAGTTTCTTTCGTAAAGTTCTGGATAGAGATCGGAATTGAAAGATGTTTCTTCTTCCCCTTTTCTGTTCCTCTGCCACATTTCCCACATCCATGTAGGTTCGCGGGTACCATCAATGTTGCAAAGGGCCAGTTCAGGGTTGAATACCTTCCCCGACCCAACTCTATGAGGAGGGTTATATCTAATTACACTAGTAAAAATGCACTGAAGGACACCTAGTAAACATCGTCCAAACCAAACACGGTTTGCAACGCGAACTGTTCATGTCTAGAGAGAACTCATGTCATACGTGGAAGGGCACCATTCGTCTTCATCGGTCTACAGTCATTAGACAAAGTATCTTATCACAGGTGTTGTCTGTCAACACAGTACATACCATTGGCTGTGCGATTCCATTGCGTGTGTATCACAGTGTGTCTCTAATGCTGCCTTGAAGACCCAAGCGGGCACCAGTTGAACAATTATTAAGTGACCGGATAGTGGGACACCGAGAAGATCATCGAAATGAGAAGGGAGTCATGAAAAGCGATAACAAGAGAAAAGGGAGTCATGAAATGTAGAAGGCGTGAAAGACACTTTGACCAAGGAAGCCCTAATATCACTAAGCCGGACGGAAACCAATATGATGACCTACATTATTCCTAACCCATAAAACCGATCAACAATAACATTACACTGATTGACTATTGCTGTTATTCAAGGTGTCTTCTGTCTCCTCTGCTGCCATTCATCTCCGCTAGATGGCATTGAAATTACAAAAACTGTCCCGTCAGCGACGGGTTCAGAACAGCTAGTGTGTCCATTTTACCTGTCGGACCGAGAGTTTATACGGCAATGTAATGAATTCTGTAAACTTAGCATGGGCCATATTGGCACTATAGGCCTTCTATAACATGTTTACAGAAAAAAAAGGTCATTCTTTAAGATAGTCGTAAATGTATAATGATATACTGTATAACCTGTAATCTTGCAAACTGTCAAGATTTATGATACAAGTTTCTAGCAAGGTGCCACTAAATTTCCTTAGTGAAAAGTTATGGTTCGTGTGCAGATACAGGTTATTTGAATCTTCTGGCGGCTACTACAAACGGTCTGCCGTTATGCGTCTCCTCTAAAGTATATTTCTTGCCTGAGGTGTTGTGTTGAAGTGTGATTCGACAGGAGTCACAGTTTGAAAATACTGAGAAGCCTTTCTCCAGTCCTTAATCTCTCATTTTATCACCACGTCTTATTACTGGCTTGCCAAACTTACTCATGGTTACACTCATCAACTGCTAGATCCTGAATTCTATCCTTTGCAACACATTGTTTATAAAATAGCACTACATTTCTCTGTGGAGAGTACTATCTTGTTAAATTTGCTGTAGAGTGCTATATTGCTTTAATTAGTTGTAGAGTGCGATATTGTTTTAGCTTCTTTCCTTGTAGAGTACCATCTCGTTTTAGTTTGTTGGAGATGGTTACAGTTAGTTACAGATTACCACATTACTGTTGTTTGTTACAGTCGAGTATATTGTTTTGAGTATTTGGAGCCTAATATGTCGATGGTTTTTCAAGGACAGTAATACCGATTTTAGTGTGTTGTAGTGTCTCGGATATTATTTTCAAAAAGTATAAGGCACTATTTTATACACGTAAAATATGATTTTTTAAATATTGCAAAACTAGAATGATATATACGGTTTAGTAACATTCGCAGCAATTTCCATATATCCGGTACCCGATAACCGTTATCCAAAATATCCACTCTCCATGACGTTACAGTACTCGACTAATTCTTCTCCCAGATCATTGCCTAAAATGTATTCTGAATATCTTTCCATATTTCGAAATAATAATAATAATAATAATAATAATAATAATAATAATAATAATAATAATAATAATAATAATAATAATAATAATAATGGCGTGTGGCCTTTCGAGTTGACGCCGTATAGGCCACCTGCACATCTGTGAGGATGAGTCCCTACCAGTGTTGAATTCTAATGCTGAGGACAACACACACGGCCAGTCCCCGAGCCGTTGAAATATCCCAGTGAAGGTTAAAATCCCCGACCCAGCCGGGAACCGAAACCTGGGACCACCTAGGGCAAAGGCCAGTACGCTAACCATTTAGCCTTGAAGCTGGACATTTCGAAACAAAAGACAATATTGTCTAAAGAACGTAGGTTTCAGAGATTTTCCCTAAGAGCTCTTAATATTGGATAGGTTAATTGGTACTAAATATACAATAGAAAAAAGCAAAGCAAGTCATCTCCGTGCAGGCCATGAAGGCCCTTGGAGGGGTGGAAGGTAAAGGCTTCCACTCTCCGTAACCTCGGCACTTGATGGGGTTGAGTGGTCAGCTCTACGTCCGGCCGCCTTTGCCTCCAGGAATTAACCTGGTACTCATTTTTGGTGTAGGCTGAGTGAACCTCAGGGCCATGTGCACCTCCGGAAGTAGAAATATCGTTTCTTAAATTTAAATGTACAATACACACAAGTTAACGTTATATCAGAAGAAATATGCCTGTGATGTAATTATTATTTCAATAGACTAAAGTTTGATTAAATACAATTCTTTCAAATTTAAAATTAACCGGGCGAGTTGGCCGTGCGCGTAGAGGCACGCGGCTGTGAGCTTGCATCCGGGAGATAGTAGGTTCGAATCCCACTATCGGCAGCCCTGAAAATGATTTTCCGTGGTTTCCCATTTTCACACCAGGCAAATGCTGGGGCTGTACCTTAATTAAGGCCACGGCCGCTTCCTTCCAACTCCTAGGCCTTTCCTGTCCCATCGTCGCCATAAGACCTATCTGTGTCGGTGCGACGCAAAGCCCCTAGCAAAAAAAAATATTTATTATTTAGCGTATGGCCCATACAATCAAGTTGAGTTCAGATAAAAATTATATACATATTTACATAACAAGAAAACAATGAACAAGAAAACACTCCTTACAACTGAATGTCAAGATCACTGATCCACTGTATTGCTTCTGGAGTTGCCATCAGGAAATCCACTTCGCTGCCTGTGTATGCCCGCGTCTCACACTCTCTGACAATATGATGTATGGTTTGTCGTGCAGCTCCACAGTCACACGCGGGTGTCGGCAACTTGTTCCATTTAAACAGCATGTCTCTGCATCTGCCATGGCCTGTTCTTATTCTGTTCAGAGCAGACCATGTTTTACGTGGTAGTTGGAATCCACTTGGAAGTTTGGCATTCGAGAACATACTGTGCAGGTGCGTCTCCGTTGCTGCTTCCCACCGTATTTTCCACTCTGTAGTTGGGTTGTAACTTCTAGCAACCATGTCTAAGGCGTTACGTAAAGTTGGATGGCGTGAACGTAATCTGTTTTGATTGATAGTTCGTAGATTTTCGTGTACAGGCAGATCAGGGTTCCGTAAGATTTTATTGAATTCCTTGATAAGAGCGGTGGATCTGCGTAAATCAGATGGCATTATTCCAGATAGAAGCGGGAGCCAATGAGTTGGTGTAGATCGAATTGTGCCAGTTATTATGCGCATAGTGGAATTCAATTCAGTATCAATGAGTTTTGTGTGATGACTGTTCATCCATACTGGAGCACAGTACTCAGCACTTGAATATACCAAGCCTAAAGCTGAAGACCGTAAAACGCTTGCCGAAGAACCCCAGGTAGTTCCACAAAGCTTATGAATGATGTTGTTACGTGTTTTCAGTTTCTGTGCAGAGCCCAGCAGATGTTGCTTGTAGGATAGTGTTCGATCCAAGATTACTCCAAGATATTTTGGGTTCCAGTTGTGGTGAAGTATCCTGCCACAGAAACTTACATTCAATTTAGTATTTGCTAAGTGATTGTTTAAATGGAAACAAGACACCTCCGTTTTATTGGTGTTGGGCTTAAGTCTCCAGTTCCTGAAGTGAGTTTCCAGAATGGACAAATCCCTTGTTAAAATCTCTTCAGTTCTCTCCAGTTCTTTGTGTTGCACAGCTAATGCTATATCATCAGCGTAGCAGAATTTCCGTGATGTAACTTCAGGAAGATCAGATATATATAAGCTGAACAAGAGTGGCGATAGGACTGAACCTTGAAGCAAACCATTTTTAAGCTTCCTCTCCTTGCTCACATTGTTCCCGATGATAACCTGAAGCCTCCTATCACTCAACATATTGTTAATAAGTCTTGCTATCTTCATCCATGGTATGACCCGGAGAAGTTTATAGACCATACCTTCCCTCCACACGGTATCAAATGCAGCAGTGAGATCAACAAAAGCAACAGAGGCTTTCAATTTTCTTTGGAACCCCATTTCTATGAATGTTGTAAGTGCCAAAACTTGATCACAACAGCTGCGACCTGGTCTGAAGCCTGCCTGATCCATGGGAATGTGCTGTAAAATGGTGCTGCTTATTCTGTTAAATATGAGTCTTTCAAACAGTTTGTAGCAACAGCTAAGGAGGGCTATGGGGCGATAATTTTCTGACTTGTTGTTGGGTTTGCCAGGTTTTAAAATCGCAATTATGTTAGCTTTTTTGTACCTCCAAAGGCATGTGTCCAGTTAGTAAGATGTCTGTGAAAAATGTTGCCAGCCATTTCTTCGCATTTTGTCCCAGATTGATCAAGAACTCGGGATGAATTCCATCAAAGCCAGGAGCTTTAAATGGTTTTACATCTTTCAGTGCTGTATCAATCTCGGATACTGTAAAGGGATTTGCATATTCTGAAGACTGAGGTGCTGTTGAATTCAAGAGTTGAAGTTGTCGTCGAATATATTTGGTGTGTTTCTTGTCACCTGGAACTCGTGACGTTGCAATGATGTGAGAGGCAATTTGATCTGATGTAACTTCAGCCTGTTCTCTGCATACTGGTGGGCTTCCTCCTAATTTTCTGAGCTTCTCTGCTAGAGCGAGTAAAATATATCCTCTCAACTGTTTCTATCCACTTATGCCTTCGAGATGAGTCCAGACTGGACAGAAGCTTGGTTGCTATGTTAGGATCTCCACATCGTTGAAAGTCTTGATATAGTGCTTCACTTTCTTCGTTCCATCCAGGGATATATTCTTTGCGGTAACCTCTTGGAATGAACTTCTTAGCTGTTTCTATAACTGCACCAGCAAAACGCCTATAGTTGTTATATTTAGGAGGAATCCATCGGATGCACTTATCAACTTCTGCTGTGAAATTGGTCCAGTCAGCTTTACGAAAATTCCAGCGAGAATGTGGTGTTGATCTAATTACAGGGATTGTGATACCAATTTCAATTAGGATGGGCTTATGTTGTCTATGTGGAAATTCACCAATCACTTTTCTCGTGATGTTTTCAGGAAAACCACTTTCATTACAGCTTACAAAACAGAGGTCTGGATTTGTATCTTTGATCCATGCAGCTGATCTAAATGTGCCCTTGTCTTTTGCATCAACAATTAAATGGAGGTCATTTTCCTCTGCCCATTTCATGAGCATTCTACCATTTTCATCTTTTTTGGAGTACTTTCAGAGTCCATGGTGACTGTTAAAATCCCCAACATAAATTGCAGGATGCTTTGCAGTATGTAAGACATGTTCAGGCCAAAGAATGTTAGGTGGTTTATAGACATTTGTTATAGTAATGCCATGCAACTGTGTGACAACTGTATGTATATTTCCATCCGTATTTTGTGAAATAAGCGAGGCTTCATTTATGTTGTTACGGGTGTAGGTGGCTATTCCATACACATCGTGATATGTCACTCCAAGAGCAGTATAAAATTAAAAATATCGACGAACGCTACAAATAAGTTTTAATTCCTTATTTTTCAAACCATAACACGGTTTATGTATCTATCGAAGGCATTTGACACTCGTCTTGACTTGAAGGCAGAGCAAAACAAATTAGTAAATGCCTTTTCTACAAGAGTTTTCTACTTGTATCCAACTAAATTGAAAAGCAAGCTACTTTATATCCGATAACGGGTATCCAAAAGACCCACTCACCATGAGGTTACAGTTCTCGACTAATTCTTCTCCCAGATCATTGCCTAAAATATATGTGTTTATGTGCTTATGAATATATTTAATTGTACTTTTATAGGTAATTTTCAATAGTTCGCTTAAAAATGTTCCAAGGCTTCAAATACCCCCCGCCCCCCTCCAACTTATCGCTACTTTTTGCTACATTTTGACAGTGGCATATGTTCGAAAGAGATAAGTAAAGCCTAATATCGGCTATCCGAAAATTAAGAATCCACCGACTATCCGAAAACGGGAAACCACTCTTTAATTAAAAAAAGGCTTATGCGATCTCATATGTTTTATGTGTAAGCATGAAATGAGTTACATATTATTACTTGCAATGCAAGCATTAAAACTATAAAAGGATTCCATTAATAGTTACATTCAGCTGATATCTTCAGACACACTGAGTGCTGCAAATTAGTTTTCAACTATATTCTCTCAAAGACTGAGCCTCGTTGACTCAGACGGCAGCGCGTCGGCCTCTCACCGCTGGATAGCGTGGTTCAAATCCCGGTCACTCCATGTGAGATTTGTACTGGACAAAGTGGAGGCGGGACAGGTTTTTCTCTGGGTACTCCGGTTTTCCCTGTCGTCTTTCATTCCAGCAACACTCTCCATTATCATTTCATAGCATTTATCACTCATTAATATCACCTTGGGAGTGGCGACCCCATTGTAATAATAGCCTATATGGTTCTTTCATTACATCCCTGACCCAGTCAAAGACTGGAAAACAGGTTGTAGCTTTCCATTCATTCATCCTCTCAAAGACTGCCACGCCACTACAAAGCACGCCACTCACTGCATATAAACTCGTTTGACTTGAAGGCAGAGCAAAACAAATCAGTCATTGTCTTTTCTGCGAAAGTGCAGCAGATGTTGGAGGAGGAACCTTACTATCTGATATTCGGAGATCATCCTATATTCGGGCACTCCCCCTACTATCATTTTAGTTTGTAAGGATATAAACAGAAAAATCAGTTGAAGGATGTAGAATTGAAAGGAAACTCGATATTAATACTCTAGGAATTATGTATTTTCTTTCCCACCATCGGCAGCTCTGAAGATGGTTTTCCGTGGTTTCCCATGTTCATGCCAGGCAAATAGTAGAGCTGTACCTTAGTTAAGAACACGGCCAATACCTTCTATATCCTAGACCGTCCCCATCCTTGCGCTGCCGAAAACGTCGACGCGTTAGTTGGGATAAACTACTGGGCAATAAAAGTTCAGGGAGGTTTTTGGTAATACAACACGCTCCTTCTTCCGCTTCCTCATCATATCGCTCTGATATTGTCCAAGAACGTAAGTAATTAAAGCAGGAAACGCCATGAAATCAGCCTTGATCTAACATGTGCGTGATACAGGCCCTCCATAACGACAGCTGCTCAATACCGGAATGGAATATGCTAAAGAAGACCTTTAACATGAGATTTTGTAGAACACGCCACTCTAATTACAGGCTGGATCCTGAACTACGGTTCTTCCTCCTTTCTTTAAACTAGTCTCTTCCTATTTAGAGATACTTAACGCTTGTTTCTGTACCATTTAAACTATCTCTACCTTTCTGCAAGGAAGACAATGAATTAACCTCCTCAAGACTGACAAACACATTGCGAGAATATAGATGTTAACTCACATGGTTCCGTAGTTTGTCTTGCTAAGAAATCTATACTTCTATACTAATATATAAAAGTGAAATGGTGTGTGTCTGTGTGTTACTCAATCACGCAAGAACCACTGGTCCGATGTACATGAAATTTTGCATGAATATAGCTTATTTACATGGTTAACATATAGGCTACTTTTGATTTCGATATTTTGCACTATTTAAAGATGGCGACCATTTTAGTGACGTCACTACACCCTTTGGTTTCAAACGGTCATAATTCCATTTAAAATAAGAAGAGAACGCTAAGAAATAGCAAACTTTTGATGGCATATACGAGGTTTAAAATTTAATTTCCTATACGAAAGGTCCTTATCACTTTTCGTGGATCTCCAACGTTTAGCGAGTAAAATCTAAATTTGTGCTACAAAACACGGCCTCCGCGCCGTACCTCACCAGTCCCCTCCACGCGTACCTGCCTGCCGTGCATAACTTAAAATGTCCCGTTGCGAAGCGCGGATACTTCACCTGGTGAGAAATAAAATCTAACTCGTCACTGTTATTACAATATTGAGACTGAAGGTTTAATTTCATTAGCAGATGGCAGTGACTTTCGATCTTCCTCACTTTAACATGGCCTGGATGTACGTAATGGTTGGAATTGATTATTATTCGGCTTCCTTCAATATTGGAAGTTGCTCCAGTGGCTGACGGTGGGGCCGAAACCTGGGCATGAAGAAGAAGAATTTTAATTAACCTGACGAATGAAAACCAAAATATGTACTGTAAGTTTGTATGCCAAAATTCTTTGGATGCGTAAATTTTTATGTTTAATAACAGTAACCTCACGGTAACAAAATAGTACGAGTAGAACTGCTCACAAACTGGTGCCCTCTGAGTGCTTCTATCCTCGATGCGCACACCTACGTTTCCTCATTGGTGTTGGTAGAACATTTGTTATCAGAACCGGGGAAGAGCTTGCGGAACCACCCATCCTTGCTCCTTGCCATACTACATGGTCACCATGCACTATCTGATATCTACAATACGTCTCACTCATAGACATATGCTATTACAGTGGCTATTATAGGTCGAATCCTTCGATGAGAGCAGGCAGCGTCTGCCGTGTATGGAAAGTTACTTGTTATTGTAAGGAGGATAATGTACTAGTGTAGTGTGTTGTGAGTGAGTTCCAATCCCTAAGGCAAGAGAATGAATAGTTTACGATTGAAATTCCACGGCCCAGCCGAGAATCAAAGGCGGGACCCAGAGGCTCGAAGGCCAAGACACTGATTACTCCGCCATGGAGCCAGCCAGTTGATGAGGTGTTTCCCCAGTATGCTTGGTGAGCTTTCTGCGATGGATAGACATACTGTACTTCAGGCGTCTAAGATCCTATATTCGTTAAATGCATCAGTATTGTTCTCCTGACTCTAATTGGTTATTTCATAGCGTGGATTGTCTCATTAATAGCGAATTACTGGTTGGTACGTCACTCACATTTCTTCACAGTCTCAACTTGCTACTCTTACATTTCCATATTAAGGATCGGGGAGATATATCGACTAGGACATCTATAGTCCTTCAGAACTACTTCGACTTTGTAGTTATTCTTTCTCAGGGTGGATACTACTAGAGATATAATCACAGTGTTCTTGAGTGTCCGTGAGAATACGTCCTAGAATATGTGCAGGAATTTCTTTCTCACACCCATCTTGTTGGCAGCACGTTCCATTCTAAGAGCAATCTGGAGAGTAAGCACGAAGTAAATATAGGAAGTCATCTTAATAACACTCTTGCACTGATGTACGTTTTATGTAGAACATACTGTACTTATTTTTCTTACTGAAGCAAAAATTCACTAACACTTTGTTACGGAACTATTCCCGTAAACAGACCGTCTTGTAAGACCCGGAGACGTCTTGTTATTTGGATTAAGTTGATATCTGGTTAAAATGAGCACATGAATATGATCAGTTTTTGCAAGCTTTCTTAATCAATCATTCGACCGATCGATCAATCAATCAATCAATGTCAATCAGTCACCACTGACGAGTCCCTATGAATTTTTTACCCACATTTTTTTTTAAGATTTCGAAGAAATTGGAAGTTTATTGAACATTTCCCCTAGTAAATTATTACAATCCCCAATTCCTCTCCCTAAAACGAATATTTTCCCCCACGTGTCCTCTTCAATTCCAACTTTATCTTCATATTGTGATTTTTGCTACTTTTAAAAACACCATTCCAGTTTATTCGTCTACTGTCATTCCATGCCATCACTCCACTGACAGCTCGTATAATGACAACGGTAACGTAGATGAGCAGAGAAACGGAAAATGAATCATTATTGCCCAAAACTATGAGAATCTTCTTCGGCTTTTCAAAAAATTAGAGTTTCGAGAAATGAAGTTCTACTACAAGACCGTGAGAATAACGTTGAGTAAATCCACAGCCTGCTGTAGACTCCAGAAATTGATCGGAGTTGTTCAAAGTGTTCAAACTTTGGTGAGAGTGATAAGTAAACGTGGGCTCGGGCGACGGGATTCTTTGAACAGCGAAGTCACCTATCCGCAGTGTCACAGAAGAGAGGACAAACTACAACTCTGCCTCATTCCTTTCTGAACAGTAACTTCTTTTCGAGATCGCTCAGTTCTTATCGGTGCAGTTTGAGGAAGCAAGCTCGTAGTTTGCACGTGACTGTTGATATCACGATTATAGCCAACGCGACCTCCAGTTTTACGTGGAATCTGAACCACTATGACGTAACTCATTCCACATGCATTTGTCGGAAATCAAACCACAGCCGCCTTGGTGAGAACTCAGTAACGATGACACTCGGCTATGACGTCCCACTGCAGTTTGATTTTACGTACAGGTTCGAGAAAACCCTTCTTTCTCAGCACAGTAACAGTTCAAACCTGCTAAATCACGAGCCCGGAGGATGGTTTAATCCTAAAATAGCACCACTAAATATAATGGGGCGTACTAGGCGAGTAGTTCGCCATTGTTTTCCTCGCTAACAATGAGTCAGAGAGTGCTATTGCACCACGACTGGCCCTTGGAGTAACACGTTTCACAGCACCCAGGCGCATTATCTGTACTCGGGACGTCACCCATACCTCAGCAGCTTCCATACTGAGACTGAGACTTCACCTAAGACTACATTTTGCTCTGGCCTATGCCAATGGCAGATGTAAACAAAAAATACGGTACGGTATTTATGAAATAGCAACAGGTCTAGTTTAAAACGAACTAATATTATTCGAGACTATGATTCATAGAGCTTGAACGTTGAGGCGACTGAGTAGCCTGATGCGGTTGGTTTTGTTGAAAACGAAAGTGGGGTGATTTATAAAGGACACAAAAACAAAGCTGTTACGTTCACAGTGGTCGGCTTGTGGAAGGCACGGTGCCACACACAAGCCAAGCTCATTGTCAAATACGAGAGAGGCAGGCAACATGAAACAGGAGGTTCCAGCTTTGACAAGGTCTGTTGAGACGTCTTGTCCCATTCTCCACTGCTCTTCTGGGTCACACATCCTGGAATATTTAAGTATGCCCTTACGACGGTTAAGGAGACAAAAGTTTTACTGACTCTCTATCAACGACAGAGAGGTTAGAAACTACGTTGATCGCTCCTGGTGGGACAGCTGAACTAGCAACTATGTGCCGGTGTATTTCTCGAGGTCTCCTTCTCCTGCCGAATGACAAACTGCGTAGTACATTGTGATAAAATAGCAAAATAATCAACGAATTAGAATTAAAATGAGTGAACATTTAGGAAATATTCCTTTGTCTAAGCTACGTTACGTCTTACAGAAGTTTCGCAAACCGTCTGTTTCACGAAATACATATTGTTCCACTTTTATAAGTTCGCAGGCTCTTATTCTTCGAAATCTGCTCCCCATATTGGCCAGATCAGCCCCTGGTATAGAGGAAATGATCACTAAATCACCTATTATTTGTGTGGGGGAACATATCAACACGCTGACATCTGTTCACTCTTACAGTACCTTAGAAATTCATGCTTGAATGTGAGAGACCAGTCAGGAGGATTATTACTCAAAAAATTCCGGCAGTCTGGTGTGTCTCAAGACCAATAGTGGTTTAAAGGCATGTTAATAATAATTTATGCCATAAGAGATTAAAATAATATTTTAGTGTCGAGGGAAGAAATTAACGTCCGTGGTGCAGACGAGGGTAACAATTTTATCGATATTTGAAAATATATTTTAATTTCGTGTGCCATACCAAACTTAATTCATTACCAATAACTAAATCAGAGTAAATAAGAAACTGTTAACTGTAATTAAATCATTAGGTGGAAAACGATGGCAACAACGCTGGTTGTCTGAGAGATAAAGGATATATACTGTCATCATCTGTTTACCCTCCAGGTTCGGTTTTTCCCTCGGACGTAGCGAGGGATCCCACCTCTACCGCCTCAAGGGCAGTGTCCTGGAGCTTCAGACTCTTGGTCGGGGGATACAACTGGGGAGTATGACCAGTACCTCGCCCAGGCGGCCTCACCTGCTATGCTGAACAGGGGCCTTGTGGAGGGATGGGAAGATTGGAAGGGATAGGCAAGGAGGAGGGAAGGAAGCGGCCGTGGCCTTAAGTTAGGTACCATCCCGGCATTCGCCTGGAGGGGAAGTGGGAAACCACGGAAAACCACTTCGAGGATGGCTGAGGTGGGAATCGAACCCACCTCTACTCAGTTGACCTCCCGAGGCTGAGTGGACCCCGTTCCAGCCCTCGTACCACTTTTCAAATTTCGTGGCAGAGCCGGGAATCGAACCCGGACCTCCGGGGGTGGCAGCTAATCACGCTAACCACTACACCACAGAGGCGGCTGGATATATACTGTACGTGCAGTAAACCGAAATGTCTTCAGAAAAGGAGGAACCATTGTCCTTATCTCTGAATTACGTAATGATGACGTTTGAATTAAATTCGTATAAATCACATGTTGTTCTTACTTGCTACATTTATTCTTGAAGGTTAGATCGATGCTCACATTGCTGTGACATCGTGGCTATTATTTATTTTAATTACTGGTATCGTTACCGGGCTACTTTCCTTATACTTTAATTCAGAGAGCTTCTTGCCGGGCGAGTTGGCCGTGCGGTTAGGGGCGCGCAGCTGTCAACTTGCATCCGGGAGATAGTGGGTTCGAGCCCCACTGTCGGCAACCCTGAAGATGATTTTCTGTGGTTTACCATTTTCACACCAGGAAAATGCTGGGGCTGTTCCTTAATTAAGGCCACGGCCACTTCCTTCTCACTCCTAGCCGTTTCCTATCCCATAGTCGCCATAAGATCTATTTTGATTCATTTATTTTAATTATTTTATTATTTATCTAGATGGATTTCAGATTAGAGAGTATTTTTCGATATGATTATGATTGCTGATTCAAGGGACCTGACATCAAGGTCATCATTTCATTTTTTTTTAATTATTTATGAATAAACACATTTTTTTTCAATTGCAGTGAAATTTATCGTAACACAGACACTTCTAGCGTCAGAAATACATGCGCATATATGGGAAAAAAAGCCCTTTTCAATAGCGGACATTCTCAATAAGGGACGCGGGCTTGGAATAATCTGTTTGAGTGACACGAGTGAGAGTAATTTTGAGAAACTGAAATAGAATTGAATTGATTTGAGACTGTGCATCCTGTGTACTGTATGTCCCTTATGTATAAGGGTAATCATTGTGCTTTGTGAAAGTATTCGACATGACTTTCAATTGAAGTAAGAGTACAGTAGTTTTATTGCGAGTTGCTAGGACATACCTCTACCTTACCCCCCTCGGGTCTCCTTTGTGTCAGTTTACAGTCAGCTGTCTCTTTTTTTAACTCCACACATCGGTGCAAACTGTTCAAGTGTTTGTTACAAGTGGTATGAGTCATATTTGCGTGACTTCTGTGTTAAAGTTCTTAAAGTAACCTGATTTTTAAAATATCTCAAAAGCGAAAGAAGTTAACATAAGAGACAAAACTAAAGTGATAACAGTTTGTGAGAAAGAGAAACTAAGTGTATCATTGCATGAGTTAGCCGCTCGGTTGGACGTAAGGAAGACGCAAATTACTGAAGTATTGAAGATCATTTAAATTTTAAAAACCTATTAGGCCTAATATTAAACTTCATTTTATTGATGGAATGTCGTTTGTTCTTGGAATACAGCTGTGAGTGTTCATATGGAGAATGTGTCCCCAGATCTGTTTTAGTTCTTGTGAGTAGGGGGCGCTTCTTAATAACGGACATTTTATAAATCCCCAGAGGTGATCTCTAGTGAGAAGTTCCACTGAATTATTATTATTATTATTATACAGTCGGTGATTAACGGAAAAATGCACGTAATATGGTTCTTGTGCGTGCTTGCTTCATACTCCAGGGACTCTAACACACACTATTTTTGAGAAGGTCAACTAGTGCCCTGTAATACATTAAATGAGGCTTCCGAGATTTCATCGTGTTATTGCATGTTTGTGACCTTTTACCTGCATATTGAACGCGGACACGAGCTGGCTGTAGTTCCTGTAGCATTTTTGTAAAGGTTTGTTGAAATTGAGCAACGAAAGGACAAGCAGGCGATCGATCTCATATTTCGTTTCTCTACTGCGAATCAGTAGACTAACAAGACCTGACGAAGTATAAGCTACATTACTTCGCAACAGACCTTACTGACCAATCAGGTGTTGAGGCATAAAAGATGGTATCGCACCGTCTACATAATTTTACTGAGCGACCTGATCTATCCTCGACGGGCTGAGTGGCTCAGACGGTTGAAGCGCTGACCTTCTGACCCCCAACTTGGCAGGTTCGATCCTGGCTCACGTAAAAGAACTCCTGCTGGACTAAATTTCGGCACCTTGACCCTGTTTTACGACCGGATGCCCTTCCTGACGCCAACCCTATACGGAGGGATGCAATCTCTATTGCGTATCTCTGTGGTGGTCGGCAGTGTAGTATGTTGTCTGAATATGAAGAGGAAAGTGTTGGGACAAACAAAAACACCCAGTCCCCGAGTGAAATTTACATTTATTTACATTATTATTGTTTTCTTAATTAGTGCTGGTAGTAGAAACATGTTTCCTTCAAATGCATGAAATACGTAATGAACGTAGGCGCTATGCTATGGAATCCTGATGCATTGATTATCAACTAAGTGTACTTAAGTGCGAGAGACACGTATCGTATTCTTTACTGACACGTTAAAACTTTCCAGGCCAAAATGTCGGCATTCTGACATCGCTCAATATCCATAAAAATAGTAGGAAATCTACTTCTTCAAGTTGCCTCTTAAACATGATGGTAGGGCCAATGATGTATTCTTGAGACGAGTTTAGTTTAAAGGCGATGATAACAATTCTGCTGTTACTATCCTCATTGAAGAGACGATAATATTAGCCAACGATACGGTATTATAAAGAGAAATACCATCTGAATAATTGGTGCCGGACGGGCCATTCGCGTTTCTTTGAGAATTTCTGGAAGCAGTTTGGACTGCCAAAGGCTTGCATTGTCACAACTATATTGCGGGGCCCTTTCTGCATACACCCCTTTTTATTGTAATACTACCACTCACTGTTCAGTTTACCAACATCTACCCAAGCTTCAGTGTTAACATGCGACTATTAAATTGAATGTACAACCATGTCTTGTACCGGCATTCTCTGTCTCCATGGCTACTTGCAAGTGGTGAGGAAGAATTCAAATTAAATATCTGTATGTTGGGTATTCAGCCCGAAGACTGGTTTGATCCTCCACAGCTCCGTCAACAGCTGTCATAAAATGACTATTTGTTGCTACTCTTTCTGATTGTTAACTGTAGTTATTCAATGAAATACATGTGTAGTATTAGTAAAATATACCTGGTTACGCACAGTAAAACCTACCAGCAAATGAAATTATTTTTGCTAGTGGCTTTACGTCGCACCGACACAAATAGGTCTTATGGCGACGATGGTACAGGAAAGGCCTAGGAGTTGAAAGGAAGCGGCCGTGGCATTAATTAAGGTACAGACCCAGGTTGTGAAAATGAAAATTAATCTCAAAAATTTTAGAGTTAAGTATCCCTTCAAAACATGAGATTTTGTATTCTTATAATGCTTAGTTCTAGCAGTTATTCGCAATTTAAAAGTATCTAGGAATAATTGGCACGCTTGATATGAAGCTTGTAGAATAATTCATTCTTTAACAAGCAGACAGGATATTGCGGAAATGACAATCGTCAGTGCTGATTCTTAACTTTATCGTGGATTCCAGGAGGCAGGGTGTGACTCTTTTAAATATGATCGTGAGACGATATTTTGGAAAGGAGGCGTCCTTGGCCCATTTTACCCTTCCGACCTCAGAAAGTGAAGCAACAACTCAGGTTGACTGCTCAACCAGCATCATTTCCGCAAAAGAAAAACACAGCGAAGTATGATGCAAGAAGAAAGCAGGTATAACGTTCTCCAAGATCTTTAATTACAATTAATACAGGTTAATGAGAGAAATCTATGCAAATTTAATGAGAATTTGTAGCAGAAAGGAGTAAGATGAAGACGGGCAATATGTATTTAACAGTTCATGGGATTAGACTTCCTGGGTCCATTGTTTCATGGGCTCTTCCCCGAGCATTATCACTCTCATTTATGTGAAAGTACTGAGAGATTATCTAGACAGTGTTGCCCTGCCACTTACTGGAGTGAGAGTTAAATCAATTTTGTAAATCTTTTCAGTTAAGTAACATCTCTTGGCTATATATGACGTTCGGCGCACTATATCAGCTGTTATACAGAATGCCGGATAACCAGAGCATGATGACCACTGTTGGATTTGGTAGGCTGTCAGCTCTTAGAGGGACAGTTTCGACTCCTCGAAGAATGAGGTTGTCGGGCAAGGATGTGCAGTATGTGGCGGGGAATGGCATTAGTAGACAAATACGTAAGCTTGAACGGAGCTTTTAAAAGTTGGAAAATCATGATATGAAGATCAAGTTGGAATTCAAGAGGACAAATTTGGTACAATTTATAGGGGGAGGAGTAAGGGATTGAAATAATTTATAAAGGGAAATGTCCGATATTTTCAAGTTCTTGGAAACATTTAAGAAAAAGCTACGAAACAACTGATTGGAAATCTGCTTCCTGGGAATAGCCCTAAATGCAGATCACTGATGATTGATTGATTGATTGATTGATTGATTGATTGATTGATTGATTGATTGATTGATTGATTGATTGATTGATTGATTGATTGATTGATTGATTGATTGATTCATTCATTCATTCATTCATTCATTCATTGAGGGGAATTATGCTATGGGCCTAACATAAAATTGGATCTGTGGAGAGAACTTACGAGGGAACTGTCTGGGTTGGATCAAACAGATTTCAATCAAACTTGGGCGAATGATCTTTTGTTTTACTATTTGTTTTAGGCCAGATCGACACAGAAAGGTCTATGACGACGATGGGATAAGAATGGGCTAGGCCTGGAAATGATGTGAGCGTGACCTTAATTAAGGTACAGTGATAGCATTTGCGTGGTGTGAATATGGGAAACCACGGAAAGCCATCTTCAGTGCTGCCCGTTATCTCCCGAATGCAAGCTGACAGCTGCGTGACTCAAACCGCATAGTCATTCGCTCGGAAAATTACCAATCAACATATGCTAAATTTATATTAATAATCAGTTTGCCATGAAATTAAAGGCAAAGTTATATTTCGTTGCTGAAAATAGCTGAGCGGCTCGGAGCAGTTAGCTGTAGAATGATTTTGCATTTGCATTGCAGAAATATACCGATAGTTCTATGTTAGTCACATAAAACACTTTATATTTGGTACGACAACTAGAACATAATTTCACTTTCTACAAAACTATTTTACTAATACGCATAGTAAATGAACAGATCAAGATATTAGGGTTTTAAATATTCTATATCGTTTAGAGTGGAAGCTAACTGTTATTCTTTCTTTCTTTCTTTCTTAATCCGTTTACCCTCCAGTACAATCGAGGTCTTCAAATCACCGCGTTCCATTTAAAACGACAGCGAAGAATTATTATTTTTAAGTACGTAAATACCAAGCGAGTTGGCCGTGCGGTTAGGGTCGCGCAGCGCAGCTGTGAGCTTGCATTAGGGAGATAGTGAGATCGAACCCTCTGTTGCCAGCTCTGAAGATGGTTTTCACACCAGGAATTTGCTGGGACTGTACCTTAGTTAAGGCCACCGCCGATTCTTTTCTACTCCTAGCCCTTTTCTATCACATCTTCCCTATAAGACGTATCTGTGTCGGTGCGAGACGTAAAAAATAAAGGCGCATAAATATTGTTTTACCGCAGAAAGACTATTACTATTAAGTCTATAAGGTGGTGGTGGCGATTAATTTAAGAGGAAATACATTAAGTTTATAAGGTCTTAACTGATCATCCTACCAAGTTTCTGATCCAACCCAAACAGTCCTTTTAAAGAATAAAATATGTTCAAATTGGTTTTACGTCCAACGAACTACGTTTGCGGTTTTCGGAGACTGTGAAGAGCCGAAAAATTTGTCCCACATGTGATTGGTATATTTGAGTATCTTCAGATACCACCGGACTGAGTTTGGATCGAACCTACTACCTTCGACTTAGAGATCCAGCTGAGTAGGTTGCGAAGCTGGAAAGAAAACTTTGCAATCGCTTCTGGTTTGCCGGGCTGAGTGGCTCAGAAGGTTAAGGCGCTGGCCTTCTAACCCCAACTTCGCAGGTTCGATCCTGGCTCAGTCCGGTGGTATTTGAAGGTGCTCAAATACGACAGACTCGTGTCGGTAGATTTACTGGCAAGTAAAAAGAACTCCTGCTGGACTGAATTCCGGCATCTCGGCGTCTCTGAAGACCGTAAAAGTAGTTAGTGGGACCTAAAGCAAATAACATTATTATTATTATTCCTTCTGTTTCACTATGTAGAACAGGGAAACAGCTGACCTGTCAAAGCTTATGATCTTGCAGGTGACAACATACTATTGTAGAATAACAACATGATGGTTCAAATCAAGTCGTAAGCTTTCTAAACTCTTGTCTCTAGAGAGAGGATAAGAGTCTGTCGCCAGGAGCTACAGGTTAGCTTCTCGGGTTGATATGTGTTCTGGCACAGACTGGCTTGAGTATGTGGAACAGGGTGAGAGGGGAAGTGGCCTATAATCCTACTGTGAGTTAATCAGATGCGCTCAAGTTAATTACTGTATCTGATCAAAACGCAGCAGTTGCGCTCTGTGGTCAAATTTGGATTTTCATGTTGCGCTCTGTGGCCAATTTCCACACGGCATCATTTCATAGAGACTTAGGACTCTTTATGGAGCAATGGGTATGGTTAAAAATGCTATTTAAAACAATCGTACCAGCAAATTGGTGATCGTCAAAGTGTTTAAAATAATCGTGCCTAGAATAAAATAATTGATACAGAAAATTGGCACTCGTCAAGGTGTATACAACAGTAGGAACAGAATTAACATTTGTGTTTGTAAAATCTAATACTTTGCAGGAAATATATAGCATACTAATATTTCCCTGTTTACGTTAAGAAGTCACTCTTCAACGTACTGTTGGCGTTTTTTATGCAGCGTGTTTCAGAATTAGCCCGCCAAACTTTAAGGTCGGATAGATAACCTTCTTTCAAACATTCTTTGTTAAGGAACCCATACAGTGCGATACTTCGTTACGGTGTAAGAGAGTCTGTGCTAATTCCTGAGGACGAGAAAACATTGCTGCTGTAGCGTTAATGACATAAACCCCTGGAATGAAGCGTGACAGTCCATGGATTCCTTAACAAAAAGTGTTTGAAATTAAGTTTTTTTATCCAATCCCAAACTTTATCACTATAATTGAGAACTTGTATTTTGGACTGACTAAGCTTTTTCTATGCCATTCAATTTAATATACAGTAATATGTACTCGTTTTTGTTTGAATGAAAGGGTCTAGAAAATTGTAAATATGTGCACTGTTCAAATTAAATGAGAAACTCTATGAAACGACTAACATGCATTTGTAGTTATTTCACCGAGCTCGATAGCTGCAGTCGCTTAAGTGCGGCCAGTATCCAGTATTCGGGAGATAGTAGGTTCGAACCGCACTGTCGGCAGCCCTGAAAATGTTTTTCCGTGGTTTCCCATTTTCACACCAGGCAAATGCTGGGGCTGTATCTTAATTAAGGCCACGGCCGCTTCCTTCCCACTCCTAGCCCTTCCCTATCCCATCGTCGCCATAAGACCTATCTGTGTCAGTGCGACGTAAAGCAACTGGCAAACAAAAAAAAATTGTAGTTATTTCAGAAGAAATTGTATTTGAAGTCCAAATCTCGGGACGAAATAATGCATCGGATGCTATGAAGTCTGAAACCAAATAATCGTCGAAATCTGTGAGTTTTGGATCGACTGTTTGG
The DNA here is from genome assembly GCF_040414725.1 of Anabrus simplex. Taxonomy (NCBI): domain Eukaryota; kingdom Metazoa; phylum Arthropoda; class Insecta; order Orthoptera; family Tettigoniidae; genus Anabrus; species Anabrus simplex. The sequence continues at coordinate 160,306,252 of NC_090270.1, read as the reverse complement.
ATGCTAACCAATTCAGCAAAATCATCTCCAACTTCAGCAGGATCGAAGAATATCGGACTAAACGTCCACTGTAACTACTTTCCAAATTTTAGTGTGCTCCTTACGTTAAACGAAAGAGCCAGCGTTTTTCAACGGTGTTGCCATTTATTAGGGATAAATATGATGCGAGTGCAACGTGTTTACAACGATGTGTAGCTGATGTTATAGAGCACAATTGGTGAGCACCCTTCCTACTCTTGTTCCTGGGAAGTCGTTTACCGTAATTCCCACCTCATCTTCAGGTAAATACCGAGAATTATATCTGACGTATAGAACACAGGTGATCTCTTCCTAATCCTAGATCCAGTTAGTCCAAGAACGTATCCGAGAACAGATTTCACGGCGGCTGTGATTATTAGACCAATACGACAGGCAGCGGGCTTGGTAGAGAAATACAAGTAATATGCTGAGGAGGTCGTCACACTGACCACGTGACACTTCAGTATCTGCAGGCCATTGGGATGACCAGCAGTCATCTTGGCAGGTCAAGGTCCTAATGGCTGTTGCTCCACGGATTTGTTTGTTTTCTTTCTTTCTTTCTTTCTTTCTTTCTTTCTTTCTTTCTTTCTTTCTTTCTTTCTCAATCTGGTTACCCTCCAGGGTTGTTTGTTCCCTCGGACTCAGCGAGGGATCACAACCTCTACCGTCTCAAGGGCAGTGTCCTGGAGCGTGAGATTTTGAGTCGGGGGATACAACAGGGGAGGAGGACTTCTACCTCGCCCAGGCGGTCTTGTGCTGGGGGGGGGGAGGGATGGGGAGATTGGAAGGAATGGACAAGGAAGCGGGAAGGAAGCGGCCGTGGCTTTAAATTAGGTACCATCCAGGCATACACCTGGAGGAGAAGTGGGAAACCACGGAAAACCACTTCGAAGATGGCTGAGATCGAAATCGAACCCACCTGTACTCAGTTGACCTCCCGAGGCTGAGTGGATCCCGTTCCAGTCCAGTACTACTGTTCAAATTTCGTGGCAGAGCCGGGAATCGAACCCGGTCCTCAGGAGGTGGCAGCTAATCACGCTAACCACTACACCACGGAGACGGACTGTTTGTTCTTGTTGTAATATCCTCTTCACAAGTATGCCCGCTCTTTTATCTTATGATAGTAGTACCCGTGCGCTTCCCTGCTCATACTGAAAGCACCAATGGAATGAACCGTGTAACTAATAATGCTGTGAATCAGGTCTATCGTGTTCTTCAAATTAAAGGGCCAATTATTTAATACTTGTATTACTCTTAGTATTAATACACGTGTTTCATTCTTAAGCATGTGGCTTTAATATGCTTAACACCTTTAAAAAAAAATCACTGGTTGAAGGAATGTTTACACTTACGTACTTTTTATTTTGCTTTTTATACCCCCAATTTCTAACCCCCAGCAAGACCCCAGGGGCAGTTTTAGGAATTTTAGATTTTGTAGTGATTGTGGTGTAACAACTTCCATGGTACACATTTTAAACTTCCTTAGGGGTCTGGAAGTGCCTCATGGATTCATATCTATTTTCATTTGTATATCTACCTTTATACACTGTTACATTTCGACCTCCATTATTGGTATGGATCTGATGTTCGTCATTAAAATAGTAATCCGTAAGGCCCTCAGACGCCTATTAAAGCCGATTTTTTATTTCAAAGATAGTTCATTCTCTGTACCATGCCGAAATGTATTTTTCTTTTGCAGTCTTTTGAACACCACACTAACGCTTATCTTATAGGCAGCCCTGAAAATGGTTTTCCGTGGTTTACCATTTTCACACCAGGCAAATGCTGGGGCTGTACCTTAATTAAGGCCACGGCTGCTTCCTTCCCACTCCTAGCTCTTCCCTGTCCCATCGTCGCCATAAGACATATCTGTGTCGGTGCGACGTAAAACAAGTAGCAACAACAACAACTAATAGGCTTTTGGGGACGATGGGATGGGAAGAAGCTAGATGAGGAAACGGATGTGGCCTTAATTAATATACACGCTCGGCATTTGCTGGTGTGAAAATGGGAGGCCATGGAAAGCCAAATTCAAGGCTGACGACGATGAAGTTGCATCTCCCGATGCAACAGTTACTCGACCGTACCACGTAACTAAATCGCTCTGTGCTGGCATATTTGTAAAATAGAAAGCTGATCGTAACTCAGTGAAAATATATCTTTCATATCCTACGACGCCCTGTTATTTGGGGCTGTGCATCATGCAATGTCTTCACAATGCAGTTCCCCGTTGACATTAAGGCGTTATATTTTCAATAATTTTTCATAACTGTGCATTTAATTCTAAATGGACCGAGAGAGTAGGCCGTGCAGTTATGGTCGCACAGCTGTGAACATGCATTCGGGGGTTTGAACCCCACAGTCTGCAGCCCTAAAGATGGTTTCCCGTGGTTTCCCATTTTCACACTAATTAAGGCCACGGCCGCTTGCTTCCAACTCCTAGCACTTTCCTATTCCATTTCCGCCATAAGACCTCTCTGTGTCGGTGCGACGTAGAGCAGATATTGTAAGTATATATAAATAGTTCTAAATGGCTTGTAATAATAATAATAATAATAATAATAATAATAATAATAATAATAATAATAATGCTGTGTAGTCTCCAGAGAGGCCTGAAGTAGGTCTTTCGAGTTGACGCCATATCGGCGACCTGCTTTTCTGTGAGGACGGGGCCCTATCTATGATGACCAATGAAGGTTAAAATCCCCGACACGGCCGGGAATCGAGTCCGGGACTCCTTGGACCAAATGCCAGCACGCTAACCATTTAGCCATGGAGCCTGAAATAATAATAATAATAATAATAATAATAATAATAATAATAATAATAATAATAATAATAATAATAATTGTACCGGGCGGTACACCCTTATGCCGCAATTTTAAATCTTGCGCCAATAAATCCTCTACAGGAGAAACCCTGAACTTTAAAAACTGGATCCATTCATTAGTTTTCTCAGAAGATGTCACTACCGTAAATTTTGTGATCACAAAGTTGTCAGTACTGTGTGAATTTCATCTTGTTTTGTTTTTCATTGATCAAGAAGTGTGGACATTCTCTTATAGATGTCTCTACTAAAAAACTATGACCATGCACCCTGGTGCGAAGTGGAAGAACTTTATTTGAAGAAATTTTGTATTCATAAGTTTGTTCTTTACTAAATTTCGTTCTTTCATTTGAGGGTTGGCAATATTAATATTTTCTTTACCCCAGTTTTGAAGGTAACCAACCAATAATTTCTGTAATTAATTTTCGGCCAATCCTGTGTTTCTTCTTCGATTTTGTGTGTAACTGTGAACATTAACCAATAAAATCCTGTGGGTATGTCTTCATTATTCATGAAAAGTCTCGAAACTTCCCCGAGGGTATAAAAACTGCTGATTTTCTTGCCTCTCGGCCACTCGAACAACATCTAGCCTAGTGTATGGAAGTGTAGCAGGAGGCGGGAGGCGCCTCTTTTCATCCGACAGCAGCTCTTCAATAAGGTAATGGCCGCTTAACATCTTTACTTCTTGCTAGCTCAGCAGTTTAACCCGCGGGGAAGGTCCGAAACCTTTAACATGTAACCTATGTCTTAAACATGTAGGATTCTGTAAAAACATATATCTTTAACTGTAAATCGGGGATAGAGAGTGCTTTACCCTCTCGAGCTCCCCTTCATTTTGGATTTGAGGTGACTACGTTTTCGTAACCGTTTTTCTACTCTTCCTTAATGTGTTAAATTTATTCTGTATACGAGTCACCTCCATAGCCTGGGAATAGCCCCTGTTTCATCGGCCTAGTGCCTTTTAGGTTTTAAAATGTATATTTAGGAGTGCAAGTTCTCGCCTCCATTCATTTTGTATTTTGGGCCATTAACTTAACCTATTCTTTTTCTGCTAAGGCCCAGTAGATTGCGTACAAGATACCCCTGTTTTCTTGTAAGTGTGCCTTGAGGGCTGTTAATGGTAAAGTCCGTTGTGGCCTTTGGTAGGCTCAGAATATCGAGAGTGGGTCAGCTCTTTTATTTATGGTAAATGACCTAGATGTTAGGCCCTTTAAACATCAGTCTTCATCATCACCAAAAGGAATACTTATTTGGGCTAACTCTTTCTCTCATTCTTCGTAATTGTTATCATTTTCCTTTTAATTTTACAGTTAAACAGGAAATATAATTCAAGGAAATTAAGACTTAGTCATCAGGAGAAAGTAACGTCTAATAACTCATTACAATCGAAATATATCTTTGAACCATTAAGGTTCTTTTATTCAAAATTTAAAACAAAAACAGTAGGTTGTTTGTGAGATTTCCATGAAAAACAAGAGCTATTTGAGATGTATTTGTACATAATGGTCTTGAAAAAACTTTTCATTGACAGGGACTACGTTTTAGCTGTGAAATGCGGAACTGAACGCGTTGAGCACAACGATATTCTTGAGAATGATTACACATTAGACCGGAAGAAACACGGCATTTTTTCGAAACTCTTGTATTATGAGAAGTTTCATTACACGCATACTTTAAGTAGAAAATTGTGATATGATTCCGATGGTAACAATTGCGTAACAATTCTTCCATGTAAACAGTTACGTAAGGTATAAATTGGAAATGAATTTTAACTCGCATTACAATTTCGTAAGAGGTAATACGTGAATATAATAAATTTCTTGTCTTATAACGAAAGCTTCTGAAAGGAAAGTGTCGTTGCTATAACGATTTGATTACCGGGCGAGTTGGCCGTGCGTGTAGAGGCGCGCGGCTGTGAACTTGCATCCGGGAGATCGTGGGTTCGAATCCCTCTGTCGGCAGCCCTAAAGATGGTTTTCCGTGGTTTCCCATTTTCACACCAGGCCAATGCTGGGGCTGTGCCTTAATTAAGGCCACGGGCGCTTCCTCCCAACTCCTAGGCCTTTCCTATCCCATCGTCGCCATAAGATCTATCTGTGTCGGTGCGACGTTAAGACCCTAGCAAAAAAAAAAAGATTTGATTATTTTCTTCACATGGGATCTTAAACAGAAATGGCGATTTAGAAGGCTGTGGCCACGTCAATGTAGAATCAACTAATTATTGTCTTTTTAAAGAAATTATTGTCGGTCGAGTGTCTTTCCAAATTTTTGTTCAGTCTGTGCTGCCTTTAATAGATGTAGGTCTCACTGTTTTCGGAGATGCCGACGTGCCGGAATTCTGTCCCTTTCTTTGGCCGATACCTTCAATTTTTGAAGTGTCAGACCTCTTTCATTTTTTTCTCTCTGATTAATGTTATATAGATGGTGGTTGCCTAGTTGTACTTCCTCATAAAACAATAATCACCACCACCAGTCCTAGTTCTAGTTTTTCTTCGAAATATTGTGCTTTCTATGTTTATGACTATGAAGTATCGTGGTTTTCTACATATGCCGAAAACTTGCTGAAAATGCCGAGATATTGGCTGCACTGTAACGTATTTGCACGTTCGCTCCGGTTATCCCAACACAAACAGGTTACCCTAATCAATGCTAGGCAACTTTACCAGACATCACAGTAGTTTATCTGGTATACTACTACCACCACCGAGCTAGTGGTTGCGCGGTTTGCGTCTCATGGCTTTGACCTTGCTTTCGGAAGAACAGAAGTCGGCAGCTCTAAACATAGTTTTCCCTGGTTCCCCATGTTCACACCAGGCTTCCTTCCCAGTCCTATCCTCCCAGTCCTATCCCTCTGTTCGTGGGGATGGTAGAATAACACCTACGGTATCCCCTGCCTGTCGTAAGAGGCGACTAAAAGGGGCCCCAGAGGCTCTCAACTTGGGAGCATGGGTATGCGGCCACGGGACCCTTAGCTGAGTCCTGACATTGGTTCCACTTGTGCCAGGCTCCTCACTTTCATCTATCCTATCCGACCTCCCTTGGTCAACTCTTGTTGTTTTCCGACCCTGACGGTATTAGGTATCGAGGCTTAGGGAGTCTTCCATTTTCACGCCCTTCGTGGCCCTTGTCTTTCTTTGGCCGGTACCTTCATTTTTCGAAATGTCGGATTCCTTTCATTTTCTCTCTCTCATTAGTGTTATATAGAGGATGGTTGCCTAGCTGTACTTCCTCTTAAAACAATAATCACCACCACCTCCCAGTCCTAGTGCTATCCCAACACATTGTCGCCATAAGACCTATCTGTGTCAGTGCGACGTAAAACAAATAACACGTATGTATAATATCTCTCCCTCGTTGTTATCCCAGGAAGGCCCGGATTCGATTCATGGCTAGTGTAGGGATTTTAATTCTGGATTGAGGGCTGGAACGGAGTTCACTGAACGTCGTGCGACCAACTGAAGAGTTGGTTAGTACCAGAGGCAGCAGACTCGGTTGTGGAAGCCAGGCAAATGTAACTGAAGGCGTCGTCACATTGACCAGGTGACATTCCAGTATCTGCAGGCGATCTGGATAATCAGCAGCGCCCCTGAACTCTCGTATCAGATAGCTTATTACTTGGTCTCTCGAGGTTGAGTGAACCTTGTTCCAGCCGTTAGTCCAGAATTACAATTCCTGGACTGGCCAGGAATCGAACTAAGGGATTCCGGGTAAGAGATAGGCACACTACCAATAAATAAATAAATAAATAAATACTTCGCCTCTGCGGTTTAGTGGTTAGAGTGATTAGCTGCCACCCCTGGAGGCCCGGGTTCGATTCCCAGCTCTGCCACGAAATTTGAAAAGGAATACGAGGGCTGGAACGGGGTCCACTCAGTCTCGAGAGATCAACTGAGTAGAGAGGGGTTCGATTCCCACCTCAGCCATCGTCGAAGTGGTTTCCGTGGTTTCCCACTTCTCCTCCAGGCAAATGCCGGGATGTACCTAACTTAAAGCCACGGCCGCTTCCTTCCCTCTTCTTTGTCTATCCCTTACGATATTCCCATTCCCCCACAAGGCCTTTGTTCAGCGTAGCAGGAGAGGCAACCTGGGCGAGTTACTGGTTCTCCTCTCCAGGTGTATCCTTCGACCCAAAGTCTCACGCTGCAGGACACTGCGCTTGAGGTGGTAGAGGTGGAATCCCTCTCTCGGTCCGAGGGAAAAACCAACCCTGGAGGGTAAACGGATTAAGAAGGAAAGATATAACTTGGCATAAACTATTAACCTGGCATGAGATGCAATGTGATTGGTTGTTTACAGACCATTACTAATGTTTAACAGTATGTTGGTCTCTGTTCAATCAGTCCATTACTCTTATTCCTTGCCCTTAGTGATAATATAAGAATATTAACGCAGAATACGTTTCTTCGGAGGAGCTACTTGGTCAAAAGCGACACACAGATAGAGCTATCAAAAGCCGTGTGCTGGCCGAGCTGAGTGGCTCAGACGGTTGACCCCAACTTGGCAGGTTCGATCCTGGTTCAGTCTGGTGGTATTTGAAATACGTCAGCCTTGTGTCGCTACATTTACTGGCACGTAAATAACTCCTGCGAGACAAAATTCTGGCAACTCGGCGTCTCCGAAAACCATCAAAAGTAGTTAGTAGGACGTACAAACAATAACATCATTATTAAAAGCCATACGGCACATGCATGCACTCTGCGTGGTCGTAGTTACCATAAACCATGTTTCGTTCATCCATTTGTGCATTTTAAACATTGTTATGGCAAATAGTAATTTTCATTAGAATAATAAACACATTGTAAATATGCTGCTGGCCATAATTTTGGAAACTATGTGCAATCACACTATCACTTATTAGCAGATGAACAACATTTTAAACCTCGTTAGTAACTGAGGAGAGAATTTTGATCTATATACAATGAAATGAAATGGCGTATGGCTCTTAGTGCCGGGAGTGTCCGAGGACAAGTTCGGCCCACCAGGTGCAGGTCTTTTGATTTGACTCTTATAGGCGACCTGCGCGTCGCGATGAGGATGAAATGATGATGATGACGACACATGCACCCAGCCCCCGTGCCAGCGAAATTAACCAATTAAGGTTAAAATTCCCGACCCTGCTGGGAATCGAACCCGGGATCCCTGTGACCAAAGGCCAGCACGCTAACCACTTAGCCATATACAATGAAACCTCGATATCTCGAAGCTAAATTTTATTTCGAGTTATTGAATTTTGGAGATCTAGAGAATACAGTTGTTTTTAGCATATATAGCACATAATTAAATCATGTGTATCTACGGGCTTATACTGAATACATTATTTTTAACAATATTTAAAAATATACAGACGAACTATAATTTACAGCATCACTTTAATAATTATAACCCTCATTATTGTAACTTTTTAGAAGACAGGATACAGTACATACAAGAAACATACCTCAGTCAACACCTTTGGAAAAAAAAATCCGTTAGTCTCTTCTGTTTGTTACTGTTAAGTTTTCCTCCCTTCACGATGAAACTTCTCGTCAATATCATGCCGCCAAGATTCATAAACAGAGCTTGTCATCCACGACCTCGGTGGTTGATTTCGTACGTGACCGGTAATTAATTCATACCGGCCGATTTTCCGATCATTAGAAGTTTTAGTTTTCCGATTCCCGTCATATTAGCTCCCAGCATTACTGTAAACCTTTCTTTACTTGTTAACTGTTCCTCACAAACCACAAATTCCATATTGCACAGTTCATGTTGAACAAGATTCGAGTTACAGAGTATTTTTTGCTTCAAGGGAGGAAATGTTTGCTTCGAGAAATCGAGAAATTCGTGTGACCGAATTTCGAGTAACAGAGAAATAAATACACGTGAAGAATAGGGCAAACGGCCGGGAAATTTAAGTTACTTCGAAATACTGAAAATTCCAGTAATGGAGGTTCGACTGTATATAAAATAAGAGTTTTGTCTGTACATTGCTCAGAATTTAAAAAGAATGATATATCTGTATCGGTGATGACCACAGTAACAAGGAAATGCACTTTTTAATTTTCCGTAATTTCTGTCTATTTGATTTTAGTGTTTTTAATAGGAGTGTGAACTTTTTGTTCTAAACGTAAGCATGTATTGTCTATATTGTTGAGTTTAGAATTTATTGTATTAAGTTTATTTGGATTACTTTATTTATATTTAAATGTTTTGATTGTGAATTGTATTTTAGCATGATTTTTTAACATTTTCTGTACGTAAGGGGGCATCTGTCTGTCTGTCTATCTGTATGTATGTACGCGCATTACGAGAAAACGGCTGAAGAAAATTTAATGAAAATCGGTATAAAAAGTCACAGAATAAGTTACTACAATCTAGGTTATAAATAACTTAATTCACACTAAGTGAAATGGTAGTTTAAGGCAAGGCCTAAAATGTATTTCTCGAATATTTATGTCATTATTGGTCCTATCGATAAAGTTAATAAGTATTAAATTTCAGATCATTTATGTCGTTTTTACCGTACCGGCCATGATAACAGATATATTCATGATTTTGGATTTTTATTGCTAAGTCCATATCAGCGCCATGCCACAAGAAAATGGGTGAACAGAATTTAATGGAAATCGGTATGTAAAGTTGGGGAATAAGGAACTACAGTCTACGATATAAATAATTTCATTCACCCTGGTTGAAATGGTAGTTTAAGAGAAGGTGGTCATATCGAAAAGTACTACATAACAAACGTTATAGAGAATACAATTTCCGATCATTTATGTAGCTGATTGACATTGGCTAAGGATGTCGCGGATTGACATTGGTTACGTAAACTATGAGATATCTATGTATTCTTTGTATTTGTAACTTATACAGTTATATTTTACTCTATGACGAGTGTGTGTGTGTTGATAATAACAAATGTGATATTATGAACACGACAGTGAAGCCCTCTTATAATTTATTAGTTTTACGACTTATGTCTTATTCAGTTTTACCGTACTGACTATAATAATATTGGTGGTGATGGTGATTAAATTATGAACATGATTATAAGAATGAGAAAAAAGTCATGAAGGAACGATCGCTTGAATAATAACACAAGAGGGAGTCATGAAAGAAAGGAGAACTCACTTTACATTAGATGCTCTGATATCAGAGAGTCGGAAGAAAACCTAAATATGAAGGCCTGCAATATAGAAAGCTCATAAAATTGATCAACAATTGACCATTGTTTGTTGTGATGGGTTTTGTGTCTTCTTCTGCCATTTATTTCCGATAGATGGGATTACTGTACCCAGTATAACAGCCTGCCTAAATATTGGTGGGAAGTAGCTGCGGAGTTAGATCTCTCTCTTCTTTAGCATACCATTCCTCTGGTTCGTAAATTTTCTGATACTGGTACGTAACACACTGGTTCATCACAGTATTCCAGCTATTCGATCCCCACTCTGAGGCACTGATTGGAATGAGTAGTGTGCACACTTAAACGGAATAATGACACCTGCGGCCTGGTCATTCTAGCTCTGGAACTTTGAACTGTTAGATCGGCTCGTAGTACTTTTCGTTAAAAGTGAGAAAATGTGCGGTTATTCATTTGAGCGGGTATTTCATATGACAGCACTGCATTCAATCACGACATTCGTACTGACGTCGTTGTAATGACCTATGTTGACTTCAGTTGGGAAAACCATAAAGACAGTCTTTCTGTGAATTCCTTAGGGAAGCGCGGGTACATCAGCTAATTTCCTCTTAAGTATGTGATATTTACTAATAATTACTATAGGAAAAGAGAACATGAATAATCACCGACATGGATATCACTACTGGCACTTTCACGTAAACAACCCTTGCCTCAGTACTGAATTGTTGTTATTTGTTTTCGTGAGTATATCTGGTACATTTTTACTTCTGGTGGCAATTTCAGGAGTGTTCATTCAGTATTTATTTTGTCATACTGAGTTAAGTTTCCATCCAGGTACCATTTTTAATGCTTCGCGAGTTAATGTCAGTTTGAAAATGATCAAAGACAGGCAAGCTTGTAGTTTTGCACGAATGTTAATATTGTGATCATAGCCATACGACGTCCGGTTTTATGTGGAATCCGAAGCACAGAGACGTGACAATTCTCTTCAACTATCCCACACGCACCGACCGGGATTTGAACCAGTCACCTTGGTGAGTGGCCAGTGACAATGTGAAATATTCTAATAATAATAATAATAATAATAATAATAATAATAATAATAATAATAATAATAATAGACTAATAATAATGTTATTTGCCTTGCATCCTACTAACTACTTTTACGTTTTTCGGAGACGTTGAGGTGCCGGAATTTTGTCCCGCAGGAGTTCTTTTATGTACCTATAAACATACCGACACGAGGATGGCATATTTGAGCACCTTCAAATATCACCGAACTAAGCCAGGATCGAACCTGCAAAGTTGGGGTTAGAAGGCCAGCGCCTCAACCGTCTGAGCCACTTAGCCTGGCTTATAATAACATTTTTCATTTACATATTTGTGCCGTGTCATTATTACACATAAACATATTCTACGCCTAATATTTTCATAAAAACTGTTTAAAGTTTTAGTACTTCTCTAATTACTGCTGAACGTATGTCTGTATCTTCTTCGCTCTATACACTGTTAAACATTATTACTGGTGTGTAAACTGGCAATTACATAGCCATCTCATGCCAAGTTAATAGCGTATGTGAAGTGATGCCAAGGTTACGTTTAAGCACCGTCATGAGAGAAAGGTCAACTATTAACTTAATTTAAGATTGAAAAACACAACATATGTGGTATTTTCGGACGACGGCTGTTCCACTAACCCGCAAAACAGGACAGCAGCTTGGTATCTAATGGCATGCACAGAAACAACACTTTCTTAAGTTTCGGCACTCTTGATTTCTCCAGAGCTGAGTAACGTATAGGCAGCTTAACGAGACTGCAGTGTAATGGTGAAACTATATTGTGGACGACTCGTGAAGCAAGCAAGCATGTAGTTTTACCTAACCCTCGCAAAGTGGAGGAAAGAAACTTATTTCAGTCACTTCTTCAGCTTCATACAAAAGATCATAGAAGACAAGACTACACATGGAACCTCTCACTTATAGGGTTATGCTCCAGGTGGCAGATTATCTAAACCCGAACTGCCTTCAATCAAACCAGTTAGCAATTCCCCAAACATGTGTAATATAACCAGAAAGAATGCTTTCCCAAAGCTTAGAACAACACATGTGCTGACTGGCCGGTAGTTAGCCGCTTTGTGGTTATCCCCCTTTCCCTTATACACTGGGGCTATTATTGTAACCCTCCGTTCATTTGGTATCGCTCCTTCATGCGACCAGGAATCAAATATTTCAGATATGGCATTATATCCCAATCCATTGCCTTAAATAAATCCCCAGAAATCTTATCTGTCCCAGTTGCTTTTCTAGCTTTCAACTTTTGTATCTTTCTGTAAATGCCTTTATTATCATAGGTAAATTTCACTAATTCGCCTATATTATTCGCCTTTCTATCTGGACATTATGCTTATATCCAACTACCTTAATATACTACTGACTGAATCCTTCTGCCTTCTCTAAAACCTCATATGTACACTCCCCTTATTCATTAACGATCCCTGGAATGTCCTTCCTGGAACCTATTTCTGTCTCATCCATTGCTTCCAAAATTCATATAGCTGCCATCCTGTTATCCTTAGCTGACTTTTTCGCTAAATTAAATTTCCTAGTAAGTTCCTTCAATCTCTCCTTACTCCCGCAACCATTTTAAACTCTGTTTCTTTCGAATCTGCACCTCTTTCTTAATCTCTTTATTTCCTGTTATAATATAATGGATCCTTACCATTCCTTACCGCTGTTAAAGGTACGTACCTGTTTTTCACACTTCCCATAAATTGTCTTAGACCCCTCCCATACGCTATTTACAGTTTTATTTACCATTTTCCATAGATCATAACTGCTTTTTAACTACTTTCCCATGCCTCTCTTATCAACCATATGGTATTGCATAATATTTACAATTTTACGACAATCCTTTGTATCACATTTATTTTTAACTACGACAAAGCATCATGATCACTTATACAGTACCACAGTGGTGTGCTGATGACCGGCTCCCTAGCTGGATGGTCAGCGTACTGATCGGGTCGGGGATTTTAAACACGTTTGTTTAATTCCCTTAGCTCAGAGCCTACGTGTTTTTAATACGCATCTTCATTTACATACAACGTACCGTACTACTAAACACCACAGTAAAACGCAATAGCGAATACTTTCCTTCGCATAGTGTTGGCGTCAGAAAGGGCATTCGACCGTAAAACTAGACTTAATCCACATTAGTGCTGACCCCAGATAACCGGAAAAGGGCTAGGAAAATAGTAGAAGACAGTAATGTGCTGCTGAAAGGAAAAGAGTAATGAACTACTGCTTTTCTGAACATGCAAGAAGATAATGCAATCGTAATATTATTTTGACCTTGTAAGTGTATAAATGTTACTTACTATTACAGGACAGATATCCATCCGAGATTTAGTCTGTCGTTTGTAAAATATGTACTTAAGTGTTTAAAAGTAAGCATCGATTCTTTCCATTACAATTTGTATGCGAATATGGAAATGCCATGAACGTATAGGAAGAGTGTGTCAGAATATATTTTGAAGAATGGTAGGTCTATCCACTTTTCGAGATTCAATTTTTGACGTGACCATCTGGAAAGTGAATTTAACACAGAGTTTTCTGCTCTTGCTCTAGGTAATCATCAAGATAGTCTTTTCTTTCTGATTATTGGATTCCTTTACCAAACCACAAGAGACGTACCGCAATCTTCAGATTACCAGAAGGACTTCACAGTCATTAAGTGCTCGGGTCCCAGTCACATTACATCAGACAACAGCAGCAATTACAACAATCGATTGTCTCATACTTAGCTAGCAGACAGATAGCCTATAAGGAGCTGATGCTGTGAGTGAAACCAGAGGTTTACATTCCCGCCACGGCACCTCCATGGGACCATCCTGCGTAAATATTTCTCTCTCACAATCTCCATACAAAATGGTGGACTGGTAGTTTCGGGTACCTTATTCGATTCTAGTCCTACAAACATTCACTCACACGCTCCCTTAAACACCTCACGCAGACTATATTGGGCATTAATGCCTGACAGAAACTAGAATGTTGTAGGGATAATAATCTTTGCTGTTTGATTTACGTCGCACTGACACAGATAGGTCTTATGGCGACGATGGGACAGGAAAGGCCTAGGAATGAGAAGGAAGCGGCCTTGGCCTTAATTAAGGTACAGTCCCAACATTTGCCTGGTGTGAAAATGGGAAACCACGGAAAATCATTTTCAGGGCTGCCGACAGTGGGGTTCGAGCCTACTATCTCCCGGATGCGAGCTTACTGCTGCGCGCCCCTAACCGCACGGCCAACTTGCCCGGTAATAATAATAATAATAATAATAATAATAATAATAATAATAATAATAATAATAATAATATACGACCAGCTGAGTGATGAAGGGATAACGAGTCTGCATCTTGTCAATAAGCCCTGTGTTCAATTACCGCCCCTCCGAGGATTATAATTCTGAACTGAAGAGAGAAACGAAACTCACTCAGTCTCGTCATATGAATATAAGTCTGTGGATTCGATCATTAAAGTTAAGCAGTACGCTTGAGAAAGTCATTACGTTAATAAAACCAATTCCGTGTGGATATTGTAGCCTGGATGCGGCACTTCTTAGACAGATCCGGCTTAGAGGATGGGTGGCGTCTGCTAAGTGAGTTAGTGCGTGTTTGAATTGTTGTACAGTATGTTGTATGTGAATTTCGAGAAGTATATGGGCAGCATAGACACCCAGTCCTCGAGAAAATTAAATTAATAATTCGCAGATAAAATCCCACAACATGACCGGAAATCGAACCCGGGCCTCTCAGACTCAAGGTTAGCGCTCTAATGAGGCCTACCTCAGTGGGTGGTATGTACTAGAGCGGGTTGAGCAATAGATTTACTTGTCATTAAAAGTTAAAGGTCTCAATAGAGCTCCGAGTGCCAGAATTTCACCCGAAGAAGACGTCTTAACCTGCCACTGAATCTTCCGAAACGAGCCTCTCGCACCTAAACAAAAGCTGACTGATTGGGTCGAGGTTCGATCCGACAACCTTGGATGTATGAGGAATGTGCCTGCAAGGTGTACCTATCCACATAAGGTCATGAAAACAATTAGCCATCAAATTAATAAAATATATCTACTCATAGGTTTAAAAATACTCGTACCTTAGCAGGCATCATCTACATCAGAAAAATGTACTGTCTTCAGGCCTAGTTTATTGTTGCATCAGAA